>NC_137820.1:16973363-16978363 GCF_963921795.1 Nannobrachium achirus
AAATAAAAACATAATTATATAGGCCTATCTCAGAATAACACCGCAACATGTTGGTATGTTATTTACAATCCACAAGCATTGGGGAGTTGATGTACAAGCTCACGTCGCTTCGCCCCCTGTTGAGAGCTTGTAGATCGGCTATTATTTATTGCTCCAAAAGCCAGGGCTCTGAACACTTTAACTGTGTGACAGCGATGACGCAACCAGATGGCGACGGAGTAGTGTCCGAAATGCGCTGATTTGTTCACTGCTGTAGTACACTACATCTGGATCCCTCATTTAGGGTTAGGGAGTAGGGAACGTGTTCCGCATTTCGGACACAGCCCGTGTTTGGCAGATAGGTGAGGCGGTTATATAATAGACTTTATTTGTATATACCGGTAGCACCTTTCATGACAAGAAATGCTGATCAAAGTGCTTTACAGGCAAAAAGAAAAATACAGCGCTACAGTAGAGAAACAAAGTTTACTTTGTAGGAATCTCAAACAGTAGCCTACATACCACAGAAATGGAGCCATGTATGAGGACGCACACACATGCACATGCAGTCACTGCTGGAAACCTACAGTAGGTGTTAAAGTATCCATATGAATAGGGTACTTGGGCTTGTGAATCTAGGGGGGATGCGCTCACACCACTCACTGGTATACCTGGTAAACTTGTTATGCAAATAACCATTTGATTAGATAGGCTATATGGCGCGTCGTCACTCGATTCAATGGGAATGCGTTCTAGCATGCACACGCACAAGCATTTCAGTGCCGTTCCTGCGCGTGCATGTGGGAAAATTATTGGCCGGACGCCGTGGTGGTACGTCCAGCCTCCTGTACTACTGTACAAAACAAATATTTTAGAATAGAATAAAGTAAAAATCACACTAGGAGTTAATTTCATTAAGCGTCCAGTGAAGCTTGGCCAATGTGTGATGGGGCGGGACATACTGTACAGTACAGACATGCGATATACAGTACGTATACAGACAAAACCAGATGTAGGAGCAATTAAAATCACTCAAAAATGATAATCTCGTCTTTGGTGGTGTGTACAAAGGACAAATTGAGAGTTCTCGTCTTTGGCTTAATAGTAGTGGCACAGTAGTGGCATCAGCATGCACTGTGATAGGTCTACTCTGAGGAGGCATTTCATTCATATATTCATTGGCTATGAATGTATATTCAATTCATCCATAGGCCTGCAGTATATACATTGGTGATAGACTCTATACTTATGATAACTCATTCATTCAGAGACCCAGTGCAGATGTCTAGTGTCAGAATCTAAGTCTTACTATTTTATTTTATGTCTATTTTATCTATCTTGGTTTGGCTCTTATCTCTTACTCCTACCTGTAACGCTGCGTTTCACTCTTTCTGCTGTTGCTACACCTGAATTAAGATAAACCAAGGTTTGGTTTATCTTATCTTATCTTATCTTATCTTATCTCATCTAATCTAATGGCTTATTTTACAACAAACCCTGTTCCAGACAGACAGTTTAGATTACACCAGGCTGTAAAAAGTTCAAAGGAGAAAAATGACCATGTCATTGGTTACATGCAATGTCTTCCCCCTCGGGAGTGCAGCATATACTGTATAATGACAGTTGAGTGACACACAGCGTTTAGTCTAATCAAAGCTCAGTAACTGCAAAGAGGGCAGCAGCCATACCGCCTCTAGGGCAGGGAGGGGGACAGCGTGACGGTGATTAGGCTATGAGCTTTGTGTCTCCGACTCGGTCTGAGCGTGGCAGCTTTGCTGAGTGGACACTGCACCGGTTCCGCCTGTCCAATTAACAATTCCCGCCTGTCCCAGAGGAGTCGAGGACTGTTCCGTTGCTGCTTGGCTTGGGTCTTGCTGCGTGTGGGCCACATCACCTACACAGCACACCGGCAGACCCTTCACATTCCAACGTCACAGCCTGTATTCAAAAAGACTCAATCCAAGATATGAATAAAGACACTTCAAAAATATATACATACATACAGTATTTCAAAGGCGGCCACAGTAGGGGTAACTAGAAAGGTGCAATTCTGTGAAATTGAAAGTGTGGTTGCCTATTTGTAGGTTATACGTGATGTCAAGCTTGCACCACTCCACCATTGAACTCAAATGACTTTTGGGGTTTTGGGGTTACTCTATAAACTTAAAGGGGTTACTCTAAAAAGTTGGGGCTTGGGGTTAATTGCTCAGGGGGCTAGTTGTCTGGATCTAAATGAAGCAAACACAGAACTAAAAGTTCCTATGATTGGCCGCTAGTTGCGCTATTCTGCTCTCAATCGCTCTGCAATGGAGCGGGTGGTGCGGACAGCACAGAAGATCTGTGGGTGTGAGCTCCCCTCCATCCAGAGCCTCTACAACAGCCGGTGTGTTGCCAAAGCCCGGAGGATCATCGAGGACCCATTCCATCCGAACCATGGAAAGTTTGTGGAGTCGCGGTCCCGTCGGAACGGGACAAAATACCAAAGCCTTGTGGGCAAGACAGAAAGAGCACAAAGAACTTTCTTTTATCAAGCAATAAGACTTTTGAACCAATAGACAGGCTACTGACACACAAATGTAATGTTTTTATTTTTGCGGCTAGTATTAAGGCACTTTTAAAGTATCCTTTTATTCAACTTTTTAGATTTTATTATGGGACAATGCTTTTAATTTATGACTTTTCACTAATGAACTGCTGCAAGTCCGAGGAGCACTGACAAATGAATTTCACCCTTTTCTTACTGTGATTGTATTTTTAAGGTGTGACAATAAAGCATTTCTGATTTCTGATATTCTAGTACCAAAAGTATGTTCCCCATAGGATTCCATTCATTTCCCCCGAACTTTTACGTTTGATTTTCTTCCTTAATGAACATTGTCATAAATACTTTATGGTTCCCGTCGCTAGTTTAAAGCCTCGTTTCAATCACCATGATATGCGTTTCGTGAAAATATAGTCCAATTTATGTTATAATTGATGTTAAAGCAGGGTATGCTTCTTCTTCCCATGCTTTATTTTCGGCAAGCTCAAGACAATGCACCATGTATCCCTGCGGTTGCACGTGACCGTAGTAATGGGTACCATGATGGCGACACCCATACAAGGGCAAAAAAAGCATCATTTTCACAGCATAGAAACCAATGGGTTCCCACTGTCCATATTTTTTACAGTCTATGGGGTTACTCTATAGTGTTGGGAATGAACTATAGCGTTGCCTATAGCTAAACTCAATGGACTTTTGGGGTTTTGGGGTTACTCTGTAAAGTTGGGATTTGGGGTTACTCTATAGGTATAGCCTGGATACAGCCTGCTATGCTACGTTCTGTGGATTTGTGTTGTCACTTCGCTTCTCAGTCTGGCCATGATTCAGTTGATTCGTATTTCCGAATGTCACTTGTGACCTAGGCGACGTCGTCGCTGATTGAATGTTGTTCCAACGAATCAGAATCAGAATCAGTAGCGTAGCAGGCTGGTACCCAGGCTCTATAAAGTTGGGCAAGAACTTTGGTGACGTCAGCGCTGCTTCCTCATTGGCTATAAGTTAATCTATAATGAAGATTAAAGTTGGGCCAGCATTATAGTCATATCAACCAAACATGCCATGCGTACATGTACGCATGACATGTCCATTTGGTTTCATTTATACACTCTCAGAGTTACATTAAGGGTCAGCTCTTTATGTGGCAAACATTTTATTTTGACAGAAACCACAAGTCCACTGTCACAAAACCCTCTGTTAATTCCCAGCTGCTGTTGGTCACACTGTGGGCCTTGCTCAGTTCTTATCATCTCCTATTTTAAGGGCTCATTGTCAATCTCAACGCTCACCTGTCTGTGTGTGGCACCATAACTGTTTGTTCTTTTCAGTGCATATAAAAGTGCTATTCACAGAACTATAAAAAAAAACAAGCAAGCCACTTTCAGGTTGAGCGCTGATTTCTAAAGCTGTCCCATCAGAAGGCTCACTGGTTTGTCAGTTTTAATCAGCTGTTCCCATATAGAAGTGCTCCTCCTGTGTCCTGTGACTTCATATCATACCTTATATTGTTGCATGTAGATTAAATTAAGTTACGCACGCAGTCACGCACGCACGCACGCACACACACACACGCACGCACGCACGCACGCACGCACGCACGCACGCACGCACGCACGCACGCACGCACGCACACACACACACACACACACACACACACACACACAAAGAGAGAGCACACAAACACTCCACACCGACCTCACACCGACCCCACAATGGTCTGACCTCACAGAGATTATTTAAAGACAAAAGGTTGCATTTTAATGCAATGAAAGATTAAATCACTCGAGAGCTCTGATTGCCGGACTCAGCATAGACTTTTCTTATGTTAAACGTGCTTGAGATTTACATACCTCTCGAGCACTTGAAATAAGCATAAAGGCTACATCGTGTTCTACACCTCAGTGTAGCCCGGTGTATGGTGCCCTGTACAGCCCTATACTGTATAAATGAATGCTCCGTTATGGTGTGTGGGGGTGGGAGAAGAGAAGCTTCAAGTTGTCCATTATTACTCAATGCAGGAATGCGGCCTCTATGGTTGGTGCATTTTTATTTGATTTGGGGAAGCTTTACTCTCCCCTAGCTCTTGTGACTGACACAGATCATAAACCAGAATCTGTGTGTCCCCCCACCACCACCACCACCGCCTCCTCCCCTCTCTGACCTTCAGCAAGAACACAGGAGGCAGGGCCTTACATCAGCTCTGCATGAGCACCAGTACCAGCTTTGGGAGAGGGGAACGGTCCCTCGTACTGCCACTGGTGTCCTGGTTAGGACTCGGATACCAAACTCCATGCTCTTCAAAACCCCTCATAATGTCGGTCATTGTCGGCCATCCATCACAGAGTCACTCGTGACCATGAGCCGCCATGCTGCCCCTTAACGGCATCTCTTATTCAATATTCGTCGCTAGCCCTCGCCTGACGTCCTCCACTCTAATGGACTCACCTTCACTGACCTCTCTCTGTGGATACAAGGCAAGCAC
>NC_137820.1:16983363-17045863 GCF_963921795.1 Nannobrachium achirus
AAAAATAATTGCTTTTGTTGCAGCTGTGTGTGGTGGCTGCAACAGCTTCGGCAATACGTCTTATGAATGAATATAACCGGGTCAATGTAGCTTTTAGAGCATGATAATATACTTATATAGTACTACATTATGTACTTTACCAGATTACAGCACTTGTAGTGAAGCAGTAACACTCAAGTCAGCCCAATCTGACTCCATTCACTGGAAACAGAAAACAGAATGAGAAGGCTGACCTCTGATGGAGGGCATGTCGATGCTGATTATGTGGTATGAAATGTGATTGATTAAAGGGAGGCAACCATTCATTAGGCGGATAGAGCTGTACAACAGAGTGCCATATAATAATTTAGCTGATTCCTTTTAGATTTCCATGCCTTTAAAGATAATTGATTCCTGATTTATCCCGAGCTTGTACTACGACTCAGCAGCCACGGTTCAGTGGTTTAAGTGTATATGCTGGCCCTCCTACAGAGTCCTCCCCATTATGTATTTGTCTCCTTCCACAATGCAAAGGCAGATGCCAAGTTGGAGGCTCCCTAGAGCACTTAACGCAAATGACTGTTATTTGCGCTGATGCTGGATTGGAGAAATGCCTGTCTGTAACTTGGGAGATAAATACACCCAAATCATTTAGGCAAATCCATTGTCTCCTCTGCATAATTAATAAAGCTATCATTACGTGTTAGCCTTTATTAATCTAGCCGTTCAGCATCAATTCCTAGAACGCTCTTCTTGGCGCAGCTCTCCTCTACTCCCCGTGCTCTCAACTATACTGTATCCATTACAACCACCTCCACACGCGCTCTGTTACTGTACATCATATCATAATAGTGATCACATTAACTCTGGCATCTCTATTCTAAGCATGACCCTGTGTGCCCTTTTGCCCATATATGGAGATCCCTGATGTTATTAATATCGCATCACTTCACTAAGCACTCTGACAACAGGTACAGTACAAAACAGCGTTCTCATCGGGTGTCGGTCTTGTTTAGATTTTTTAATATTTTTATCACATTTTCAAAATGCTCAAAACAGCACCAAATAGCAGGTCTATAAGCTCACAACACATCACCATGGGACGTGTCAAGATGCAATGCATTGTCCTGTGCTTGTCTGTTGTTTCGCTATTCGTTATAAGTATAGAGGTATAGAGAGCAGGGACGTGCTGGGCCCCTGATTCAGCCCGGGAAAAAGAGTTGCAGAGGCCCTCATTGCGCGCTATAGAGAGAGATCTCTCTACTGTTTTCACTACTTTTGTGCAACGGCCTTATACAGTATGATGAAGCAGGGCTTTGCTTCGCGAAAAAATGTTTAAATTTGAAACTTGGAGATACGAGGTTTCTGCCCGACAGTGACAATTTACTTTTTTGACCGCCCAGCCCCCAAAATGGAACGAAGGCCGACATTTTATTTTAAATCTTTTCCTAATGGCCGGCCTGGGCCGGCCGGGAATGAACCGGCTGTTCGGGAGTTGTCCCGCTTTTCCCGATGGCCAGCACGTCCCTGGGCTGAATTTAGCCTATAGCACAGACAAGAGTAAACTACCAGATGGGACTGTGATGTTCAATTCTGACAAGTGTAATCATAATACCTGTTGATTGTATATTAGGAGAGGAAAAATCACAGCACCATATGTCTTTAAGAGATGGCTTAAAGAAGGGGTAGGCAACCTTAGGCACGGGTGCCAACATTGGCACAGGGGAGGGTGATCACTGGCACACTGGCATAAATCTGAGAAAGAGGATTTATATTTTAACTAGTTAGTCACCCAATTTGCAGCAAATGACATCCTGCACACAATTCTACATTCATTAAAATTCTGAACTTCATGGGGAGGGAGTCGGGAAGGTTATTGCTCTAATGATCGTTATAACAAGGTCCTGACAATCAAAATATGTCTGAATTGTGATGGGGTGTCGTTAAAATGGATGTTTACATGGCACACTGACTTTCTAGAAAATAAAAACATGGCACTTCAAAAAAGTTGCTGACCCCTGGCTTAAAGCATTCCAAATGTGTAATTATCAGCTCAATGTGGTGACCAACTGGTGTCCCCTGTACCCGCCCCGTTCCTTTTGATTGACAGACACCAAAGTCCTGTAAAAGCAGCAGAGGGAAATGCCGTAAAAGCTGTCCTTATGAAATAAAAAGAGGTCCCGCCCCGCACCATTGCTGTTGATTGACAGACACGGAAGCAAATCATTGCATTGTGTGCAAAACAGCATGAAATAAATAAAAAATACAATTAAATAAATGAATAAATAACACAATGAAATAAATAAATAACACAATGAAATAAATAAAAGCACAATTAAATAAAAAAACACAATAACATAAAAAAAAAAAACATTAATTTATTTAATTGCATTTTTTATTTATATCCATGTGTTTTATTTCTTTATTTATTGTTTTTCATTTATTTCATTGCTGTATTTATTATAAATTGTTTGGGCAATTGTACCTTATGAAAATAGATAAATGGAAAGTCACAATTCAATAAATAAAAAGCGCACTTAAATGAATTGTGGTTTGCGGTTCGAAACACCTTATGATCGATGGTTACCACCTGAAGACATCAAATTTTCCTGGCCAAGGCTACATTCACCAAACGTGAATGGAGGAGAAGCATCGTTAGATGTAATTATAATCATAGAACTCTGGGCAACCAGTGACTTCCAGGAAAGTCTGGATGGAAACCGAGGAAGATTGGTGACGCTGGAGAGACAGATGACCACCAGGAAGAGCCTGGCGTGGGTGTATGAGGTTAGCAACCTCATGCACAGCACTCGCGAGAGGGCACCAACACAAGCTACAGACATTTATTCAGATACCCTCAGAGTCTCCCGACGAGTCCCGAGAGGGGGGGAGTATGTGAGACTCAACAATACAAACATAACGGTAACAGCCCTTAACTAATCACAGCTAACGAGATGGCTCACCTAAACAACACCAGCTGGGGAGAAATTGGAAGTAAAGTGTCAGGAGGAGGAGATGGGCAGTGATTTGGCCACCACTGCCGAACCGGCCATCAGGAGGGTGTTGTGGTTTGCGGTTCGAAACACCTTATGATCGATGGTTACCACCTGAAGACATCAAATTTTCCTGGCCAAGGCTACATTCACCAAACGTGAATGGAGGAGAAGCATCGTTAGATGTAATTATAATCAAAACACAATGCAATAAATAAATACATTTATTTATTTAATTGTATGATCTATTTATATCATTGTCTTTTTTATTTATTTCATTGCATTTTTTATATAATTCATTGCATTATTTATTTATTTTATTTTTGGGCTGTTATGCCTTGATGAAATAGCTAAATGTGGCATCATGAAATAAAAAAACGTTGAATTGAAAAGTCACAATGTTATATATAAAAAACACAAAGAAATAAATAGAAAACGCAATTAAATATAAAACATAATACTATTTTGAAGGAAAAAAAACATTTATTTATTTAGTTGTATTTTTTTATTTATATCATTATGTTATTTATTTATATCATTGTGTTATTTATTTATTTAATTGTATTTTTTATTTATTTCATTGGGGCATTTATTTATTTCATTGAGACATTTAATATTGAATTTCTGGGCAGATAAACTTCCATATTAGTACATTGTGGACCTCTAATGAGTTAAATAGGCCCCTCCCACTAACTTTGGAAGCCTATTACAGTATGGACTATCAACATGTCGCTTGAATATGTTCCGATTTTTGTGGAATTTGTAGAAATATGTAGGAAAAGGAGCAAAGGGTGTCTTTTGAAGAAGAATGGGCGTGGCCTATGTGGGACATGACCCAAGGAATCCAGGGGGAAAATTTATATTTTCCGACCTACGGTTTAAGAGTTAAACGTAAAGTGGGCTGTTATAGCAGAACCATGAGGCCGACGGATGTAATTATTTTTACTTATTTTTTGCAATTCTTATGAACCTCCCCTCAAATTTTTGTAGCATCCTAGGAAAGTACTTGAATGTCATTTTCTTTTTTTTGCATTTTCGCACTACAGAGGATTGCGCAATAGGTATTGTGAAACAAGCATACAAACACAAACTGCTTTTGACATAGCATGCATTATGGATTTCCGCGCAGTGCGAGACTTGTACACGACTAGTGTGCTAGGAGTAGGCGAACGGAAAAGTGATGAAAATTAGCTTTTGGTTAACTCTGGCTCATTTAAATGTACTAGAGGTTTGCGCCCGCTTCGCCCTTTTTATAGTAACCTGGCAAATCATGGAAATTGACCCACTTATAGTCTGGTCAAAGTGTCGAGTTGTAGAGTTGTGCACAAGGCAGGTCGCCTGGATCATCGCGTTTCATTCTGCTTAAGCGTGGCCTGAGTGGTCAGCGCAATCTGGTGGACAACTTATTGGGTGAAGTGTGGAGATGATGGTTTGTCATCAGAACGAGTAACAAACTGATTGAAGCTCTTATGTGGTGTGGACACGCTGGTGCCTCTTCAGGTTACTTAACTGACTGAAACCCTTGTCACACTGTTTACACACAAAGGGTTTTTCTCCAGTGTGGACACGCTGATGCGTCTTCAGGGCACCTAACACACTGAAACCCTTGTCACACTGTTTACACACAAAGAGTTTTTCTCCCGTGTGGACACGATGGTGATTCTTCAGGTTACTTAACTGACTGAAACCCTTGTCACACTGTTTACACACAAAGGGCTTTTCTCCAGTGTGGACACGCTGATGCGTCTTCAGGGCACCTAACACACTGAAACCCTTGTCACACTGTTTACACACAAAGAGTTTTTCTCCCGTGTGGACATGATGGTGAATCTTCAGGTCACCTGTCTGACTGAAACCCTTGTCACACTGTTTACACACAAAGGGTTTTTCTCCAGTGTGGACTCGTTGATGTGTCTTCAGGTGATCTAAACTACTGAAACCCTTGTCACACTGTTTACACACAAAGGGTTTTTCTCCCGTGTGGACACGATGGTGTTTCTTCAGGTCACCTGTCTGACTTTTCAGTCACACTGTTTACACACAAAGGGTTTTTCTCCAGTATGGACACGCTGGTGTATCTTCAGAGTCGCTAACACACTGAAACCCTTGTCACACTGTTTACACACAAAGGGTTTTTCTCCAGTGTGGACTCGCTGATGTGTCTTCAGGTGATCTAAACTACTGAAACCCTTGTCACACCGTTTACACGCAAAGGGTTTTTCTCCCGTGTGGACACGCTGATGTGTCTTCAGCTTACCTAACTCACTGAAACCCTTGTCACACTCTTTACACACAAAGGGTTTTTCTCCAGTGTGGACACGCTGGTGTATCTTCAGTTGAACTAGCTGACTGAAACCCTTGTCACACTGTTTACACACAAAGGGTTTTTCACCAGTATGGACACGCTGATGTGTCTTCAGGTTACCTAACTCACTGAAACTCTTGTCACACTGTTTACACACAAAGGGTTTTTCATCAGTATGGACACGCTGATGTATCTTCAGGTGACCTAACCGCCTGAAACTCTTGTCACACTGTTTACACACAAAGGGCTTTTCTCCTGTGTGGACACGATGGTGTCTCTTCAGGTCAACTGTCTGACTGAAACCCTTGTCACACTGTTTACACACAAAGGGCTTTTCTCCGGTGTGGACAAGCTGGTGTTTCTTCAGAGTCGCTAACACACTGAAACTCTTGTCACACTGTTTACACACAAAGGGCTTTTCTCCAGTATGGACTCGCTGATGTGTCTTCAGGTGACCTAACTGACTGAAACCCTTGTCACAGTGTTTACACTGGAAATGTTTTTCTTTGATTTGGACATGCTGGACATGCTGTGTCGATACCTCAATGAGACTCTTATCACATAAGAGGTTTTCTTTCCTGGGTAGGTCATCAAATGTTTCTTTACTTCTCCTGGCTTCGTTGAAGTCCTCCTCACAAGACCTCGGTTTTCCTGTGTCTCCTTGTTGCTGGCCGGTTACACAGCTGCTGATCGTCGGACAGGAAGATGAGGGGATGAGCTGTCCATTGCTCATCGTTTGACTGTAGAGGATGTTGTGTCTCCTCGTAATTTTTTCATGGAGGGTGACCCGAGACGTGAAGGTGTATGGACAAGACACTTGGAAGATTGGTTCTTGGACACCGCTTCTGCTACTTGGACCGTAAAATGGAAGGCGTTTCTTTGTTTCTTGCGGGTTGGAAAGACTGTCTCTATATGTCCAGATAGCCCGACTCGTACGGAACGCTATGGGGTTTCTCCGTGAGAGCTGGCTAGTGATTATAGTCTATAGGAGTAGAGCTCGTACTAGCCTCTTCTTCTTTTGTGTAAACTCAGGTCACGATGGCCACTCTTATATAAGTTCTCATCTGTGTACTGTGTGACATCAGAACCCGTCATACTGATGTCAGCAGCTAGATGTCTTTGCCGGTTCCATATATGGGGCTTTCTCCATATATGGAGGTATATCTTGTCCAGGTCCAAATATGGAGCTTGTAAGGTCAGACTTAATGAGATGCGTCGGGTATCTAAATATATGGAGTATCCTCACATAGGGAGTACCAATATTCAGTGGATAACTATGGCTACCTATCAACTACCCACGTGACGTGAAGGTGAGTGAGGGTCTTCGTTAACAGCCCCTGACCCTCTGACTCTCACAGTACACCTGTAAAGGCTTTCTCACGGTCGTACTCAGACTAAATGTGACGTTTAGAAACTGTGTCACATCTTATTCAGGTCGACCAGAGCTCTGGTCTGACGTAACACAACACAAACCATTGACATCATTCCTATTAACACCGATTTGCACATTTGACAGTTGCAATTCATCCATCTGTGAATTTAGTTGATTCATTGAATCTAGTTGAGTTCCAAAACCGTTTGTTTTGTATTTATCATTTTATAAATGATTTAAACTAGTGAAAACAGTCGATCTACAAGCCCACAACGTGCGTTGTGTGCTTGTAGATCGGCTGTTTTCACTATGGCCAGCCTGCACTAATGGCCGGCCTGGACTAATGGCCGGCCTGGACTAATGGCCGGCCTGGACCGGCCGGGAATGAGCCGGCCGTTCGGGAGTTGTCCCGCTTTTCCCAATGGCCAGCACGTCCCTGATAGAGAGATACGAAGTATAGAGCTCAAGTGGTTGATCGCCTGTTGGGCTTTCACCCTTTCCCCCGTTTACGCAGTTAGACTCTATATGAACAAGAGGGGGGAAATGGTCTGTGCTGAAATGGGACAGAGGTGCACTTGAGTCCCACGATGTTTTCACCCCTGCCGGAACATCAGGTGTTACATTCAATATTCCACATTAAGGTAAATGGAGCAGTGAATCACACACCCTGTCTTCTGCTGTGAAGAGGAGCCTGCTCCGCTGCCTGCACCTTGGAGAGTCCCACAGGTCCTCTCCAGAGTACTGCTGTAAATGGATCTTATTTCCATTCTGTGACAGCGCCTCGCGGCAGCCACAGCCATAGGGACAGCCTGAGACAGGGTGACATTGTATTGGCCTAATGACCCCGCCAAGGCCATACTATCAACTGTCCTGTTTCCCATGGACAAGACGGCGCGGTTCTATCTCCAGCGTCAGCGTGTTTGATGTTGTTTTTTTCTGCTGCTCTCCTCCTCATTTCTTTCCTTCCTCTCGTATCGACACATCTTGGTCTGGCTCATTCGTCATTGTAGGTTGTCCTGAGTGGTATTAAGAAGTTAATTAAAGCCTGTAAAGTCTCCAGACCACTCGCTGTGGGGGAAATGCCAGCCGCACGCTTTTGTGAAAACATATTAAATGTGGCACCGCTTAATGTGAGGGAGTGCTATAGGAGAACTGTGATAAGATGCAGTCATTATGGTAATCATGCATTTGTAATAGTGTGCTTGCTGAAAACGACAACAAAAGAGCATAATTTTGCTCACCATATTGATTGCAGGACTGGCTTGTTAGTTCATCAAACATAATTGCTGTGTGCAACTAACAGCCAGGCAAGTTTGACCGCTTTCTGGCTGTTCTGTGAGATATAAACTTAAGTTAAAAAATGTAGTATGTTTTATTAACTACCTCACTGGGGTCCATAAACAGCGTGTGTTCACCCACCCAGCTCTCTTTATCTCTTATCTAGTGAATACTCTATTCCCAGAAGACATGAATAGACTGTACTGTATGTGCAGTATGATTTGCATAAACAGGCATTCAGTACTTTCAAGTCCTAGTAGAGACATCCTATTATAGATGTATAATGTATGCATAGATGTATAATGTATACATATTCATGTGCTCTGCTGGTCACGCATAGACAAGGTGTTCGGTAGTTTTACCCACCAGTTATTTCCTGCTTCTTATTATGCTAAAGCACACTACAAAATACAACCACCCTTAATTCTCAAAATTGTATTATTATTTTAAACAAAGATGTATACATACAGAAGTCTTTTGTTTTTTACAGATACCGGGTATTGTGTAACAATAATATTATGGACCCTCATTAACTACACATAATAGTGTGCTTAACATTTCCCAGCATAATTTGGTGTGGCAGTGCATCAAGAGGTAGAGGCACTAGAGGGGCCGTCTGGGAGCTGGAAGGTCTCCGGTTCAATCCCTAGCTTCTCCTGGTAAAGGTCACAGGACAATGGTTTTCAACCTTTTTCTCATCAAGGTCCATTATTTGGTTGAAAACCAATGTCATAGGAGAAAGGTCTTCATTATTTGTCGCCTTTGTTTGTTCTCCCTTGCCTGCCTCAGAAAATACACTGTGGGAACGATGCAAATTAGGAATGCATGGAATAGCTGTTGTACCTGTTGTCTGAGTACTTGCTGTACCTGTTGCGGTACCTAGTGCGGTACCCGTGGGTACTGGCCTACTCAGGAACGATGTACCGGTAGGTGGGGAATGGATCCTCACACGTTTTATGCAATACTTGTTGTACCTGCTGTCAGCATATACCCGTTCCCGTTCACAAACGTGACGCAAACCGCAAAGCTCAGCCAGAGTCCAGACATATCCACTACCTCTGTGACTATTCTTTATTCGGATCCCCATTAGCTTCCGCTGCCGCGGTCGCTGTAGTCTTCCTGGGGTCCACATAAAACATCACAATATAAACAACATACAATATTCAAACAAACAACAACTGAACATCGTCAGTCGAATCATGTACAAAAACATACCAATTGTGTGGTCTCTCATTAATAATTGTTTAATAGATATTTTAAATAGGTACTTGCTTTTGATTCATATTGACAGATAATGAGTTCCATTGTTGTTGTATCTTTTTTAGTACTTCTGAATTTGGTTTCGGAAGTTCCAAATACCCTAAACTTACCTGTCTAGTTTGATAACCATGTTTTAGACCTGCATTAAATATTGATCTCTAATGAAATCTGGCTTCCCCTCAATAATTGCATTTCTGGAAAATGTCATAATGCTAGATGTTGACTATAGATAACAGTGATGGTGATGTTGTTCTTATGTTTGTAATTCAAACAGGATGCAATTACGTTTTAGTGTTTGTGTGTGTTGAGGGGTGGGGGGGACCTGATGTGAGTATATTGAGCGAGCATGGAGGCTCTGCTCGCTACAAACAAACACAGCATATTCAATTAAACATGTATCTTTATAGGTGTAAGGCCCCTGGCCTGTCACATATTAGTCACATACTCTACAGAATATGTTTAATCTAATGTTTAAATCTAATGTTGTCCTGTATTTAATGCCCCTATGGCACCAAAATGGTCTGAAACGTCCTGACTAATGTGTTTTGTACCGGAGCAGGGGTCTTCAACGTGTTCAGGCCAAGGACCCCTTAGCTGGGAGAGATATGAAGCAGGGACCCCCTCTACATATTGTATGAAATTGTGTTGCAGATTTTCATCGACTTGTTTGACAGCACTGTCATCAGTCTATGTTGGATTCATGTTAATGAGTTTTTTTCAGACATTTAACCACTTAAACCGTCAATATTGTGTACACTTGACCTTTCACTATGTACTTGGTCTGCTCTTTTTGACCTCTAAACCAAACCTATTTGCCGAAAATAGCCGATCTACAAGCTCTCAACGCCTCGCGCTGCGAGGCGTTGAGAGCTTGTAGATCTGCTATTTTTGGCTAAAGTTCTCCTCAGAATAGGGATGCGAGGGTTCAAGTTGTTAATGTAAAACAATTATCCGATCACACGAGGATTTGGCGGCCCCCCTGTAGTAACTCTAAGGACCCCCTAGCGCTGCGAGGCGTTGAGAGCTTGTAGATCTGTTCTAAGGACCCCCTAGGGGTCCCGGACCCCCTGTTGAAGGCCCCTGTACCAGAGGATTGTCAGTAGGCTCCTGGTGTCATTATATCAGCCGTCATGCTGCTAAAATCTGTCTGAACAGCAGCCACTCTGGCATTCACAAGCCCTCCAGTCTGCTCCTGATGTGAAACCTGTGACGCCTGAACCATGACGCGGCTGTGAGTGGAGGTCGTACCTGACCGGCATCAAGCAATGCCGACTGGGAGGGAGCGGATCATTGCTTCAGTCTCTTATCAGCCTTGTATCAACAGTGAACCTGCCAACATTTTGGTTGTCGCTACACGATGTTTGAAGGGAGAGAAAAGAGAACAGTAATTAAGCGACCTAATTTCCTGTGTTGACTAGCATGTTCAATTAAACATGTATTTTATGGATGTAAGGCCCCTGGCCTGTCACATATTAGTCACATACCGGTACTCTACAGAATATGTTTAATCTAATGTTTAAATCTAATGTTGTCCTGTATTTAATGCCCTATAGCCTAGGCAGTCCCTATAGCGTGTACTGTACATGACAATGACACAAACAAAAGAACACAGATAAGAAGCTGTGCATTACATCCACGTAGGAGTTAATTTTAATGATCGACCGATGACTTAGTATTCGGACGATGATTTTTTTAATGGAGCACTCTTGGCTAATTACAGCTTGATGGGAGTATATTGACTGAGCATGGACGCTCTGTGCTCACTACAAACAAACACAGCTGTGGTGTAAGCACACTGCCAGTGCCAATTGAGCCAGAGAGAGAGTGGTGGTTGCACTTTCATATTTTAATCTTCTCCAACAACACCCTCAGTGCTGTCCACTGTTGTAGCTTGCAGCATTGACGCTTCCATCTCGCCGCACTGCTCCGTGCTTCAATGCCGTCGCTTGAATATCATGCTCTAATGGGCTTTGTTCAAAAGTGTGAGGAGTTTTCAAGATGGGGCTCGCTGTGATTTGGGTTTAGTCTCTCGTAATTGCTTCATCATCATATTGGCTGGAGCTATTTTGAATCCCATGGCTCAGAGCCAGATGCCAGTGAATAATCATGCCCTCCTTGCTGATGAAGATGACTGGTTTAAATTAGACTTAAGTGGTTTCAAGGGTATTTGAGTGGAGAATGAGATGCAAAAATGCGCACTCTTCCATGTCCTTGCGCTAGAGTCTACGCGTGTTGCTGAATTTCAGATATTCGTTTGTTGTCTTGTGTTTGTGCTCCGCGTAAAAATCCCCACCTCTCCTCTTTGCAGACCCCCCCCACCATTGAAGAGACAGTTCATTTGAAAGAGATAAGGGTTAGGGTGTGTGTGTGTGTGTGTGTGTGTGTGTGTGTGTGTGTGTGTGTGTGTGTGTGTGTGTGTGTGTGTGTGTGTGTGTGTGTGTGTGTGTGTGTGTGTGTGTGTGTGTGTGTGTGTGTGTGTGTGTGTTGTAGCCATGAGGATCATGAGACTCAATCAATAGCCATCACAGGGTGTTTGAATCCCTCCCAGCAGACTCCCAGCCATAGAATGCCTGTTTTCTCAACTGACTCACCTGGGACCTACTGTCATTCATTCTTTTTTCTCACCTCACCATTTCACTGTATTCACACCTGTCCCTTCCATCCCTAGTCTATCCCTTTGTCTCTCCTGCCATCCTCCTCTCTACTTGTATTTCTCATCTTGCTGGCTGCCTCCCTTTTCTATTTTATTTTGCATTCTATTTTTAGCTTTCCCCCCTTTATGAGCTCTCTCTCTCTCTCTCTCTCTCTCTCTCTCTCTCTCTCTCTCTCTCTCTCTCTCTCTCTCTCTCTATATATATATATATATATATATATATATATATATATATATATTTGTTTTTCTCTCTCTCTCTCTCCAGGCCTATATGTCTATCTATCTGTCTATCTATAAATTTGAGAAACAGTATCTGTGAGTCTGTGTTTACGCCAATCAGAGAGGGGCCGTCTATGCCGTAGCCAATCAGGCAGGCATAAACGGTATGTCCGATAGAGCTTGAGGATTGGTGGATTGGTTTTATCGGCCAAACACATTATAAATAGGCGATCTCCAGCTCTAATTTGAATAAATAATAATAATAATGATAATAAAGGAACGGTTTTGGACAAAAAAGGTTTCCACTCGACAGCAACAATAACGGCCCTCTCTCTATTTCAACCTGGCTCCCATACATTTGATAAAATGTGAAGATTCTGTTGAATAATACACACGTTTCCCTTGAAAACGTGTTCTTGCGTCATCAGGAATTATCCACAAGTTCAGTACTAGCGTTGTATTTCTTATGCGTAAGCATATTTTCCTTTTCAGGTTTCAAGTCCTTATAGAACCAGGTTACACTCACTGTACAATGAAATTCCTAGTTTGTGCTTCTTCTTGAAGCCGTTAAAAAGAAATGGAAATGTATCTTCAAAACACAATAATATATATTTAGATATATTTAAAATAAACTATTAAATATATCTATGTATTAGTATATACAATATATACATCATGTTATGTATGTAGTGATGTCAGGGTGGTTTATGTCGGGTGCATCTTTCAGATTCCATGATAATGATGTAGAGTGATGTGGGGGCCGTTAGCAATTTACAATCTTGAACAAATATTAATCTGACATGCTAAATTAATGACGTTACGCTCTAGGAAGTTGAATGCAGCGCATAACAGGCAGGCATGTGCACACATAGACATCAAAGGGGGCTTGAGCCCCTGCCCTTTTACCTGTCTGTAAAAAGTGCCCTCTCCAGACCATGAATGCAGTTTTTACTGTGGTGAAAGAAATTAAATTTCCCTCTTTCCATGCCGTACCTGAAGGCAGCATTCAAGAGAATTGCCTTGTCCATACTCTCCTGAACTTGAATGCAGCATCTTATGTTGAAAGAATTGCCCTCTCTGTGTAGAAGTCAAGCATTGAAAATAGCCGACCTCCAAGCTCACACCGCGTCGCTATTTCCGATATGTTCACCAAAAGGCCCTTTTAGAAATGTCAGCCCCTGCCTATCTAACATTCTCTGCACGTCCCTGATAACAGGCATTATATATGTACTACTAGTAACTAGTGCAGATATCTGCACATTGACATAGAACTGTCTGTCAACTTGATGATCTCAGATTTAAGTTTGCACTTTGAGTTCTGAACACTGCACACATAAAGCACAACTCTGGATTGACTGGTATTTCTGCTCAGCAAATATTCTTTCTGCCTTATGCCAACTTAAGTGTAGTGTTGATTTGTTAGATCAAACATTACCGGAGCTTTCCTTTCGTTTTTCTCATTTCCCTCTTCTTGACATAATCACAAGCTTGACTTTTTACACAAGCCAATTCTATTAAGGCAAGTTACAGTAAAGAGAAAAGCTCACCCGTGGACATTGTGTTTTTGCTCCATGCAAGCTTCTGTTGCTGATCATTTGAGAGTCACTGAACACACTTCTGTGTATGCAGCTGTTTAAACTATGT
This sequence comes from Nannobrachium achirus, assembly GCF_963921795.1. Classification (NCBI taxonomy): domain Eukaryota; kingdom Metazoa; phylum Chordata; class Actinopteri; order Myctophiformes; family Myctophidae; genus Nannobrachium; species Nannobrachium achirus. The sequence goes on from NC_137820.1 coordinate 16,997,067, forward strand.
TCAGAGTGTGTTTTTCCTATGGGCACATCATTGACTCAGTGTTGACTGTTCTATTTCAGGTCGACACTGATTATACAATAGATGTGCGCTCTCTGGCTTTGTTTTCCTTGCCGCGTGACTGATATCATTTTTCTCTGTGGCACACTATTGTCAGTCTTGTCTGTTTAACAGGTCTAACAAAATAATAAGCCTGCAACATCCATGTCGGCTGTGGACTGGAAACAATATGGAGACTGTCTTCTCATCTCGCAGGGCACCTCACACACAGCTCTACAGTGTGCAGGAGCTCTCTTGCCATATGCTGAAGTTGGTCATGCAGGCGGCGCCGCAATTTGCATTTCTATAAGCCCTCAGTAGGGTTGGGGTTCGGAACCGGGGGAACCAGTATTCAACATTGAGGAATCGGAATCGGTTCCTTCACATTTTGGAACCGTTTTATCACTGCCAAAGCTGGTTATGTGGATTACACGTCTGCTGTATACAATACCGGTGGTTCTCAAACCTTTTAAATTCACTATAACTCTGAGTGTACAAATGTACATTGTACCATTTGTACACTCTCAGAGTTACAGACCTGTAAGGGTCTTTTTAGAATCCCCTATAGGAATTGTTAAGGGAACCGTTAAGGAATCGGACCGTTAAGAGGGAATCGTTAAGTAACCGGAATCGTTAAAATCTAAACGGATCCCAATCCTAGCCGTCACAACAATATTCATCATGACTTATGACCATGTATCATAAACTGATTTCAGATCAGCTCAATTTCTATAAGGACTCATACATACACCTTTGGATGATTGCCATTATGATTGTCTGTGCATGTTCTCCCAATGCTAGCTGTCTGGCTCTGTGTGTTTGTGTGTGCAGTGACTTGGTCGTTTTGTGTGAATAGGCGGTCACAGAGTTTTTACAGATGCTCATTGGGGTGTCCTTGCTTCTGGTGTCACCAGTCCAGGAGCTGATCTGACTGTGATTAATGGAAGAGCAGAGGTCCTCATCTGCTTGCTGTCTGTTGTTCCGTGTGGTCATTGGGCAGGTCTGGACAAGCCAGTCATGGAGCTACTCTCCCTGAAGGCCACCCCACCCAGTCTAATGCACTGTGAGAGAGGAAAACATTCGGTATGGAAGATCCAGCCATATACGTACATAGAAATAAGGTAGACGCCTCCTCCGGCTCTGAGGCGTTGGTAAAAAAGGATAGGCAAGAAACAGAAGTTCGGTAGGCCAATCAGAGGCACGACACCCTCTTTCCCAGAGGCAATTTAAACGTTCAGTTGAAGGACCACAAAACTCCTCAGTTGTAGACATCCTCTCAGCCAAGAAAAGATCCACTTATACAACAAGAGCCAAAGGAACAGGCCAGGTGTTTTGTACTATGTTCTGTGGGATGGAGGACCTCCGTCCATCCTACATGTGTATCAGAGCATCACTTTCAGGGAAGCAGGCAGGTTGTTGAAGAGGGCAGGACCAGTTGTGACTGGTCCCCTCCCCGTTCCCTGCAGCCAAATAACTCAACTACACTTTAGAAACAAGACCAGAACACTACAGCTAGCAACAACCAATATCTACAAACGACTTTACAGAAAAACAGTTTTGTTTTATAAAATTGCTTATAATAAGCAGACTTGGCAACACTGATTACCTTCACTGTGACACATATGAATCACCTGTAACAGTAATGAGCTTTTCCAGTACAAAGCTCCCAATGGACATCACTTTTCAAAGCCTTGCCATTATTGCCATGGTTACGGCAGGTGATGCACCGGGTGGTTGAAATTATGCAGGACTCTCCAGAGTCCCTACACATCTCTCCGCTAGGCCTTTAGAGGTGATACTGTAGTGATAGTCGGGGAAGGACTCTCCAAATCATATTTGATTTGACTTTGCTGAGCGTAATCATGAGACCCATCAAGTGGAGGACTAACCCCACACAGTTCATTAAATAATAGCGGTAGCATTTACACTCGAAATTAGCATAGTGGAAAAAAAACATGGCTTCAAAGATGATGGATGTACTGTAAGCTAACTGTTCTTTTTTCCTCCCCACCTTCCCATCCTCTCTTATCTCCACCACCTCTGTCTCTCTGTCTCTCTCATCTCCTCTTTATCCTTTTGTCTCAAGGGGAAGAGGAAGCCAGGGCTGGAGATAGCCGAGACACCTGATTCTTCACGTGGGCGAGGGGAGAAGAAAGCCATCAAGTAGGTGTCTGGCAACTAGAGGGGACAGAACAGTCCCGCGATAATCAACTCTTCTCGGCTCTGCCACTCATTACACGATACGCAAATCAAAACACAACATTTGTCAAGTTCTACGTCAGAGCATAATCTCCGAAGGGGGTGGGGTGGGACACGCAGAGTGGACACGGAACAAAATTATAAAGTGATTTAATCGTTATAGATTGGTCCTGCATTATCTTAACCTGTGTTGGTGATTTTCTTTTTTTTGTCCGGTCTGAGAGAGTCTTACAGCTGTTATCTTCACCTCTGTTATCTTAGAGTTGTAAGATAGAAAGTGTCCCTAAGTGTGGGCCTTTAGCCAAGTCTCTGAAAAGCTTGCAAATGGATGTTGATTAAGGTAAATAGGAGATAGAAACAACCATGTACTCTATAGAAGGGTGTTTTTTCCCCCCTTGCTAATCCACTCCAGGTAGAAATGTTGAGGAGGATTCCCATTTAATGCCTCTTACAGTGCCTGCAGTCTTCTCTCAGTCAAGGAAGTTCATAGGTTATTAGTACAAGAAAATGTCAGCTTTGTAATGCTTGTAAAGAATTATGCTTTGCTCCACAAACAGCCTTTATTAACCTCTTCAACTCTACGCCTCCTTTTTGACTTCTGTCATCTCTGTTATTTGTGGATTTGTGCTCACATATTATTTGACTGTCTCTGTGCGGAGATGGTTCAAGCGTGAAGGATGTGAATGTTTCTTTTCCCTTTTCCTTCTTTTGACTTGGCTCCGCAGGGTCTCTGAATCTGTATATTTCCCTCCTCACTGGCTCCAGCGGCATTGATGTGCTCTCTGTTTATCATTTCAGCTTAAACTCCTCTCTGTGCACTGCCCCCCTGCTCTGTTCCTTGCTGCTCTAGCTTTGACCACTGCTGTGTGCCTCTTATGACATCAGTGATGCTGCTCACCTCTTTCTCCTCTTTGTCTGTGGTTTACCTCTCTGCCTTTTGTGTCTTATGCTCTGTCATGCTTTCTCACTTTTCACACCAAGGGTGACTTCGTGAGCCAAGATGTCTCCATGTTTACCGAATGTAATGTATTTTGACAGTGGTGCTGCCAGATGAACAGAATGTAACTGTATGTTGTACAGATTGTGTTGCTCTTAGACTATGATTCTTCATCTTTTCTCTCCCTGTCTCTGTCTATGAGAGAGCACATTGTGAACGGCTCTTCAGACCAACCCCCTGTTTTTGTTGTTGTTCTGCTATGATTTGATCTTTGGGTCCCGCTGAGCGCGACGGCTGTGAGGCCGCCTAGCTTCCCTCCTCCCAAGCCAAGAAGAACCTGTGTGTGTTTGGCCCATTGTGAAGGCTCAGTCGGTGCCTGCCTGTCCATGGTTGTGTTGCTCTGACCTGTCTCTCTCTCTGGCCACAGTGAACTAGACAGAGACTTTTGGAATAACAATGACAGCAGCACAGTGCAGCAGAGGTGGAGCTCCTATCCACCCAAGGAGTTCCTACTAAACATTTCTCCCTATGCCCCGTACGGAGATCCTCGCCTCACGCTCAAGTGAGTCTTGATCCAGCGCTGGTAAGAGACTCCCCCCCACCCCCCCGCAAGCAGGGCTGTAATGAGGCGGGGGCAACCCAAAACCTAGGGCTGGGCTGTGGGCAATTAACCCAAAATATATTGAAACAGATTTTTAGAGCCAATAACATTATATCAACTAATCTACAAAATTCGTATTAACCAGCTAACCCTGTATTATACTTCCTTGTAGGCTACAACGGTGGTGTACAAAAATTGTGAAAATATCCGATCTACAAGCTCACAAGGCGTCACAGTGCGGCGAGTTGTGAGCTTGTAGATCCCATTTGTCATTGTTTTATTTTTATAATCATAGACTAATCATAATCGAGGCAAAAGTTTGAAATAATCGTGACATTGATTTGAAGTCACATCGCCCAGCCCTTCTTTCACCTCTCCTTCCTCTTCTGTCATCCCCTCATCTCCTTCCTTCTCTCCCTCTCTCCTTCTCTCTCCTCCCTTCCTCCACCATGCCATCCATCGTATGGAAGAGTCTAAGCACTATGACACATACTGCCTTATGTGGATTTTATAAGCCCTGCCAAGTCAAATCACATCCACCTAGTTTCATAATCTTGCATTTATTTTCTTGATCTTCACCAATGACAGAAACAATAAGCCATCTAATGTTCAGTATACACAGTGGGAACCACTAATCGTTAGCCATGATTGCTCATAATCTGTGTGGGAAATGGGAGTGAAGGAAATATCATTCGCACATTACAGCATCCCTATGACAGACTAGGGATGGGACGATGCGCAATATTATCGTTTATCGTGATAAAAAACACTCACGATAATCGTATCATGGAGATTTAATTTATCGTGATATCGTCCTCCGTCATGCACTGGGATCAATTCACCTTTTATTTGCTGAGCTGCATATCCGGTACCACTCTATAATTGGTAAAAGATACTTATAACATACGTACTCGATACAGTCTTTTTTTCACTCTCTATCAAATGTCTTTGCCAAAAAATAACCAATCTACAAGCTCACAACACGTCACAACGTGACACGTTGTGAGCTTGTAGATCGGCTATTTTTTGGCAAATGTTCCGCCCCAAGATAATGGATTTTGATTAGCGTGATAAAATCTTAAATCGTGATTTCTTTTGTCACAATAATCGCGATATGACATTTTCATATCGTCCCATCCCTACGACAGACATTCAGCTGTTCCTAAAACACAGCAGCAAAACTCATCCAACCCACTCACTGGGCTAATTCTAACGCCTACTGCTCAAGTCCTCTGACCTTTAAATGGACACGTGCCGTGCATGTTCTGATGCCCCCCATTCCCTACAGCCCTGTCAGCCCACTAACTCCTAACCTCTAACTTACCATCTTTCACCTTTCTCCCATGGACACTCCCATGGAGACGGACAACCCTTCTTGCACTCCTAACTATCCCCACCCCTTCTGCAAATAGGTGTACGCTTTAACCTGACATCTATCTTTATCTGTCTCTGTCTGTCTATTTACCTTTCTGCCTTCTTCTCTGTGTGTCAACTGAAAGTATCAGTGGTTGTTGTGGCTGTGGAGGGTTGACCGTTTACGCTAGGCACTAATGTGGTCACCAGTGTTCACCTATGGTTTAAGGCTGTTCCATCTGTCATGGCTCCTCTCCTAATCCCATTCGATGCTAATGTCTGATGCTTTCACGCTCTGTAACTGCATTTTTCCTTGTCCTTATGATATATGCAAGCTGTTGGTACAGAAACATTTGCTTGATGCCGTGAGTTTAGTCTAATGATTTATTTATTTTTCATCAGTTTCTTGTTAATGCAACATAACAACTCAGTTGTCACTTGTGTGAAGCAAACTCACATTGGTTCTAACAGTAGACAGTCCTAAAACTAATGCTTAATGTCTGGTCGTCTTGTACAGACCACACATTGTAAACTATGTGTACTAAAATGTGCATGCAGTAGTGGTGCGCTTTTCCATTTGATATATAGATTACTGTATGCAAACTCTGCCTGAAGATGATGGCTGCTGATCTCCAGAATCCTCCTTCAGACCAAATTCACTGTCCTTGAAAATATCCCCCTGTGTGTGATTTAGGGCTCATAAATCTGTCTCTCGGTTGCCTCCGTCCTCCCCATAAGCTATTTTGCTGCCGTCCACTGGTAGAAAGTGGACACTGGCTCGGATCATTAAAAACTGCTTGTTTTAGATAGTGGGAGATATTGTTGCCATGATCCCGATAAGATACTGTAATGAGTTTGCCATTCAATTAAGAGACGGAAAAGATTGTGTAGAATCTTATTACGCCAGGGGAGATGGGGAGAGGAGTTGCAGAGATTGACCTCCTAAATCCAAGCAAGCTACAGTAATATACACCCGAGGTCATTGCCAACAATCACTCCTCCTACCAGGATCCTGCTGATATCAGCAGCTTTCAATCTTTGTAGCAACATTGGGCCTCATTTATAAAATAGCTTTGACCTTTAATACCGACAATTGCTCAATATTGAACATGTGCCAAACATCACATTTTTAAGTAATAGCTTAAATGAATATGAAGCTGGAATGGTTTTCTCTCATAAATGTAGGATTCCAGCAGTCAACCACTGAACTGTCAAATAAATGCACATACTGTGTACAGTACACGGAGGCATCAGGCGAGGGCATTCTGAAGCATTCCAGATGACTTGTGGTATTCTGTTCTCGTAGTTGTAGAGTAATGACAGTCACCTTTGTAGTCGACTGTGTAAATGAGGCCCGTGGTGCGCTCCTCTCCTGCTCCAACTGTCGCTCCGGCAGAATCCTGTGGTGATTGATGTCTTTGCTACGTGTTGAGACAGGTCAATTGGTCAGGAATTGATATGAGAAAGGAGGGTGACCTTCCCAAAGGGACATGCAAGTGTGTTTCCCCCCCCTAATCCCAGTCTTGCACTAGACTACCAGGTTCTCTCTTGTCTCTGCTGCACGCCTCATGTCCCTTTTGTCTCCCTGTGCACTTTGATGCATATTAATGCATGGCAGTGGTGTCACCAGAGGGCACTACTGTGCTATATTTTTGATCATCGTTGATGTCAACTAAGACATGTCATTTAACAACCCCATATACACACACTCACTCACACACACACACACACACACACACACACACCTATATTCTCCCAATTTAGAACATTATAGGAGGAAATATGAACTAAAATGTCTTTAGGTATACACCTAAGAAATAAATCAACAGCATCCACCTGATTATTATCTAGTTTCCTCCAGCAGACAACTCAATTGACAATCAATAGATCCTATTTCTGCCAAGTGTTCCTGATGCATTACATTACTTTACAACCCTATTGATGCCAGGTGGCGATTGAGTGACATAATAAACCCCTACACAGTAGCACAGCAGACTCAGCATCTAAAAATAGAAGCCATTCTCAAGAGTAGTATTTGGATCACTTCTGCCGTACCGAAGCAGCAGATGCACCTGTATTTCAATGAATGTCACCTTGGAGGGCTGAATGGTTTGTCTGTTGTGTTTGCGGGGGAGCTGTAGTCAGTCCTCCCCTCTCTCCCTCTAAGACTCAGCCATTACATGGTCCTGAATAACGGTGCTGTTTCAAGAACTCAAGTGTGCGACTTAAACCAGCAGCACACCGTCACGTGCTGGTCCCTACCAGGGCATACGGGCAGCATGCTCCAGTAATCTCCCTTCGGCCCAGAGACAGTGACTCCTTGCTGGTATTCCACCCTCCACAGGCTCCCAGTGAATACCCCCTGTCCTTTTTTCTGTCTCCCCCTCTTCCGTCCCTTCCTCCTTCCTTCCCTTCCTCCCTCCAAACTGGGCTCTTTTTTTACCCACCTCACTGTCTCTTGGCCTGGAAAAAGTAGACCTCTCTCCTTCTCACACTCGACACATCTTTATTTGCTTTGTCGGCCACGTGTTTTCTCAATATATACTGTATCTCCCTGTGTCTCTCTCTCTCTCTCTCTCTCTCTGTGCTCCTCCTGGGTGTCTTTTCTCCTCTCTCCACCCCTGCCACAATCGTGTTCCCCTGACGGTGTTTCCCCCCAACACTCTCCCTCTCTCAGCGGGGCGGTGTCGGGGGCACAGAAAGGGGCAGCGGTTGGGCACGGGGATGATGGGGGGGGTCCTTGTCGAAGCGACAGCGCCAAGAGCGATGCGTCAGACGGCGCAAAGGCCGGGAGGTGGCAGACCGTCCAGGGCCACATGCAGTCCGGGGGACTGAGACCCAGCAAGTGAGTGCAGAGACGAGTCTGTGAATGTCATATACAACCGGATAGAAATAACACATCATTTCCAATGCGCGCGTGATTCATATGCTAGTTATTTTTCACAGCCACGGCAGCTATGATTGGTCGTATCGGTTGTAGAGTTCTCGTTTGGCTGCCGGTGAGACATGCGGTTCTGGCAGGTTAGGTGAGCTGCCTGACTGGAGCCCCCAGGTGTCCAGGTGTGTGTTGGTGTCAATGAGGTGCGTTGACTGCAGGGACGTGTTGAAAATGACATGTGAGCGTGGCAAGCTAACAATAGCTTCTGGTGCTGTATCACTGACTCACAGCCTCAGCTGACACAGGCTGCACAACATGCTGGGTTACTTACAAGGCAAGGAGAATGTGTCTTTTTCTTTTTTGGTATGCCCCTGACAAATCACACCTACGGTAACAGTACAGCTCATATACGAAAAAAAACACAATTTGGGTATCAATCACATTTTCAAAATCCAAAGGAAAGTTCTCAACAGACACAACTACTCAGAAATGAGCTCCCAAGTCTTTCAAGTGACCAATTAGTGATGAAAAGGCATGTGAATGCTGCGTGCAGATTCCTGTGCTCTCCTCTTCTCTCCTCTCCTCCAAAGCATGCTCTGATAGGGCCTATATCTGGCACGTCACAAAACGAGGCAGCTAATTTTCAGTTCCTCTCTTCTTTTGCACCTTTCTTTAACACCTCGTGCCTCTGATCCCCCCCCCCACCCCACCCCACAACACATTTACTCCCATCACTATATCGCTCTCTCTCTCTCTCTCTCTCTCTCTCTCTCACTTTGCCTTCCCTGCTTCTCTCCTCCTCCTCTCATCTTTCTTTCTCTTTGCTCCCTGTCTATAATTGGATTCTATTTCCAGGCTGATGTAAGTGTCTCTGTCTCTTGTGCCTGTGTCTCACACCCCATTTTCTCTCTAGTCTCTCTTCCACCCTCTCTTATCGGTCCCATCTTTCTGTTTCTCTCTCCCCCCATCCATCTCTCCGCCCCTTTCTATCACTCTGCAAAGCCACCCAGCTTCCTCTCGTCTTTTACTTGCCCCAATAAACAGTCTTGATATTTTGAGGCGTAAACCTTACTTTAACACTTTTGAACTTTTCTACAGTGGTTGAGTAGGATTGATAGGATTGATGAGGCTGAAAGCCTAGCGTAAAACTGCATTAGATGAAGTAATGCACAACAGAGTGGAGCTGCTTCTAACTGATGTGAATAGCACTCTCATGACCTAATTCCGATACCCTGGATTACAGGGCGATCTCTGAGGAGGAGGATATATTTAGAGGGTTGGGAAAGCATAACAAAAGAACATGATACAGGAGACTATGTTCCCATAGTCAACCAACCCAGTTGAACAATGTATGCCTGCCGTTAGCGATCATATTGAACTTGAACATTAGTGTAGTAGTGCCTTTCTAGCTCAGACCCCGAAGTCGGAGTGAGTGATTGAGTTGTGAAGCCTCGGAGAAAGTTACTGAGGAGCAGTGTTTGTGCAGGGGAGGGGGTAGGGTGGAAAATGAGAGTGCTGAGTGAGGGAGGGAGACTGTAGGACTTGGTTGGCTGCTGGGGATGTCTCTAGAGGTACAGCATGTATTTAAAAGAGGAAAAAGATTTTGAGAGATAGGAGGATCGTACGGAGGTAAAAAGTTGCAGGAGCAGACGAGAGGAGGACATGGGAATTTCGGATCAGGCCAAAAAGCCCTCGGTGGGAAGAGCCCGCAGCTGCAAACCCACAACCCACGTGTCCCGAGGCGCGCGCAGCCGCTCCGCACCCGTACGGACGCCGGTGCACATCCGCCCGCCGCCCCCACGGACCACGGCCACACGCAAACCGCATGCTCCCAAGGCGCGCGAGGCACGCGCGCGTCCGACACAGACCCACGCAGCGGGCGCGCAGCAGTGCTGCCCGACGCAGCCCCACGACAGGCACGCGACTCACAGCGATCACTCGGGCTGCACCTTCTACTGCTATGTCTGCTACTGCTGTTACTGCTGCTGCCTCACGGTGCTCTCTCTCTCTCTCCTCCTCCTCCTCTCTCCTCCTCCCCGCTCTCACCCTCCACCCTCCTCCGACCCCGCCTCCTCTTCAAAACCCGCCCTCCACGTCACCACCACCTCCTCGCCGCCGCCATCTTCCTCCTGCGTGGACGTGGCATCGTGTGCCCATCCTGACGTGAACCTGACCTCCATGGCTCCCCTGCCCTACTGCCCTGTGTCCCCTCCCCTCTTTTCTGATGACCTGTCCTCTCCCGTCGCTTCTGCACCTGCTCTGTCCACTCCCTCTCCCCGAACCTCTCCCACCTCACCGCCCCCGCTGCACCGCCCCATCTTCTGCCGACCACGGCCCTCGTCACGCTCCCTGCCCTCCCTGCTCCTTTGCCCGCCCAGCTTCGGGGACTCTGTGCTGTCCCCGCCGTCCACGCTGGAGCGCGTCCCCCCGGGGCTGGCCCGGCCTCGCACGCTGCTGCGCCAGCAGAGCCTGCAGCAGCCCCTCATCCACCCGGGCCTCAGCCAGCCCCCCACCACCTCCCAGAGCCTGGGACAGTTGCACACCGCACCTGGCCAGGCTGGGGTTGGTGCAGGCGGTGGGGGCACAGGGGGAGCAGGGGGAGACGGGGGCGGGGGTGGCGGCGGCGGGAGCATGCGTGGGGTGGCGCCCCGCGGTGCGCGGGGCAGCCCGGGAGGGGCAGGCGCCTCCCGCTACAAGGGAGGTGGAGCGGCGGGCCGCGGCGATCCTGGAAGCTGGGATCACATGATGGGGCAGATCAAAACTCGAGGCCTGGATGTGAAGTCCTTCCTGTGAGTCTTCCTTCCCTTTTCCCCCCGCAGCGTCTTTGTGAGTCTTGTGTGCTATCATGATTGCTCCGAAGTCTCTGCCTGTCCTGTGTCTCTTGCAGAGTGTACTGTGTGCGATATGCTCGCCTGTGTTTGAGGAACTTGCCTGAAGTGTTTGTTTAGATGTTTATGCACCATTGTTGAATTATTAACCAGTCTGCTTTTTTCTGTTGATATTGAAATATTGCATAGTCTTTCCTCCTTATAAATTTTAACTGTGTTGTTTTTTTTGTTTTGTTTTTCAGCTCCCAAATATTGTTGCATTTATTAGTTCAGTGTTCAATGTGCATCTGATATCCAGGGAAGGATATTACTTTTTTCCTCATAATGCAGAACACCATTGTGACATGCTGTGTGTGTGTGTGTGTGTGTGTGTGTGTGTGTGTGTGTGTGCGTGTGTGCGTGCGTGCGTGCGTGCGTGCGTGCGTCGTGCGTGCGTGCGTGCGTGCGTGCGTGCGTGCGTGCGTTAACTCGTAGTGTACAAATCAATATAATCAGACGTGTTGCTGATCTCGGCCTCCCCTCAGCCATATACAGTACTATCTCCAGTAGTGTTAGCCTAGCATGTCACGTATAGCGTAGTGTCCAATGCAAAATGGCCCGCCTCCTACATCGGTTTTGCCTGAGCGATCCCAGATGGTAGTGAGTCAGGTTAAAGTCAGGTTAGTTTTAAAAAAATATATTGGAAGAGCAAGATCCAGTCCAGATGAGACAATGAATGTTGCTATAGGCTGGATGCTACAGTAGGTATAGCAGTTAGGCTATAGCAGACTTGGCGTGAGGAGACGTTCTTTCCCCTTTCAGCCTTGCAGTTGTAGAAGAGAAGGTGGAAGAAAGTGACAGCTCTGGGTGGGTGTTACCACTACTTACCAGCCTTTTCTAGAAACGGAGTGGTCATGCATCTCTGCATCATGTGTGGGCGGCAACCACCCTTTTCAGTGTGTTAGAGTTGAGAAAACATAACTTTATGCTAACTCCATGGGCCATTCCACAAGCGAGGGACTTAAAACACTCCATGAAGTCAATGTCGTTAAGGGTCCATTTGATTACAAGAGCAGAAGACATTATAGGCTAATGAATCTTACTGTGTTCATAATTGTCATTTTGGGCGTTAAGATAATGTCACTGTGTCAATGCAGAATTGTCCACATCACGATGCATATTAGAATCAATATATTTCCACACCTTTATTGTCCATGCATATTTATGCATGTATGCACATGTATGTACCTGTACATGTGTAGGACCTTTTTTCCACACAGCAGTAAATTCATGCAGTAAAATCCTCAATGTTAATTCATTCATTTTTACGCTCTCAGGGTCCTGTTGAACGGGACTCGGGAGCAGTCTAGTTTGTGTAGGAAAGATTTGAGTGACTGTGAAAGAACTTTCTCCTAATGTAAGATATTATGCTTTATATAAACCCTATTATACTAAGCCTAAATGGTTCTGCCACCATGTAGAACTGTTTTTAACCGTCATTTTTACTTTAAAAATGAATAATTCCCTGTGAAAAACCCGTATTTTTTGGCTGCCGCTGTGCGCGGGCGAAAAACCAAGGGGGGCCCATGTGGAGGGGGGGGGGGGGGGGGGCACAGGTCTTTGAGCTTGACCCCCCTCCCAAAAATCTGTACGACGGGCCTGCTCAGAGTTAAATAAGCACTGAGGATTTTACTGTGTGTGGAAAAACCTTATTCATGATGGCATTATACATACATTATACTGTACATTATTCAAGGCATTATACATATCATTGCTGTCTGGCTTTTTTTTGTGATGCAAAGTCCTTGAGCCTAGCAGTTGCCGCCTAGTCTGCAGTGTGGAGGGCGACTAGACCTCCTTTTAGTCTTTGGAGAGGGCAAGCTTTAATGATGTGCTGCTCTATTGTTTGCACCTCTCCACAAGCACACAGTGGGTCAGGGGCAGGGCTATACTGCCCTATTTGTGAAGGCTGGCAAAGCAAGGGCCATGTCCGGTCCTGAATCTAATTAAGGGTTGACCATTGACTTGGTTGATTCTTTGACTTGGCTCTCAGGCATTGGACTCTTAGAATTGCTGGAACGATCATTTGCTTCCCCAGGCTGGGTACTGACAGAGGACGGACATGACATGGTTTTGGAGATAATAGATTTCCAGCCGACAGTGACGATATACATATGGGCCTAGTTGCACAGTAGACGATGAAGATGAAGCTGGGGGAGGAGGTGGATTTAAATGCATCAGAACAATATATCGCCGTTGTCGGGTGGAAACCTTGTATGTCCAAGACCGTTCGTTTTGTATTTATCATTTAAAAAATGAACTAAACTAGTGAAAATAGCAGATCTTGTGTGCTTGTAGATTGGCTGTTTTCACTACTTTTGTGCGACGGCCTTGTGTGATGAAGCAGGGCTTTACTTGGTGAACAAAAGTACAAATTTGAAACTTGGAGATACGAGGTTTCTGCCCGACAGTGACGATATATAGACAAGCATCTGTCACTCAGCACAAAGCTCTGGGAGTGAATAGGGTACATCTAGGATATATCTCACAGATATTAACCAGAATGCGTGCCCTTAATTAGGAATGTAATTTTGTCTTTACTTGACTGATATGATCCCTTTAAATCCCAATCAAAATTGAATCTTAAATGGATGAATACATCCGGGGCAATGATTTGTTTGTGCAAGGATACACAACGGCACTGTTAATAGTTATGCTGGACCCTTACAGTGTCCATTTTGTTACATTTGTATTTTCTCAGAGTATAAATAACACTTAGGATTTGAGTGTGCATGCTCTGTTAAACAGTAACATCTGTCTGGATGGCATTGAGCCTGCCTTGTGCAATTGTCTTAGCAAGACAGCGCCAGTGTTTATAATATTCATGAGGCATGTGCCATAAAGAGTCATGATGATATACTTGATATTCCAATCATACCGCTCAATTATGTATTGTTATTACTGAGTTGTCCTTTGGAATGATTCTTGAAGACCCCTGCGTGGGAGACCAAAGCCAGGAGGCCTGTTTCGTTTTCAATGAGTGTTTGTTTGCACCCAACAGTTCCTCTCTCAGGTTTATGCTAATGTATAAATTGTAAAGTCTGGGCTGTTATTTCTGCTTCCGAGCTGTCGACCTGCGTGTTAGTGTGTGTGCTGCTGTACTGTGTATATCACACGGTCAACATGCCACTGTGCATCACTTTAACAACAAGGGTTAAGCAACTGTGTGTAGATTTGTGTTAACCCTGATGCATTGATCTTCTGTCGGCAGCACCATTGCTCCCACAATAGATTGTTGCTTCAGGCCTGAAACAGAAGGGAGGGAGGGAGGGAGCGAGAGAGAGAGGGAGGATGCAAGAGGTAGAGGTGAAGGGGACGAACGGAGAAGGACATCACCAAGGTGTGACATGTGATTAATGTCCATTTTACAGTGAATCCATTTCCACTAAACCGTTTTCGGCCATTGCATGTGCATGACAGGCTCTCCAGGGCGCTGGGGCTGGCTGGCTATATGGACACCAACACTAGCAGGTCAGGGAGGACATCATCCGTAATAGTAAACTTTAGCACCCGTCAGAGTAAATGTAAGATTGAGCCCATTGTTGTAATATATCCCATCCTGCAACAGCAACATTGCCGTGGATTGATGACAGAGAGGCCTTGTAATAGACATGACCCATTGTTCGAGCCAGTTAATTTCAATCTTGGCTAGATACCCTGGTGCCTGTGAATCATGGCTCAGTGAATCTGCTAGAGATGACACCGATATCTGGCCTTGGGAACCATTTGACCAAATGAATCTCTCAGGGTATTGGTCATAAGGATTTTTGGCTCCAAGTCTATGTTTTATGTGGGCATGGTCGCTATCACTATATGTCCCCTCACTAATCTCTCCTGTCCAGCACTGTAGTGTTGGACCATGCTCCAAGTAAAGTGTTTTGCCAATATCCTTGAATGTAAGTACCCATATTTAACTGCCGATGGGAGAGGAGGGATCCAATAACCACTCCATTTAACCATTCCAATTAACCATATGAGTGCCACTCCATTAGTTATTAGGAGGTGTAGCTAGGGGGAGATGATTGAACACAGTGTTATAGGTCAGCAAAAATAGCCTAAATCTCTTTTGATGCTGTGCAAGAATGAGTGAGTGAGGTAAGCAGAGCTGTGTTTTAATATGCCCTCTGAGGCTGCGTGCTCACAGTGGTGGTACAGTATGAACTCAGTCAGGGGCTTACACTAAGGATGCATGGATCTGGGTGACAGGAATGGAAGGAATGATGAGGGAGGGAAAAGCTGGTTAACCCTAGGGATGTGCGGGGTGGGGTGGTGAAGGGAGGGTGGGAAGGGATCGCACAGCAGAGATGAAAGGAGAGAGTGTGATTTGGAGAGTGAGGGAGCAATGACCCAGAAAACACTGACACACACACGCAGCAGAGCACCTCGAGATACTGTGTGACACTCAAATAGAAACAATTAGTCCAGATCTCCTTAATGAGGTTTAATTAAATCTCAACACTGGAGAAGGAAGCTAGCCATGTTAGATGGGAAAGGTGAGTCTAGAAGGTCTGGAGGGAAGGCAGGAGGCAGATATTAAATAACTGAATAAAGTACGCGGTGTGTGTGTGTGTGTGTGTGTGTGTGTGTGTGTGTGTGTGTGTGTGTGTGTGTGTGTGTGTGTGCGTGTGCGTGTGCGCGTGTGTGATGTCGCAGTGTCCTGCATATATGCATAAGACATGCAGAGAGGCTTGTGCAGACTGTTAAATGTCACCCTCATTAGCTGTCATTAACTAATAAGCATCAATTACTTTAAAAATGGTGATTGTATGACAAATGGATGCACTGTGCAGTACACCTGTTGTCATCACAAACATATTAGAGTCATTATGTTGTGATAGATTTGGCCTTTCAGACTTGGCTTGTAGCTTAATGTCCTTCCCTGGATCGTGCTATTGTGAAGCTGTGTGGTGTGGGGGATTTTCTCTTCCTGACAATTTCCTCTCTTACGGCTTCTCTTTTCGGTGTTTATCTGTCGTTTGATTGCCACTGCCACCTGATAGATGTCTGTATATGACCCATCTTCTCTTCTCTTCCCCTCGTACTGCATTGTCCGACTCCTCCCGGCATCCCTTTATGTTCTATTTCTATATCCCTTGTATCTGTCCTTTTCCTCTCTCTCTCTCTCTCTCTCTCTCTGTCTCTGTCTCTGTCTCTGTCTGTCTTTGTCTGTCTGTCTGTCTGTCTCTCTCTCTCCCTCTCTCTCTCTGTTTGTATTATCTCCTTGTCTATCTCCGTGTTTGTCTGTGATGTTTAATTCTTTTTCGCCGGGAGCCAGGGAAGGGAAGATGGTGGTGCTGTCTCTGGCCATTGGTTTGGCCGAGCAAGATGACTTTGCCAATATCCCCGACCTGCAGGAAACAGCGCAGGCCACGCCGGCCAATCAGGAGCCCCCTCCTGAGAAGAGGTACCAGACAAAGTATGAGAGTGCTTGGTGTGCGTGCATGAAGAAAGAACATGGGGGTACAAATGAATGGAAGTGTAGTATCTGGATATGGGGTTACAGTAAAGGAGAGTACAGGTGTTTTCAGATAGTGGAGTACTGTACCACCAGACGCAGAGTTTGACATAAAACTCTCTAACCGAAACGACAGCCATATAATTGGTGACCCTGTGACCAACGATAGACCTGCCACGATAATGCAGACAGAAAACCTAGACTAATACCTGTATTGCCAAAATTAGTAAAGAGATAAAGCAATCTGAGAGCTCGCTGTTAAGCCATAATGAGCTCATAAATCACTATGGTTAGATCCTCACCTGTCCTCATGGCACCAGGCCTATTGGCCAGTTTTAGATAAAGACTGACCAATCAATTTAATGAAAATGATGGTCTCACATTGTGAGCCCTTTATTATTTCGACGGTGCTAATTATCTCACGTTACTGCGATGGCATGCTCTCGCCCTCTTCCGCTATCATTGTCATTATTTGTTCGTCCCTCCTCCTCCCCACACATCTCCCGTCCTTATCTGCTGGGTTTCCTTTGTATTTTCATGCCGCCATTGTTTCCATTACTCTCCCCTCCTTGTGTTCTTCTGTCTTTTGTATCATTTTTCCCCCTGTCTCGCGCTCATTAGTTTCCTTCACTCGCACGGCTCAGCCCTGAGAGCCCCCTCTCTGTTAGCTCCACAGAGGCTACGCCGAGGCCCCCCCTGAGAGCCTCCTCATTATTCCACAGTATGTTATTCACTTTCCATAAACATGCTGCTAAAAATAAAAGCCCTCTCCTCAATTCCTCTCTTTTACACACCCAAACATTTCCACTGATATATGGAGATAGATTACGACCTTTTAAATAATCGTGTCTGTTTTACAGGCAAAAGGGGGAGAAAATGGATGTGGTTGTGCCGCGGCTCTCTCGTGCAAATAAATAAGCACTGGGGCTGCCCCTCTGAAAGACTAATATCATAAACCTCAGTGTGGCAGTTTGCCGTGAATGGAGGGCTTGGTGAGGTACCCCAGTGTTTGGATACACAGAGTCATGGTAGAGTTGTGTATTAAGAGGTCCAGCCCTGGGCTAAGGCGACACACTCGATTTCCCCCACAGTCCAATTAGGCCATTGCAACCCCACTTTTATTCTGTGACAAATTGGAACCCCTTTGGAGACACATTATATGAGACACACCTTCTTTTATAAAAGGAAATGGTGGGGGGGAGGGTCAGCAAATTCAGATTTACTTGTCACACCAATTATATTTTCACACGGGAATATTTCATCAATTTGACGCATGATTTATAACTGGGGGCCCATTACAAATTCTTAGTGTCCTTATCTATTCTGCACAGCCACTGTTTATAACCTGCGCTGTGTGGTCTAAGCACATTATGGGTTCAGTGGTGTGCACCGTGCATTGAGAAGCTTTGCGAGTAGACTCTCCTCTTTTCCCCCGGATGCATGTCAACGTTACGTTTTGATCAAAGCGAGTCCTAAAAGGGGTCAGTGGTATGTTCAGCACAACGTTAATTGTCCTTCAGGAACTAATAACCATGTATTTTATCACAGGCATGAGTTGCTTTGAAGCAACAACATCTAAGAGATATTTGTCTTTCGGTTGATTTGCTTCCTCTTGGTCTCTTGCCCCTGAGCTCTGTTCTGACCTTTTTCAACAAAGCATAATTACAAAGAAGCCCTTGATCGCTCTTTGAGTAAGAAAGCTATTCTTCTTAAACGCTATAAACCCATAACCGATGTAAGGGATAATGACTGGCTCTGTGGTGTTTGTCCATATATAACAGACTGACAGCCTGATAACTTATCAGGCTAAATGAGCATAAGAGAGACATCCATAGAGTCTGTATACACAGGCCTAGGCAATGCCCATTTGAGGCATGGCCGTGGTTCGGAACACAAGTCCGTTTGGAGAGGGCCAGTTCTGGAGAACCGCTCATCTGATTGAGTTCACATGCAGTCGACACTGCTCTTCCTCGGGTCCTCAGCTTTGTACCCGTCAAGTGTGAAGTCGATGGATGGATGAACACTTCTTGAAATATCCAAAAGACAGACACACACACACACACACACACACACACACACACAGATAGACGGACAGAGAGAGATTTGTGGAATTAATATATAGGCATGAATTCAGCTTCTTCCCCTCATAACCTTCTTAAACCTGATATGAAGTCAAGAAATTATTCACAATACAGGGCATGGCTAGAAGGCCTGCACTGCCATGAACAGCAACTGTGCACATTGTGTTATTTTCTAGATTAGTCTTTTTAATTTCCCCTCTACCAAAGCTGAATGACTAGCAGCTTGAGGCCATGTAAGGGAGAACAAACAAGAGCTACGGAGTGGGCTAAAAAAAATGAAATTAAACTGTAATGAGGAATTTGAATGTCTCAGGTCCTTTGGTGAACTTCCTGTCCGCAACCCAGCCTTCCTGAGTGGTAAACTAATTCCACTATACCCGCTTGTTGTTTTGTTTGTTTCGCATCAAATTATAATTTTGTAATCTATAATGAATGGTTTAGCCACACTTTAATTGGATGCTAAATTTAGCGACTCATATGAAAAGTGTAAGCCCCATGGTGTATTAGGGATGCAGGGTGTAAGCTGGCTGGGAATAGATCATTCCCCATGGTGTTACTGCTGACTTCACAGATGTCTGGCCGTGATTTAATCAATCACATCCGCTGTGTATTGGCCATTGTAAACGAGGCCCTCACAACTGCCTCCAGCTGGAGTCCAAGCCGTTCTCTCATTCCCCTCCAGCCCTCCACCACACCCCCCATTCCCATTCAGCCATATCGTCCATATTCACAACCTGGGTCACACCCACATCAATCACCTCCATACCTGCATCCCACATGCCTTCGCGTAATAATGTACCTGTGACATAATGTATATAAAATACTATGAAATAATAAAGCCAGGGTTCTCTCAGCTTGACGTTAGTAGTTGGCAGAAGTGACTGATGCCAGCATAAGAGATGATGGCACTTATATCACCTTTGCTCATTTGTACAGGAGTTAATTTTCTCAGCTAGCAATGATGACGAGTAAAAAGCTATTCCACACTGTTGAATTGTGGTGCCCTACATTTTGCTCAGGGTCTGGTGGTACACAGAAATATCCCTTCCCACCCGCACTACATTTAGACAAGGAACGTTGGTTCAGGAGAGGTTCTTTATTTTTTTAGTTTTTTTACTGCAGCTACAAATGGCAACAGGGAGGGAAGACTTTGCTAAATGGCTCCTCATTTCCCCTTCAGTGGTTCATATTGCTTCATTATTGCTCAGACGTAATTGAAGGCAGGCCAAACAAACACAATTTTCCCATAACGCCGACACTGGTGAGCAAACAGCCCCTGAGAGGATGGAGCGGTGCCATGGATCATCGTCATGCTCTGGTGTTGACCTTGTGAGGGCAGTAGACAGTTCTAAAGGTCAACTGGAGGGGCCATTTGGTAAATGCTCACTTCCAACACAGAACAGGCAGGGTCAGATGGCGTCAGAATTGTAGGTACTCAAAAGCTTTGTTCAGACCGCAGGTAACCCAGATTTGTTTCTAAAATCTGATTGTGGACTGACTGTTCACACTGTCATTTGCAAGAGATCAGATCGGATTTGAGTATTCAGACATCATCACCCTATCTGCATTGGTCGCTGTGGTAATGCTGTAATAGAAAGGCGTGAGTAATGCTCTGTTGTATGACCGTGGCTTTCAATAGCATTTCGCATCTCAATGTGTTGTGAAACAGATTTCGACCACATTGGTTGGGTTGTTTTAAATCCGATTTAAATTACATTTCTAAAAGTGTGTCTCAATCTGGACACTCAGACACTGAAATTGGAATTTGCCTGCAGTCTGAACAAAGCCAAAGAAATGCAGAGACATTGACCCAGAGACAATACTGTCACCTGGGGGGAAGGCAGTGTTGTTGCGTTTCATTTGCTAGCAGTTACCATGTGTTCTTGTTGCTTTGACTCTGGTTGCACACATAATCGGTTGTTTACATGCCAGGCAGCCATAGGTTGTGGATCTGGGATGGGAAAGCTTGATTAGAGTGCTAGAGTGACTTGTTAATGCCTCAGTGGCTCTCAGTTATAGCATTGTGTTGTGATTGAGTGAACATATTATGCTGTTCCTTGCATTGCTATAAAGGGAATCCACAATCCCAGAGAGATTTCCATCTCGAACATCTTTGTCTCTCAGAGCGGCAAACGCGCGGCCCAATCAGCAGGGAGGTTTTAGACGAGGAAGGCGGAATATATCCGCATGGTATGTTTACAGTCAATCCACTTGCCTGAGGTCTTTCTATTATTCATCCACGTTGCATAAGCCAGTGGTGTACCGTTGTTTCCTGTTGAGATTGCCACATTTCACCCAGGTTTTTTCATCTCACTCATGTCTCTTCGTCTGCTGACCTCACTCAGCAACGAAATAAACAGAAAATAAACAAAAATAAAAAATAAAAATAAAACAATTCACAAGTAGGCAAGCAGGGATCACCCCATGATGTGCACTGCAATGTAGTTTCAAAACTACATTGCAGGCGCTTTTTAAGAGTGAAAAAATAAGAAGACACATGTGACATGTGTGTTCTGGGCAGCTTGCCCCAGGAAATGTGCCAAGCTCAATAGGCAACAACAGTAGTTATTGTTTCAGGATCTATCTGATTCATACACAAATTGATTTGTCTGTCTTGAAAATGTTATGTTCCCATTGGGATTTATTCGCTGTTTGTTAATTGTTGAGCCAGCCAGCCTCTTCATAAGTTATGAGATTATTACATTGAGTCACTCTGATGGGAAAGACGAGGCAAGGAAAGTCAAGTGGATGACTGATGACGTTCTGCTGCAAATCAATGTAAACATGTTTACATCTCATTGCCTAGCTCAATGATCATGCCGGCCATGATCAAGTCATAGCAGGATGGCTTCATGCCGTATATAGGTTGGAGGAGGGGCTATTATGGGGATATTACATAACATTACGCCACAATGACAAACTACATTAGATCAGTGGTTCTCAACCTTTTCCGGCCGCGACCCCCAAAATAATCATATTTTAACTGAGGACCCCCCCACCCTGTCGAGCACAAATAGTTGAGGCATTACATTTTATATAACATTGTGAAAATAGCCGATCTACATGCTCACAACGCCTCGCAAACGCGAGGCGTTGTGAGCATGTAGATCGGCTATTTTCACAATTTCTGCCTCTAATATTTGACAATTTCGCCAATGTTTAATTTTTCATTTTAGAGGTATTAAAAAGGTCATAAAAGTCCTTAAATTGTCACTTTAGAAATGTGCAGATACTCTCTATACACTTAAACTGTATGTTGGTTTGCTTGCTGTTGAGTGAGAAAACAATGTTGCACATTAAGTTCATCATCTGGGGACCCCCAAAAAATAATTTGGGGACCCCCCCTGGGGTCCCCAAGGTTGAGAACCACTGCATTACAGTTTAGTTTGCAGAGGTGCAAGCATTACAGAGCACATATCGTCGTTGTTGGGTGGAAACCTCGTATCTCCAAGTTTCAAATTTGTATAATCTTTTGCAAAGTAATGCCCTGCTTCATCATACAAGGCCGTCGCACAAAAGTAGTGAAAACAGCAGATCCACATGAAGCACACAACGCCTCGCCAGTGCGAGGTGTTGTGTGCTTGTAGATCGTCTGTTTTCACTAGTTTAAATCATTTTTAAAATGATAAATGCAAAACGAACGGTTTTGGACATACAAGGTTTTCACCCGACAACGACGATATGCTACGTACTTTCTACCGTTGGAGGTGATGGAGATAAACAGTGCCGTGCTTTGTAGAACTCTCACTTTCACGTTCGTCTTTTTATATGTTCTTCCACTAGTACCCTCTGTGGATGCCCCGCTTATGCATGTAATCATGCACAGTGATTATGCGTGCTCTGCTAGTCGGACATAGTGCTCCTCCTGCAACATGGGGTTTTTGCAGGCCTGGTTAATCAGCCAGTGTCCCTGGAGGACCACAGTTAATTCTGTCCCGGGGTCTGCACACCCCGCAGGCCACCACGCTCGTCCGCGCATCACAGGGGGAAACGAGGGGGATGCATTTACAGTACGCACATACTAGAGGGAATGGAGATGGCAACGGAGATAGCACAAAGTAAAGCGGAAAGGGAAACCACCAGGGACGTGCTGGCTGTTGGGAAAAGCCGGGACAACTAACCCGAACGGCCGGTTCATTCCTGGCCCGGTCCAGGCCAACCATTAGGAAAACAATAAAATAAAATGTTCCGTTTTGGGGGCTGCGCGGCCAACAAAGTAAATCGTCACTGTCGGGCAGGAACCTTGTATCTCCAAGCTTCAAATGTGTACTTTTTTCGCAAAGCAAAGCCCTGCTTCATCATACAAGGCCGTTGCACAAAAGTAGTGAAAACAGCAGATCTACAAGCACACAACGCCTCGCACCGCGAGGCGTTGTGTGCTTGTAGATCGGCTGTTTTCACTAGTTTAAATCCTTTTTTAAATGATAAATACAAAACAAAAGGTTTCCACCCGACAACGACAAAATATAACTCATGTAATTGGCCCCTGGCTTGTCACTTGTCATGAAATGGCAAATATTTGAGTAGCAGCAGCGCTATAGAGAGAGATCTCTCTCTATAGTGTGCAATGAGGGCCTCTCCAACTATTTTTCCCGGGCTGAATCAGGGGCCCAGCACGTCCCTGGAAACCACGAAGCGAGGGGGGAAGGGTTCAGTATGTGGAGTGGGTAGGGAGGGGAGCAGTTTACGCTCATCCACTCATCCATCCATGTGTAAGAGAGAAAGTTCAGGGGTCATGTTTGTGTTTCCCTCTGTACAGTAAAGGGAGGGCTGTGGAAATGCATATTCCATGTGTTAAGTGGTGGAGAGGGCCAAAGCAGACACTCTAGTGAGTATGGTTACATGCTAGTACACATGTTCACACATACAAAGTAGATGGACAGCAGTTGGGTAAGTGCAGGCTATTAGCAACGCTGACCAGAGGACCCGCGCATCCTGCCAAAGAACAGGTGGAACATCTGCAGCCGCCTCCGCCTTGTGGACGCAACAGCCTCGAGTGTAATCGCTATTCAAACGTTGGGTGGATTTGGCGTCGGCAGGTTTAATGGACTTTAAAAACGTTTTGAAGTACTTTAGGTTGGCAGAGCTCCCCGGAACGGGGATGATTTATTGTAATAGATCCCTCAGATTGGGGATGCGAAATTGGGGGCCGCTAAGAGAGATGGGGTATCATGTTGGGATAAAGCTTCGCCTTGGATTAAGACATCATAGTGTCTTTGCTATGCATTCCCTGTTTGTCATTGATGTAGGCACAGGCCATCTGCCAGTTAGCAACACTAGTTTGAATGGCAACTTCTATTGGTTTCAGCAGGGCGTTTTGCTCTTGCAAGATTGTAACAATGTTTTAGTGTCCTTGCCAACATAACACTGCTGCTGGCATCACTGCAGATAAAACATACATACTCTAGATATGAAGAGAAAATTTGGCACCTGTAAAATGTCCTGCCTGCGTCCAGTGAATTGAACACAATCCAGCAAGCTACATTTAGCATCTCCCATCTGATGATATTTCGGTAAACTATGCTATTTTGGATCCATTTCCAGTGCCAAGTACAAGAAGTAATTAGTTATCTGTGAACATGGCATCCGATTACAGTTTGAGATGTCGAAGACCAGAAACACTGGCTCACTATTGTGTTGCATGCACATGTGCTGCACGTGGTGGCAGTGTTATGTAAGCAGCGCACTGCTGGAATACTATGCTTTCTCTCTGTGTAGGCATATGATCCTCTGCGGTCCGATATGGACCCGAAAGAATGATTTGGGGAGATATCTTTGATTAGATATGGGAGCATGGGCATTCAAATATCAGTTCATGGGAGCATGGGCATTCAAATATCAGTTCAATGAGTAGGACAAGCGTGCTTGTGTGAGTGTGACGTGTTTGCAGAGGGTTTGGGGAGGCTGGGGGTGTCTGAAAGAAGGGTTGGGCTGGGTTGGGTTGGGGTTTGGATGGAATCTTTTTTCTCGCGTCTCTCTCCAGCCTAGAAGTGGAGTGTCTTTACCCTTCCCCTTCCCCCCTCTTCGAGCTGCTGGCCCTCGGTCAGGTAACAACAACAAAAAAAACAGGATATTATCACAGGACGGTGAAACCCAAAGTGGCCCTGCCTGCCTCCGTATTGTCTGTTCATGTGAATGTATGTGTCTCTGCGAGGCTATCACCTGTACCTGTCATATATCCTACCTTCTTTGTTTTTATTTTCTGTGTCTTTTGACTGCTGCCCTCCCCAACGACCCCACCCCTACCCCTACCCCTATCCCAAGCCCCAAATGTATCCTTCCTCTTGTCACGTGTACCCCCCCCCCCCCCCCCCCCCCCCCACACACACACACACACACACACACACCACACACACACACCTCTGAACCCCTGTTCATATGGTCTATGTTTCTAGAGCCGTTGCTATGCCAACAGCCCACTTTCCATGCTGGAGCAGTAGCAGAATCTTTCAATGACAACTTTTAGTCCACTCTGCCTCCCACTGGATACTGTAGACAACTGCAGGCTACGTATCATGGTTCATACCAACCCTCAATCAAACACGGTATTAGCACAATTTAACAGTATGGGACGTGCACTATTGTTACTATTATAGCCAATCAGTGTTTTTTTTTTTGTTTTTTTTAGTATTTGATGCATTATAGCAAATACCTTGACATTAATTTGGGAACTCACACACTTCACTGTGTGCTGACTATTTGTACGTGATTCATTTTTAAATTCCACTCCCCCCCCCCCCCCCCCCCAAATATCCCCTTATTCTTAGGGGTAGCACTGCAGAGTGCAATGCTAGTAGAAACTTACTGCCCTCCCCTGCCCCGGTTACACATCTCCATTCAGAAACATTGCCATTCAGAAGATTGACTTCCATTATTCTAAAAATGGAGTGTGTCACCTATAAACCTAACCCTAGTGGGGGTATTTCTGAATGGGGATGTTTCTAAGTGGGGGGTGTTTCTGAATGGGGGTGGTCTGCCCCACCACCCCTGACCCCCCAGCCCACCCCACCAACGTCCACCCCTGCCCCCGGCACCCTCCTCCTCACCCTGGATGTACGTAACACCAGCTCTTTACCTGAGAATGTGCAGCCAGAAAACCCTGAATGAAGCATGAAGGAATGAATGAATAATTGAAGACCATCGCTGCTCGTCGGTGGCAGCGGCGGAGAGGAGGAGGAGGAGGAGGGAGGCGCCTTTATGCAGTCCAGGGCTCCTGAGATGGCTCTTCTCTGTGCTTTAAAGTGTTGTATTGAGCTCAGCCCTAAGGCTGTGACTGTGAGGTCACTGTTTACCTACCGTATGGCCTGGCCTTTACCTACCTCCGCTCCCAGTCCGCTCCCAGTCTCTCTCTCTCAGGGGTGTCGCACCAAATTATGGGCCCTGGGTACAAGGATTCACCGCGGGCCCCCCATGAGCTTTAACTATTGAAAAACAGCAGATATACAAGCTTGTAGATCTGCTATTTAAACAAAATCGTGAACATGTTTCTATGTCAGTGGTGCTCAAACCTTTTCATGTAAAGGACCCCCGAAATGATATGTGTTTGGGCCATGGACCTTCATCTCAAAATATTTAGTTCCAGGGAACCCCGCCAGAAGCAAAACAGAAGTCACAAATGTTCGCTTAAAAGATACATATGTTCAAACATTTTCACGACTTTTCAAAAATAGCAGATCTAAAAGCTCGTATATCTGCTATTTTTCAATAGCTAAAGTATAACATAATTAAGGTCCCTCCACCTTAGTAACTCAGTCCCCTTCCCCCCCCCCCCTCCTTCCTTGTGTCGTCCATGCTCTCTCCCTCTCTCTCTGACGGCAGTTTGGCGTGGGGATCAAAGAACCAGCAACCCGCCCCCGACCCCCCCTTTCACTGCAATTACCTCCCATGGAAACTAATACGACTAACACCAATCAATGAAAACTCCATTCCCTTTCCGAAACAAAAAAAAACAACAACCCCGGATAAAATGGTTAACATCCCTCCTCCCCCGCTCCGGTTTTATCCTTTTCCTTCCTTGGTCCAAGTGCTCGTTGTTTGTTCGCCTTGTCTCGCTTTTTTGCTTGCCTGTCTATTTGTCAGTGTATATTTATATACTTTTCTCACTGGTTCTGTCTGTGTCTTCTATGAATAAAAATACAAAATAAGCAAACGACAAACCAACAACAGGACACTATACAATATCCTTTGTCATGCAAAATTTCAACCTATAGAGACCACAAAATAAATATATGGCCCAATAACGACCTAATGCAGAAAATCGTGGCCAGACAGACAGATTTTTTATGTCGGCTCATTGTTTTTGCCTGTCCAGGCATTGTTGTTCACTCACACTGAGTGACACCTACTTGCATAATAGTGATACTATATGCACATGTAGCCAATGCCAGATAATGTGCTTTGGCCCTTGTCCTATCCGAATCCACACTTTTAGAGTGTTGACAAACAGGTGAAAAACACCAGGAAGGAAGATGAATTGAGAAACTGATTCACTATATTAATAATTACATCACGACTAACAACGCCATCTTTTGTAACACTCTAAAAGTGTCTGCACTCTCTTTTTTATTTACATTTTGTTTTGTTTTTACGATATTCCTCCCTCCCTTCTGTTAAAAAATGAAGTTATATTTTTGTATGGTATATTTAAACCTGTCTATTTCTCTCTCTTTCTCATAAAATATGTCACCTATCTTTTTCTTTTGAGCTTTGCTCCTAAAGAACGGTTGTCCTCGTTTCTCTTTTTCTGCGATGATAAATGTACTGTATATATTATTTTTTTGTTCTTCTCTTTCTTTTCTCTCCCTTTCAGCATAAGTTTACCCTTTCGTCTCCTGTTTGAGATATCATGTGTGCATACTTTATTTTCTCTTCTATTCATGATATTTATATCGGACTGAACAAACTAAGCCTCTTTTTACAGGCTCTTCTTCCTTCCTTCCTTCCTTCCTTTCTTCCTTCCTTCCTTCCTTCCTTCCTTCCTTCCTTCCTTCCTTCATTCCTCCCTTCCTTCCTACCTCTCTTACTTCCCTCCCTCTCACCTTTTTCTTGCAGCTGTGTTTCTCTCTCTGATGTGCTGTTGTTTGTTAAGAGCTCGCTCTCTCGTTTGGTTTTTTGGTTCTGTGACCTCACTGTTCATGCTATTAATATATATTCTGGTTCAGATACATGTTTTAACTCCAGCTTGCTACTTTCTCTCTCTTTGTCTGCATTCTCTACAGTCCTTATCATAATTTTTCTGTGTGTGTGTGTGTGTGTGTGCGTGCGTGCGTGCGTGCGTGCGTGCGTGCGTGCGTGCGTGCGTGCGTGCGTGCGTGCGTTCGTGCGCGTGTGTGCCTCCTCTTTCTGTAAATTGAGCATCTACTCTCTCTCTCAGTGTGTGTGTGTACATTTCTGTTCTCTTCATTGTCGTCCTGGTGCCATTCCTCCTGTTCTCGATGGTTGCTGTTCATTTTGTGGGTTTTGTTGCCTGACAATGCCTCAGTCTCAATGTGCCTTGACCAGTCTTTTATGGAGCATTCTTTGTCCACTTGGACTCTATAGCTGTCTTTCTTTCTATTCTATTTCTCTCTCTTTCCTTCCTTATCGTTTTCTCTCAATATGATTATGTAGCTTTTCTTTTCTTTTTTTCTTATTTTTTTAACGTTGTGGAACCTATTATCTTTTATGATACAGTAATACTGTATGAACATCAAGGTTTCTCTCTCTAAACATTTGCCCCATTTATTATTATTATTATACATTATAATAATCATAATAATTATTATTTTGTAACAATCCTTTTGCAAAGGCACTTAATTTAACGACTATTAACAATTGTTGCCTATAAGTACCAGCTTCCCCATGGGAAATTGTTCCACTCTCTTATACTATACAATGTCCCTTTCCTATTCTTGTGTTGCTGCTGTCGCTTCCTAACAGAGAGGTTTAATAACACGCTGACACAGACACACCTTAAAGAATGTACAATGTCTGCCACGTTACGCTCTTCTTTTTCAATGTCTTGTCCCTGTCCTCGTTGCTGTATATGTTTGTCTTACTGTATACAACAGTATGTTACTATACATGTCATTATATCTGTGTGTCCCGTTTTTGTGTGTCCACAGGGAATTAGGGGCTCATTCACTGAATAGTACGTTGACGTAATTTGCCCATTTGTGTTGACCTATAGGAGAGCTGAGCTCTATAATCTATAGTGGTTCACTTTCACAGTTTCCAATTATCTTTACTAGCTTGTGGGAGACATAATTACCAGTGCTCCCTTATTAGGGACAATCTTGGCCCTGGTGAACATACATACTGTACATTGCGGTGTCCAAATACAGTAGCATCAAACAGGAATCACAACATCAAATATCCTTACTCGAGTGGCCAGCTTTTAATCAGCGGAGGACTTGGCAGCTCCTATTGTTTTCTTCATTATATTATGTAAAAGAAGTGCTATCCATGCTGAAATGAGTAATCATGGTCTAATGCCAACTGGGTCTAAATCAGTCATTTCTGATAGGTAGTCTCTATTGCCACAAGAAGTGGAGGTTGGACTCTTCAGATGTTCCCTCTGCTCTCTCTCTCTCTCTTCCTGGAGAGGAGAGAGACTCCCTGGTCTTCTTTTTTTGGACCAACCTATTTTCTCTGTTACCTGCAGGGGCAATAAGCCAGCTAACAGCCCCAAGGGCCACCCCCCTGACGCCGATGGCCGCTCCTCCGTCACAGACGTGGCCAACTCTCTCACCGGAGACATGGTGATGGTAAGACTCGTCTGAACAAGCCGTCATCTCCACCACCACTACGACCTCCACTTCTGCACCACACACCCAGGGGCGTCACAAGGGGGGGGGGGGGGGGGGACTGGGACTGAGTTACTAGGGCCCAAGGTGGAGGGGGCCTTAATTATTGAAAAATAGCAGATATACAAGCTCACAGCGCGGCTACCGAGTGCCGCGCTGCGAGCTTATATATCTTCTATTTTTTGAAAAGTTGTGAAAATGTGTGCAAATCTTTGAATATATGTATGTAAAGGTTTTTCAAAACATCTTAGAAGGATTTGAAATATTCAAAGTATTCAAAGATCACGATTTTGCAAAAATAGTAGATCTACAAGCTCGCAGTGCAGCGCTGTGAGCTTTATATCTGCTATTTTTCAATAGTTAAAGCACAAAATAAGTATGCAATAAGGTGTTGCTGCGCGGTCATTATGGTGTATATGGACACGACGGGCTGATATATAATTATAATTATCAGCCTGAAGTGTCCATATACGCCATAATGACCAAACAGCAAGACCTTATAGCACTTATTACCCGGCTAATAAATACAATTAATAATTTGACTCAAAACAAAAAACAAAATGAAGTATTTCCTTGTTTACAGACGACTGAAAGTGTTCCACAAGTGTTGCGCTGGGCGTCCCCCCCACGGGTCACCTTGAAAAACAAGGAAGTGCTGATTAAATAAATCCATTTTCTGTTACTACGTCGTCTATTTCTCACCTCAAATGTTTTTAAAAACATTCTTGAGAGCAACGTTTAGTTGTAAATGACGCTGTGTGTTTGTTTACATGGCTGACATGTTGGATACGGTACTAAATTCACACATTGCATCCTGACTGCAGCAGGTGTTCTGAGTCGTTGATTAGGCAGCGGTGAATTATAGAGCGGAGCGGTCATTATACGCCTATAATTCACCGCTGATTTCAGCACTCGACCAATCAGAATCAAGCATTCAACAAAGCCGGTTAATAATGCGTAATAATGCGTTCCCAGTCTGATGAAAAACACTCACGGGGAGCCCGCAGTGAATCCTTGTACCCAGGGCCCAGAATTTGGTGTGACACCCCTGGGTAAGACGGGTCTGAACAAGCCATCATCAACCCCACCACCACTCCTGCACCACACACCTCTATATCTGTTGATCAGTGCCCTTCATTCATCCTGCCCCCACCCTCGGCTGTGCGAGGCGACCGTCCATCACCAAGGTGGGCTGGTGGGTTGCTGAGTCACTCCTGCCTGCGGAGGGGCCATATTGATTCTGAAGCCGTACAGGTGCATAAAGTCACGACGGACGGACAGTGACACGGGCAGGCTTACAGTAGCAACCAAGCGAGACCGGCCTATTCTAGGTGACTCACGCGTTGTTTGGGGTTAGAATTGCTCTGCCAGACAGGAATAAAAGTCAACAAAATGTCAAAGGAGTGCCTCATTATGGGGCTTTTTGTGTGCGAAAACTCAGCCAGTCAAGCCGACAATGCTTTAACTCGAGGGTCTTCAACGTTTTCAGGCCAAGGACCCCTTAATTGATAGAGAGATGAAGCAGGGACCCCCACTACATGTTGTATAAAATTGTGTTGCAGACTGCAAATGTTCATAGATTTCTTAGACAGCTTAGACGTGTGTGACAGCACTGTCGTAATGTTGGAGTCAGACATTTAACCACTTGAACCGTCAAATACTTTAGTCTGCTCTTCTTTTCCCTTGACAAACCTCTTTGCCAAAAATAGACGATCTACAAGCTTACAACGCTTCGCAGCGCGAGGCGTTGCAAGCTTGTAGATCTGCTATTTTTGGCTAATGTTCCTCTCAGAATAGGGATGCTAGGGTTGAAGTGTTTAATGTAAAAAACATCCTATCACACAAAGATTTGGCGGCCCCCCTGTAGTAACTCTGAGGACCCCCCTAGGGGTCCCGGACCCCCTGTTGAAGACCCCTGCTTTAACTTTTTTACATTACGCTCTTGAGAGAGTGTTGCAACGCATGCACGCAAGCTGCTCCTTAAACAGGCCTATTCAAAGAGTCATCAGAGTTAGACTCTCATTAGAGGCAGATTTGGGGTATGGTACCAGCTTCTACGTTCACTAAGTGGCCGTATGGCCCTGCTGCTCTGTGTGTTATCTCGCTCGCTGTGCAACAGCCCGTCCCCATCTGTGCCACCCGTACAGAGACAGAAAATGACAGAGGAGACGCAGGAAGGGGAGGGGGGCTCACAGACAGAATTAGAGTGAAGGGTGCTTCTCTCCACACACAGTAAAATCCTATTCATCTTGTACCACAAATTGCCCCATGTAAAGGATCAACTTTTACACTCTTGTAAGTGTAAGTGATTTTTATTGAATCTTTACGACTGTTAAAAAAACTTGACATTTTGGAATAGGGTATATGCACATACGCCATTCTGTTCTACTTCTGTTCTGGGTGTCTTTCGACTTCCTTCACAGGTGTTACCGATGATACTAATGAAGGGTCTGTTCCATTCTGGTCAAACAGCGTCAGGGTGCTGATATTGTGCATGTTGGCTCACTGGAAACACTCTGCTACACCAGTGGGTCTCACTCTCAAAGTGTCCTTGAGTGGATTCCAATCCAAATGTCCCCATACAGGTGTGTAACTCTGAGAGTGTACAAATGGAAGCAAATGGACCTGCAAGGATCCATTTGATTCCATTTGTTGATTCCATTTGTACGGGGGGTTATGGGGGTCCTTGAAATTAAAGAACCACTGTACAATAAATCAAACAGAGCCTTAATTAGTATCATCAATAACACCTGTGAAGGAAGTCGAAAAACACCCGGAAGTAGAACAAAATGGTGTATGTGTATAGAGCGCATATACCCTATTGGTACCCTAAACATTTAAGTTGATAAATGCGTGTTCACACCTGACTGGATGAAATTGGTGATGATGACCCACCTGAAAATGTGTTTTCACCTTGTTAAAGAGCTGGAGAGAGGGTTAGAGTGTTAGTGTTAGTTAACACTCTATAGCATTAATACTATCAGAATATAGAGTTTTAACTGTTTAACTAAAACGTTTTGTTTTAACCAAATAATATAACTTACAGCACCTCTAGATGAACACTGAGGATTTTATTGTGCATGCCTCTCTCTCTCTCTTTGTATACACACATGTAGTATGTAGGCTACAGTATGCCTATATGTAAGTATGACTATGTGATGTCTATGTATACTGTAGATATATATGGATATGGCTATATGTATATATGGTATACAGTATATCGTCGTTGTCGGGTGAAAACCTTGTATGTCCAAAACCGTTCCTTTTGTATTTATCATTTTAAAAATGATCTAGTGAAAATAGCCGATCTACTGCACACAACGCCTCGCATCGCGAGGCGTTGTGTGCTTGTAGATCTGCTATTTTCACTCGTTTTGTGCGACAGTCTTCAATGATGAAGCAGGGCTTTACTTTACGAAATAAATTACAAATGTGAAAACTTGGAGATACGAGGTTTCTTCCCGACAGCGACGATATACCGTACAGTATACCGTATCCCTTTCTGTCTCCATCTCTCCCCTGTCACTGTCTCTCTTTGCCTTCTGCCTCTGTCTCTGGGTCTGTCCGTTGCCCTGCATCAGATAGCATGCCTTTCAGGGCACAGTGGGTGATAAAGCAGCCAGAGATTGGCTGACAGAGAGGCAGGGTGAAAGGCTTGTCTGAAGCTCCCCCTATCTCCAATCTGAGTGCCTCCTGCCTCTTAAGAACATTAGTGAGGAAATTAAACTCTCGGAGTCTGCTTATAATGTCGGTCTCAACGCTCTCTCTCTCTTTCTCACTCTCTCATACAAATGCACACACTCTCTCTCTCTCTCTCTCTCTCTGAGCTAATTTATATATGCCTTCATAAAAATGAGGCTCCCTCACAGCTTTGCATCAATCACAAGACGTGTGTGTGTGTGTGCACGTGCTTCCTTATGTGTGAGACGTGAGTGTGGATACTACTCAATACTCATGCAGTACTTGACCCCTTAGCTCAGAGCTTCTCAACCTTTTGAGATAAATGACAAAATAATCATATTTTAACTGGGGACCCCCCGCCCTGACGACATTTTGTATAACACGGTTCTATTGTGAAAGTAGCAGATCTACACGCTTTGCGAGGCGCTGTGAGCATGTAGATCGGCTATTTTCACAATTTCTGCCTCTGATATTTGACATTTTAGAGGTATTAAAAAGTCCTTAAATTGACACTTTAGAAATGTGTACGTATATGCCCTCTGTAAACTTAAACGCTATGTTGGTTGTTTACTGTTGAATGAGGAAAACAGTGTTGCACATTAAGTTAATCATCTGGGGATCCCCCAAAATCATTTGGGGACCCACAGGTTGAGAACCCACCAGTGTTGATTTCGTCGACTAAAACTATGACGAAAATTGTTTGTCGACAGCGTTTTTTTCACTGACGAAAACTAAATAAAAACAAAATAAAAACTAAGCTGTGGTGACTAAAACTAAGACTAAATATATTGACAATTTCGTCAACAAAATAAAAACTAAACGAAAACATTAGGGAGGGACTCGTGGAGAAGAGAGTCATTTTATGTTTGGTTGCTCTGAGGTGTGAAAATAGCAGATCTACAAGCTCACAACGCGCCGCGCTGCGACGCGTTGTGAGCTTGTAGATCGGCTATTTTCAGCACGCAACCCAAGTGTAAAATCAGTCATTACGATGCCATCAAGGCCTGCCAAAATTACATTTTTGTTGACTAATACAACTGTAGATTTAGTCGCCTAAAAACGTATGATATTTAGTCGACTAAAATTAGACTAAAACTAAGACTTTTCAGGTGACTAAATTATGACTAAAACTAAATTACATTTTATTCAAAAGACTATGACTAAAACTAAATCAAAATTTGCTGTCAAAAACAACACTGGAACCCACTGCCTTAGCTGACCCCTGTGCCCCCTCCCCAAGCTGTCTCCAGGATCAGAGGACGACGACGGCGAGGGACCCATCAGTGAGAAGCTGGGCCGCATCCAGTTCAGCATCGGCTACAGCTTCCAGGATTCCACCCTCACCGTCAAGGTGCTGAAGGGACAGGAGCTCCCTGCCAAGGACTTCTCCGGCACCTCAGACCCCTTCGTCAAGCTCTACCTGTTGCCCGACAAGAAGCACAAGCTGGAGACCAAGGTCAAGAGGAAGAACCTCAACCCACACTGGAACGAGACCTTCCTGTTTGAGGGTCAGTCAGTTCGTGTTTTCCAAATCCGAGCTATTTCGATTAAATTCAGTGTTGAAAATGTGGAATTAATGGTGGACGGATGAATGAATAAGGCTGTGTTACTGCCGAATAAAGACGCACTATATTGGGGTTTTCTCTGCCCTGGGATTTCGTAAGGCTCATTCATACTCCAGGGTGGAGTGAGCAGCTATCACCGCGGTGTAGTTTTCTAAATTCAGAAAACTACAACTTTACGTAATTAGCCACGGTTCTGAAGAGGCTTCACCGCAACTGTGGAGGCTTCACCTCCACTTGTTATCACCTACTGTAAATAAGTGATAGCTCATCACCTAAAAAGGAGAAGAGCTATCACTTCACCTGGAGTATGCATGAGCCTTTACTCTCTTAGTGCCCTATCTTGCACCCTTTGCAAAGTTGCGGGAAAAAAAGTCATTGCTATTTTCCAGCTGACGCCTCATCAATGCATTTGCGGGATTAAAGGGAGTTCAACACCAAAATAACTTTTTTTCTATCGATTACTCACCCCATGGAGACATGAATTCATTTCTCTACTTTTTTATTTTTTTGTCACATTCCTAAGCCCTAAGACACAAAGGAGACTCTTTGTGTCTCCTACCGGAACCATTGCTGGTCATCAAATTATTGGCTTAGGAATCCGACAAAAGCTAAAAGAATATCCATGAATTCAAGTCTTCTACAGTACATGGGGTGATAAATCGATAGGAAAAATAAATATATATAACGTAGGTAGACCGAGCACCTAATCAATAAAAGCTTATACAAAAACCTAAGAATAAAAAGCTATCTAGATTTCATGTATGGTCATTTGGGGAAGGTGAGTGCTACGATAAGTGCTATGGGCCTAGGTCAAGTCTGAATAGATGAGTCTTCGGGCCACTATCCCTTTAATTGTGTTATAGACGGTGCACCACCTTGCACCATATCTAAATAGGGCTGTTAGTGTCTCTCAGTGGTTAACTTAACCTGTGACAGTGACATTACCGTACAGTACATCTCTGCTCATTTCCTCTCAGGCTTCCCATATGAGAAGGTGAGGGAACGCACGCTCTACCTCCAGGTGCTGGACTATGACCGCTTCAGCAGGAACGACCCCATCGGAGAGGTGTCCATCCCCCTCAACAAGGTGGAGCTGGGGCAGATCAAGACCTTCTGGAAGGAGCTCAAGCCCTGCATGGATGGCGCTGTAAGGCCGTGGGGACAACAGGGGAGAGGGGGGGCGGCAGGGGCACCGAGTGCTGGTGGTGATGTGGGTCTCAATGTGAGACAGTGGTAGAGTAGGGGCTGTATACATACGTACGTGTGTGTGTGTGTGTGTGTGTGTGTGTGTGTGTGTGTGTGTGTGTGTGTGTGTGTGTGTGTGTGTGTGTGTGTGTGTGCGTGCGTGCGTGCGTGCGTGCGTGCGTGCGTGCGTGCGTGCGTGCGTGCGTGCGTGCGTGTGTATACTGTATATATTGTCACTGTCCGGCAGAAACCTCGTATCTCCCAGTTTCAAATGTGTATGTTTTTTTTTGTGAAGTAAAGCCCTGCCTCATCGTACAAGACTGTCGCACAAGACTAGTGTAAATAGTAGATCTACAAGCACACAACGCCTCGCGATGCAAGGCGTTGTGTGCTGGTAGATCGTCTATTTTCACCATCTTAAATCACTTTTAAAATGACAAATACAAGATGATGTAGAGCGAGGGGATGACATGCAGCGGGTCACGACTCACAAGCCATATTTTTTAAATGAAAGAGATGATGAAGCGTGATGGCTGACGGCTCAGCCATGAAGGACCTGGGTTCAAACATGACATCTGTCTTGTTTGGCATGTCTCTCCCGTAGAGTTATTATCAAAGCAACAGTAGTGGACACCGGAAGTCCATGCCCATTCACTTCAAGGAAGTCACACGGCCAGTGCATGCTCAGTTTTTCCCGCTTCTTCCTTGTTTGTGTGCTCTAGTTTGATGACATTGTGGGACCCATTCGCATGCGCAAAACGCGTATAGTGTTTAAGGTACTGTCCACACGAAAACACGTTTTTGGGTGAATCGGCAAAAGCTTTTAATCGTTTAGACCTTTCGGCCACACAGAGCCGGCTTTTTGGGTGCCCGAATTTTATTTTAAATATATATTTATACAGTATATAATATATCGTCACTGTCGGGCAGAAATCTCGTACCTCCACGTTTCAAATGTGTACGTTTTTTCGTGAAGTAAACCCCTAATTCATCATTCAAGGCCGTCACACAAAAGTAGTGAAAACAGAGGATCTACAAGCACACAACGCCTCGCGGTGCGAGGCGTTGTGTGCTTGCAGATCGGCTGTTTTCACTAGTCTAAATCATTTTCAAAATGATAAATACAAAATGAACGGTATTTGGACATACAAGGTTTCCACCCGACAACGACGATACACCAGTAAGACGCCTTAAATCCAAATGAGTGCTTGATTGATTAATTGATACACTGTTTGAGCCTCATCATTGTCCATGTTAGTCAGAGATGTTGAGCTGTACGGCCTGACTATTAGGGTAATTTGATGATCAGACCGACAGCCATTACTGTGTTTGTTTACACGGGGTTAGAAGAGAAAATGGCAGCGTCGTTGTAAGATTATACAATGAGCCACTGAGTAATCTGTACTTTGATATGCCCTGATGAAATGCCTCTAGTAGACTGTGTGACTCATACATACTCCTCTGTGTGTGTGTGTGTGTGTGTGTGTGTGTGTGTGTGTGTGTGTGCGTGTGCGTGTGCGTGTGCGTGTGCGCGTGCGTGCGTGCGTGCGTGCGTGCGTGCGTGCGTGCGTGCGTGCGCGCTTGTGTGTGTGTGTGTAAATGTGTGTGCCTTGTGACTATGTGTGCCTTGTGTATGTGTGTGTGCGTGCGTGCGTGCATGTGTGTGTGCCTGCGTGCGTGGTATTGTTTGCTTGTTCCTCAGGGGAGGAGAGGAGACCTACTGGTGTCCCTGTGCTACAACCCCACGGCCAACACCATCACTGTGAATATCATCAAAGCACGCAATCTCAAAGCCATGGATATCGGGGGCACCTCAGGTACAAAGACCACCCTTTTATCCATTTGTCTGATCTCCCTCCGCTTGCAATTTTCATTCCAGGTGTTTAGCATTGGATCTCATTCAGAACGACTAACGCCTGAAACCTACCAGCCGCTCAAGCAGGGGCGTCACAAGTGGGGGGGGGGAGTGGGACTGAGTTACTAGGGCCCAAGGTGGAGGAGCCTTAATTATTTTATACTTTAACTATTGAAAAATAGCAGATATACAAGTTGCGAGCTTGTATATCTGCTATTTTTTTAAAGTCGTGAAAATGTGTGCAAATCTTCGAATATGTATTTTTTAAGGGAACATTTGGAACTCAAATGTCGCTTCTGACATTTGAAGACTCATCCCTTGACATGGGGGTATGTTGCCAAATAGATATCATTTTGGGGGTCCTTCACATGAAAAAGTTTGAGCACCACAGACATAGAAACATAGGTTTTTCAAAAAACCTTAGAAGGATTTGAAATATTCAAAGACTTGCACACATGTTCACGATTTTTCAAAAATAGCAGAATTACATCGACCAACAGGGACGTGCAGAGAATGTTAGTGAGGCAGGCACAACCAGTAGTAACAGCTAAACTAGAATGAACATAGACCAGGGACCTGCTTAAATAGACTGCTTGAGATGCATTGTGGGTAAGAGGGCGTATGAGAATTAAGCTTGAAGCCAATGAGAATGAACATGAGGTGACAGACTGCTCTGTGGGAGTGTGAATGAATTAACTTGTTAAAGGACCTACACCATGAATTTTCACTTTTTCTATTTTAAAACCTTTTTTTGGGGTCCCACTGGCACCTTCTATCCTCACAAAGTCCTATTTCTGACCGTTGTGTCTTTCTCTGGTTTTGGGCAGACAGAGATGAAAAGCTTTCCACGGGTTCTCAGAACAGTGCTGTTCTGAGAGTTGACGAGAGTGACGTCACTCTCGTTTCCCGTTTTTTTTTTCAGAGTCAAAAAAAAAAAAATCAAACATTTTTTTTTTTTCAAATTCTTTTTTTTCAAAACTTTTTTTTCCCCAAAAAATGCAATGCAGAGTCAAAAAAAAAATCTTTTCAAAAGATTTTTTTTTCAAAAAACTTTTTTTTTTCAAAAAACTTTTTCTTTTTCAAAAAAATTCTTTTTTTTCTGGAAAACCCCCACTAGATGCGCCCCTGAGCAAACAGAGGCCGTTTTGGTATTGCAGCTGGAGAGCCTCATTATAGTAGAGCTAGAACAAACAAAAAGAATGGTCAGAGTGTTTTTTGAGGGTTAAAACCTGTCTAAGACTCAATTTTGAGCATATATTTATACAAAAAATATAGTTTTAAAAGCATGGTGTAGGCCCTTTAACGAATGAAGAGGGGGTCCGGGGAGATGGCAACAACCACATTCTGCCTCTCCATATAGAAAAGAACTTCCGCAGGCTCTATCAATCTTATCCAACAATAACAAAGTATTCCACGGTTTGGGTCTGAGAGGCTAAAATCCCATCTCAAATGGTGGTCTGTGGCTCAAACGCTGAATAAATAATAATGGGCCTTGATATGGAAACAGTTGAAAACCACTGCTCTGTAAACCCTTCCTTCACCTGAAGCCGTTCTCATGGCAAGGGCAACCACGCTCTGATGCTGTATTCAAACATTTATAGACTTGTCTACTGCGCAGTAAAAGGTTACTGTCTGGGTCCCCAGCTGGGTCTCAATGCAGACAGCTCTAACAGCAAGGTGACCTTCCATCAGGGATATCTCTTTCTTTCTCTCTCTTTCTCTTTCTCTCTCTCTCTCTCTCTCTTGCTTTCTTGCTTGTGCTCTGTTTCTGCGGTACTGTAGTACAACTGTACTCTATATCAATCAGGATACTTTGCCTCCCGGCTAGATGGTTTCAACTCAGCTCGGCGCTATCAGTGCCAAGCCCAGTTCTCTGGCAGTCTTCTCATAATGTTATCAGTGGCACATTATTGGAATAGGACTGATTCCTGGAGTAGAGATTGTTGTGGTGCCGGTGAGTGCTAATGCTGCTCCAGAATTGATACTGTATGACAAATCCATCTCTATGTAATAGTCTGAAATAGATCTGAATGTTTCGTACTGACGGGGGAGAGTTGACCTTGGGCTGTAAATAGATGTCCACTTCCCTGCTCGCCTTCTCCTTCTTTTCTTTCGTGTATCATCGTCCTTGATGATTGGTTCGGCGATATTTTATTTCCCAAGATTTCTTGTTACTTAGGGGAGGCCATGGGGCTGGCTGTCGTCTTCTCCCCCTTGCTGACGTCGGCCTAGGCAGGGTTTGAACCAGGGACGTGCTGGCCATTGGGAAAAGCGGGACAACTCCCGAACGGCCGGTTCATTCCCGGCCGGTCCAGGCCGGCCATTAGGGCGGCCAAAAAAATAGTGAAAACAGCAGATCTACAAGGCGTTGCTTGTAGATCCGCTGTTTTCACTAGTTTAAATAATTTTTAAAATGATAAATACAAAACAAACGGTTTTGGACATACCCGACAACGACGAAATATAACTCATGTAATTGGCCCACTGGCTTGTCACTTGTCATGATCTGAAATGGCAAATCTTTGAGTAGCAGCAGCGCTATAGAGAGAGATCTCTCTCTATAGCGCGCAATGAGGGCCTCTCCAACTCTTTTTCCCGGGCTGAATCAGGGGCCCAGCATGTCCCTGGTTTTAAACACTCACTTTCATGACCTTTGGAATTGACTGACATCACTGTCTGACATCACTACAGTGCCCACATTTGGAGATGACATCACAGACTGGTCTGGACACGGAACACCATATATGGGCATAAAAGAGAGCCAGACAGACAGAGATAAGAGTGTATGGGCATGAAAGGGACACAGAGAGACAGACGGATACGGCGGGTATTGCACAACTGGACGTCAATATTGACTATTCTCCAACATTACAGGTTGTTGTACAGCTGCTGTGTTTTTTCGGACAAATATACTGGTAGGAGCGAATTTCAGAGCACGTAAATAAAGAAATCAACCTCACGTTATGTCAATCACGTTTGCACACTGCCGCCCGCTTCGTATTTATTTTCGCGCCACTGGGTCCCTTGCTCTCTCTATCTCTCTCTCTCTCTACTTGCCCTGAAAAACGCATTTCACAACTAAAAAGAAAAAACGTGAATTCTGAGACTCCTCAGGGACATTCAGTCACTCATATACTGTGCAATCATGTGCTGTTCACACCCCCGGGCACATGACTAGTTTATATATACAGTACAGTATTTTTGGACACAGAATCAATGGAGTCTTCTTCTCCTGCCTCAGACCATGTCAGACTAGTAGTGCCACCCCTGCCCTTCTCATCACCTTCATTCACTGCAGATGTGATTTCTCCATGTGATTCTGAGCATAGTCTTTGGAAGACATCCAACATGTTGGTGGATTACTGAGTATACAGTATGCACAAAAATAAAAGACATAATGACTTTCAAAAGGGCTAAATGACCTACTGTATACTTAGGAACTTTAAGTATACAGTATCTGTCAATACTACCAATTGATGAGGCAGTATTGCTTTGTTTTAAAAAATAAATATATATCGTCGTTGTCGGGTGGAACTTGTATCTCCAAGTTTCAAATTTGTACGTTCTTTCGCAAAGTAAAGCTTCATCATACAAGGCCGTCACACAAAAGTAGTGAAAACATCTGATCTACAAGCACACAACGCCTGGCGGTGCGAGGCGTTGTGTGCTTGTAGATCGGCTGTTTTCACTAGTTTAAATCATTTTTGGAGCTGTGTGAAACACAGGCTCCCTATACGTAGCTTTGTGGGTCTGTCTGTCTGTGTGTCTGTCTGTGTGTGTGTGTGTCTGTATGTAGCCTGACTTCGGCACGCTACTAGTCCCACAGTTTTGCCACCACACACTCGCGCCATATGTCAAATCGACCGGCTTACTCGGGAATAGTGGGCTAGTAACTTGCTAAGAGAAAGGTTCAATAGTTTAATTGATATTAATTTATTAGTGAATTAATTTTCCCCATTGACTTATAATGGCAATCGCAAAAACTCACATTCAATTATTTGTCTCTCGCAAACCATAGGGGCTAGAGTTTCAAGACTTGGAGAGGAGGTTCATAATGGTTTCAAGGATTAAATAAAAAATAATTGTGTCATTTGGCCGCATGGTGGCGCCATAACACCCCACTTTACGTTTTGGCCTGTAACTCTTGAACCGTAGGTCGGAAAATTAAAAATATTTTTTCCCTGGATTCCTTGGGTCATGACGCATCTCCCCATATAGGCCACGCCCATTTGCGCCATGATAGATTTTCCGCCATCTTGAATTTTCTCCAAAACACACTTTTTGCTCCTTTTCCTACATATTTTCTTCAAATGTCACACAAATCGGTACACACACACACACACACACACACACACACACACACACACACACACACACACACACACACAGCTCCACTTCACACGGGTGTGATTTTTTAAATGATAAATGCCAAACGAACGGTTTTGGACATACAAGGTTTTCATCGAACAACAACGATATGGTTTTCTTAATTTCCTGAAAAAAGTACCGGTATATCTTTTTCCTGTCCCCTGTGTGCATTGCAGACCCTTACGTGAAGCTCTGGTTGATGCACAAGGACAAGCGCGTGGAGAAGAAGAAGACTGTGACGATGAAGCGCTGCCTCAACCCTGTCTTCAACGAGTCCTTCCCCTTCGACGTGCCTGCCCATGTCCTGAGGGAGACCACCATCATAATCACCGTTATGGACAAGGACAGGCTGAGCCGCAACGATGTCATTGGCAAGGTACACAACAGTTCAACAAGACTATTGTATTTTATTTTATTGCGACCTTAAGCAACGCTACGGCAACGGCAGATGACAACAGTAACCGGAAATGATCCGCGTTCGATAGATAAACCTGCCGTCGCGGCAGCCGTCTCTACTACAGCAGAAGGTCCCTTCCCACGTAGCGCCTACTCCGTCTGCTGCGTGTACGCGTCGCCATGGGAACCAAAGCGGTCAGTGAAAGGGGTGGGAACCCGTCGCCGCCAAGGCTTTGCTTAACCATTTTGACCGCTACGGTGATTACGTCATAGCAGCCGTAGTCCGCCTGGCGTTGCCGTCCTGAAAATCATCTAGTTTAAAGTCGCTAATGTCTTGTCACTGCCAACCCTAACGCCTCATTAATACTTTGTTGCACATCATACAAGCTCACAATATGTTGTGAACCAATCTCCATGTCTCCTCCGATACATAATGTTCCCAGCACTTCTTTCACAGAGAGGCTGTAACACATGTGGAGGAACACGCTACTCCTCCTCATTCTATCCCTCCCCAAACAATGAACGAACAAAGGCCAATTCTGTTTGTTGTAGAACCCGGCCAAGCCAGATTCACTGCGGAAGAATCAAACGCCAGTATCCGCGGTGGTGGGCAGGAGCTTTACCCCTGTGTCAACCGAACACTGGTCCAGCAAGACTTGACAGCCCTCCAACAAGCTGAATCATTTTGCAATTTTTTCTGCATAGAAAGATTCTGTTCTCAATTCTTAGTTCAAATACTGCAAGCTAATGCAGCAAGCTGTTAATTAAACATGAAAATGAATTCCCGATATTGGTCGTCCTGGAGGTAAACCTTGTCTGCCTAAAGTGTGGTAATTGAAAACCATCTGCTACTCTGACTGCAGCATTAATTTGAATTTGCTAATGGCAGCGATGACAGAGATGTTCCTGCTGAGAAACACAGAAAGAAACGGTCAGAAAAAGGTTTTAATGGCTCTCCCTCACACAGGACCCATTAAATTATCATGTGCTTTAACACAAAAATATGGGACAGTTTGTTGGTGCAGCCGTAATTGAACTTTAGAGTGACAAAACATATGAACAGTTTGAACACGGCAAACAAAGGTACATACAATAAAGTTTAGGATGCCGTTTTTAGCAAGAATGCTAAATCCATAGTCCCTATAACATACTGTATAACAATCATAGACTGTAAAGAATATGGACGGTGGGAACCCATTGGTTTCTATGCTGCGAAAATTAAGCTTTTTTTTTGCCCTTGTATGGGTGTCGCCATCATCGTTTTAATGGTACCCAAGGAATGCTATTACCGTTTTTAACACTGTTTTTATGCTTTAATGAGACAGCATCCAAACTCTAAACATCTTATTTCCAAATGTATCTCCTTGTTTTCTAAATCATCTATTATGTCAACAAATCATATTAAGGCATCTTGGGAGGCCGATGGGCTGGAACTGTCCGATGAGATCTGGAGTGAGGGGTTGAAGAGAATCACTCAGGCTCAGTCAATGCCAGACTGCAGCTTGTTCAGTTTAAAGTTATGCACAGATTACATTACACCAAAGTC
Source organism: Nannobrachium achirus (assembly GCF_963921795.1). Classification (NCBI taxonomy): domain Eukaryota; kingdom Metazoa; phylum Chordata; class Actinopteri; order Myctophiformes; family Myctophidae; genus Nannobrachium; species Nannobrachium achirus. The sequence continues at coordinate 17,040,854 of NC_137820.1, forward strand.
AAAATGAATAAAATGTATCCAAATGTTTCTGATATTTGTGACAGATGCAACACTTCCAAGGGCACGCTGGGACACACGTTCTGGTCGTGTCCAAGGATTGTTTCATTCTGGCAAAGCATTTTTGCTTGGTACAGTAGTGTATATCGTATTCACATTGAGCCTGATGCACGAACTGTCCTGTTTGGTTGCTCCGAAGCTCATCTTCTCTTTCTCTGCCATAGTCTCTGTCCAACAGACTCTCATTCTTGGTACACTAGTAGGCAAAATAATTATTCTAACTGAATGGAAAACCTCTACTATACCTTGTATCAATAGATGGCTTACTGAATTTGTATAAATAATCCATTTGGAGAGGCTTCGCTGCTATAAACAGGACATGCTGCATTTGAGTTCATCTGGGGTCCTAGCTATTACGGCGCATCTGTACGACTAATTTTTAACAGTTTTTAGAAAGTGTGCAAATGCTTGTACTTTCAAAGGTTGACAACTTTTGTACTTTTTATATGATAGGTGAATGACCTGTGTTTGATTTATGCATGATAGTCTGGTGTGTTTGTCTTGTTATGTCTTGTTTGTATTGTCTGCGATGTCCTGTCTTTCAAAGAATCATAATAAAAATCAATATAAAAAAAAAAAAATCACGTGCAACCGCAGGGATACTTGGGTAAATGTGTTGAGCCTGCCGAGAATAAAGCACATGAAGAAGAATCATCACAAGCCTATGATCACAATCCCCTCCTACAGCAAACCCTGCTTTAACATCAATTATAAGTAACATAAATTGGACCATTTTCACAAAACGTGTATCATAGTGATTGAAACAAGGCTTTAAACTAGCGACAGGAACCATACATACAGTATTTATGGCAATGTTCTTTAAGGTAAGAAAATCAAATGTAAAAGATTTGGGGAAATGAATGGAATCCTATGGAGAACATGTTGCTTCTGGTACCATAACAGCGCAACTAGCGGCCAATCATAGGAACTTTTAGTTCTGTGTTTGCTTCACTTTAAATCCGGACAACTGGCCCCCTGATAACAATGAAACAAGATCATATCGTAAAAGTCGATGCTACCATCATTAAGACTCAACCATAATATCTCTCTCATGGTTTTATTACTTGTGATTATTAACACTGTAACCACTTTTATCATTCTCCCTCCCTCTCTCTCTCCCTCCCCCTCTCACTCTCTCTCTCTCTCTCTCTCTCTCTCTCTCGTTTCTTTCATCCATCTCTCTTCCTCTCCTTTCAGATCTATTTATCGTGGAAGAGTGGACCAGCGGAGGTAAAACACTGGAAAGACATGATGGGACGGCCGCGTACCAACGTCGCCCAGTGGCACGCTCTCAAGGCCTGATCGCACCGCCCAGCTCGCTACACCCGCCCCTCTCCAAACCCCCCCCTCCCCTTCGCCTGTTCCACTCCCGTCCTTATGCACAAGATTGACTTGCTGCCAGGCTGCGAAACACGGGTACAATTAGCCATCTGCTCTCCTAAAACCTTTAAAATCCCTGTATCTTAAATATCCTCTTCTTCCTCCGTTCTCTCTCTCTCTCACTCTCTCTCTCTATCCCTCATTTCTACACATAGTCTTATTTTCTCGTCTGCCACCCTGCCAATGATCCCGTGTGTCTGTCTGTCTGTCTGTCTGCCTGTCTTCCCTCACACACCTCGTGACTTACGTTCACTGCTCACTACAGTACGCCTCCATGACCCTTCATCTTTCCCATATTTGCAACACCCTTTTAATGTGAACTGCGCTGCAAAGCCCCAGTAGTGTAGCATTCTATTCTCTTGTAATTCCACCGTATTGATTTCTCCAGGTAAACAGCATTATACAGTGCAGCATTGTATACGTACACAGTATACAAAGACCTTGGGCATATAGATTGGCAGAACTCCCTCTATACACGTTGAAAACATTGCCATATCTTTTCAAAGCACATCCTGTGTGCGTCTTCGTCCTTGTCCTTGGTCTGGACTTGTTTGTTTTCCATGCCTGCCTTCCCTGCTCATCTTGACCCCATCTGCCTCTCATTTCACGGGAAAGTGGTTAAATGCTCAACTGAAATCTTAGAAAGCAATCAATATACGGTTTGTTATGTCTTGCCTGAGCACAGCTGGACTCAAAATAGAATTGTTGATACTGCTGCCATCCCCTTCCTTCCGTGTATGTACCTCTCTCTCTCCGTCTCTCCCAACTTTTGTTTTTCTCTCTTCTCTTTCTATTCCTCTGGCACAATATTAGTGAATTCTGAATTCTCCTTTTTGGACCCCTTGTTGTCTGTGTGCTGTGGGTGCCGTGCTGTAGCTCCAAAAGTAGATAAAAAAGAAATACAAAAAAAATAAAAAATACAAAAATAAAAGAAACTTTACTGAACTGGGATAGCAGGAACACAACGAACTTTCCGAACATGGATCGCTTATGGTTCCCCGCTCCCGTTAGACAAAAGCCCTGACATGGAGAGAGAAAAAAGAAGATGAAAAAAAAAGAAGAAGAAAAAAAACTCCACCACTCCTTCTTCCTCCCCTCAAATGTGATGATGTCATTTTTCACGGAAAAACACTCACCGAAGGAACCAGTATAAAATGTTCTTCCAACGCAACACTGAAAAATTGAAGCAAAAACTGAGTTGTGCATGCATGTGCAGCTGATGTGCGCGCGTCATGAGTCCTTTTGCGTTGTCCTGCGCTCTTGAAGAAGCTCCCGCCAGGACCCTCGAGTTTCAGTACCAGTTTTTGACCCTTCTATGGCGTGATGTGTGTACGTGTGTGTGTTTGTGTGTTCGCATGCACACGTGTGTTTCACAGAGGCAACACACACCATCGAGACTCGAATATCCTCTTCTCTTTTCTCTTTCTAATCGTTCTCTTTTATTGCTCTTCTTACTGCCATTGTACCCCTACTACCCTCCCCTTCCCCCTGTCCTCCTCCTCCTTCACTGCCCCGCCTCCCCCCTTCCCCCTGAGGGGGGGGGGGGGGAGTTCTATCTGCACTTTTTTCGAAAATGTAATAACAATAATATACATGACGCTATAGTTTTAAAGATGATTATTGTACTGGTGACAATTAAGGGAGAAGTGTCTGAAAGGGTGAGCCGGCAGTGCGAGGGGGCGGGGCTACGTCTGCTCTGCGGTCGCGGGGTTTCGGGGGATGAAAGGAGCGGTCGTGGGACGGAGGGACGGGGACGGGGGCAGTCCAGGGAGGGGCAGGGATCCAGGGAGACAGGAGGGATGCAGGGCTCTCATCCTCCTCTGTTCCTTGTTCCTCCCTGTTACAGCCTCCGCCTGTGTGCCGAGCGATGGCGTTGTGTGTACTGTATGTGTACATCGTCGTTGTCGGGTGGAAACCTTGTATGTCCAATGTATTTATCATTTTAAAAATGAATTGAACTAGTGAAAATAGCAGATCTGCGAGCACACAACGTGTGCACGTAGATCGGCTGTTTTCGCTACTTTTGTGCAACAGCCTTGTATGGTGAAGCAGGGCTTTACTTGGTGAAAAGAAAAGTACAAATTTGAAACTTGGAGATACGAGGTTTCTGCCCGACATTGATGACATGCTGCCTGCGTGGATACAGAGTATGTACAGTATGTGCAGTACTGTGTGTGTCTGTGTGTGTGAGTGTGTGTAACGGTAGTTAAACCGATTTGATTCCCCAGTGGCAGGCTATAGGCTGTCTGTGGAGTCGGTCCAGAATGGAGGGCTTTGTGCGCGTCACGGTGGGGATACCAGGCGGCACAAGTGTTGGGATTATGCAACGTGGCGTGAGACTTAACTTTGGTTGGCGATGAGGCGGTCAGGACTGGAGAGGACTGTGCCTCAGTGTGAACTGCAGTATCGCAGTAAAAATCCAGTGTTTATTTATGTCATATATAGAGCGTAAAATGGACCCTTCCATTTGGGTCAATTTCTGCACTCTCTGCATCTAATGAAGCCTATGCAGATAGACTGAGACAGACATTGGTTTAGTTATAATTACGCTGTTTTGTTTTATTATCGACCGAAGATATTTCTTTTGCCCTTTTCTATTTAATCTCAGGATCCACCTGGAAACTACCTGCTTACAATGTGGATTTCAGATTTCATGTGGACAGTGTTGTCATGGTCATCTGTGACATACAGTATCTATGATGTAGGAGTCCATTATGACATTAAAGTTAAATGTTTCAGAAAGTATAAAACATATTATGTGAAAAGGGTAGTTTTTATGGTCTGCTGGCAGTGTGCACAAGAAATCTGGCTCTGATCGGTCCAGCAGGTTGTGAGATTAGCACAGACAGACAGACAGACAGACAGACAGACAGACAGACAGACAGACAGACAGACAGACAGACCCTCTTCTAGACAGCAGACACCTGAAGAGCCATGCCGGGAAAAAGACCAAACAGACTATAAAGCTAGTCGCAGAGAGAGCAGGTGTAATAACATTACATGTCGGAGTGTGACTGCGCGACTACAAACACAAACATTAGCTGGGTCCCTGGGTGCTGGATGGTGGCACAGAGGACGCTAGCGGTACAAGCTGCTCTGCTTGTTAGGTGCAGTCAGCTCAGCTGGGACGTTCTGTAGCCTAGATACAATAGTCAAGACACGGCAACACAGACCTAACACCATTAACCACTCTGGTCTCTCTGAAATCTGGATGTGGTAAATCAGTGGCTCTCAACCTTTTCAGGCCGCGACCCCCAAAATAATCACATTTTAACCGGGGACCCCCCCCCCCCCCCCACCCTGACGAGCACTATGAGTTGAGGAATTACATATTGTATAACACGGTTCTATTGTGAAAGTAGCAGATCTACATGTAGATCGGCTATTTTCACAATTTCTGCCTCTAATGTTTGACAATTTGGCCAACGTTTAATGTGTCATTCTAGAGGTATTCAAAAGTCCTTAAATTGTCACTTTAGAAATGTGCAGATACCGTCTATATAGTTTAACTTTATGATGGTTTGTTTACTGTTGAGTGAGAAAACAATGTTTCACATCAAGTCAACATCTGGG
>NC_137820.1:17050863-17145863 GCF_963921795.1 Nannobrachium achirus
TCTTATTGTTGTCTTTTGGCTTCAGTCAGGTCAAGCGTGTTTAGCCCTGTCCAGACAGACCGTGCCTCCCCTCGCTCACCCTTTCAATTGTTTTAAGCATCTGGTGAAAGCCGATGTGACTTCTCCTAATCAGGGTTCAAGTAAGCATTGCTTTCAATGGTAACAAAATGAATATGAAAAATAATGAGTAATAATATTTATTTATATTTTTGTTTACATTTGACTGTAGGTCTGTGTGTATGTGTGTGTGTGCTTGGTGTTTTTGTGTTGAGTTTTGCTTTCTTTTGCGAAAAGATCTATATATCTGTTATAGAAAACTTTTTTTCCCCCCTGTAAATATTGTTGGTGGAAAAAAGTATGAACATTTGCTGTGCGCCAAGTTTTTATTTGTCACTTGAAGCAACGAAAACAAACCATATTCCTGGTAACAGTGGTGTTGACGATGCTGATGCTGGTTATACCTGCCCTTCTTGAATAAGGGCTTTTGATGTCTGCTGTATTTTTGTTGGAGGTGCCGTGAGCTCGGGCCAGGAGAAACAAAGGAAAGGACTGATACCCGTCCCTTCCGACAGGTCCGACTGTAGCCACACTGCCACGTTCTGACCCTCACTCACCACTCCCTCAAAGGACACAGGCTCGGGTAGAGAGACAAAGAAATAGCAGTGTAGTTTTGGTTCTCAAACTCACACTTCTTTCCACGTTTTCTTTAACAGTCCACAACAGCACATTCATCCTACATAGACCCCTTGCCGCCCTCCCCAGCCTACTACACAGACCCACCCAATTACACAAACCACATACTTCACAACAGGGGTATACAAATAGACATTTCTTCATTAACCAAAATACAATGATCCAACTCAGTAATCGCAAAACATCAGTTTATAAAATTCTAATAAAATACAAACCTTTAACCCATAATTATCCTACGATGTATATTAAATGTACCTTGTGCGTTGTGCAGGGGTGAGATGCCATGGGCTCGCACGCGCGCCTCATATGCACACACTAATTAACAATAAAAAAACACTAATTAACAATAAAAACAGTGTGCGCACATGACGTCATGAATTTAGAGGACCCACACTTCTAAAATCCATATCACACCACTGGCGTTGTGATGTATGTTAGTGCTTGGTTCCCTATAGGTTAAGAGCTGGGTTCAGGGTGGGGGTGCGGGGATAGCGTGTAGACATCCCCCATGTGGAGTCGTTGGCATTTCATCTCAACTCTCTCAGCTCCTAGGCCTGAGGATTTACTGTAATGCCATTGTGTTAGGAGGGGATTGGCCCCACACTGACACCCTAACTCTCTGGATCTGGACCCATTATTGCTCTCTTCCAGTCCAGCATAGAGTTGGGCATGAATGGAGAGGCAGGATTCCAGGAGAGGAGGTTGTTTCAATGCCCCAAATGCACACGCTGTAATTGGGGGTCTAATCAGGAGAATAATCTCTAAATGGAGCCGCCTTTAAGCCCACACACCCAATCTCTTAACTTGCAATGTCATTGCAATTGGTTTTTCTGTCTTGCTTAGTGAGATGATTGGTAGACAGCCTTGCACTCCAGTACTCAATGATTAATAAGAGAACCAGCTAAGGGAAATCACAACACAGAAGCATCTATGGGAATTAGAAGGTTTTTTTTAGAATTGTATGTTCTTCCCTGTTGTGGAGTTTAGTATGATACCCTGCAGTATAGTACAATAATTCCCATGTGCGCAACACTTTAATACAAAATATGAGTTTATACAATGTCTCCACCCAAAGAAGGGCAAAGTGAAGGACTTTTGTCCGGTCATTCTGTGCTGCAGGTACATGCACACCAACCAACATTTCGCCCCATCAGGTTGTATGATGTAAGAGAACAATGGCCATCACCATGTGAACAAGGTCAATTCATATTCTAGAGTAGTGGTTCTCAAAGTGGATTCCAGGAACTCTCTATTTTCCTTTAGGCTTAGGGGGTCTAAATTGACCCTTACAATTCTGTAACTCTGACAGTACACAAATTGAACCAAATGGACCCATTTGTATAGTGTCAGAGTTAAGGGAAGGCCTTGACATTGTTAAGTTTGCGAAGCACTAGAGTAGACACATGCTTTATTGCTGTGCGCGTGCCGGGTGGTGGAGCTCATTTAAAAGTACAGGAGAGCGCTTTATCTGCGTCACACTTTTTATAGCTGTCTGGACCACAGCTAGAAAAAAGAGAAAGAAATACAAGTGGACAGCAGACACTCCTAGCAGCAGTCTGTGGGAAGGACAGTGGAAACATCCATTTCTGCCCTCTGCTGTAATATCATCCTTCTGAGGAACACCAAGGTGTCATCATGCACAAGTATATCGTCGTTGTCGGGTGGAAACCTTGTATGTCCAAGACCGTTCGTTTTGTATTTATCATTTTAAAAATGACACCCGTGTGAACTGAGCGGTGGAGTCTGTGCGCGCGCGAGCGCGCGCGTGTGTGTGTGTGTGTGTGTGTGCGTGCGTGCGTGCGTGCGTGTGTGTGAGTGTGAGTGTGCCTTGCCTGTTCTGGCCTGGCCTGAACAACAGCGCCCCTCCCTTAACATGTGTGGTCAGAAAAGGTACTACACCACAGGCTTGAGGCTACATACAGACCCACCCACATACATACATACATACATACATACAAACAAACAAACATACATACCTACACACACGGCCACGCTATGGAGACGGTGTGTCCACCGCTCAAAAATTAACTAAACTAGTGAAAATAGCAGATCTAAAAGCACACAACGCCTCGCACCGCGAGGCGTTGTGTGCTTGTAGATCGGCTGTTTTCACTACTTTTGTGCGACGGCCTTGTGTGATGAAGCAGGGCTTTACTTGGTGAACAAAAGTACAAATTTGAAACTTGGAGATACGAGGTTTCTGCCCGACAGTGACGATATGCCACACACACGCACGCACGCACGCACGCACGCACGCACGCACGCACGCACGCACGCACGCACGCACGCACACACACACACACACACACACACACACACACACACACACACACACACACGCAGAAATCGAGTGTCTTTCATGGCCTGGGAATATATGTTGGCTCTTCTTCCCTAAATGCACACCCCTTGCGGCTACATTTATTCTTCTTTCTGCACAGGTTAATAAAATGTAAATTGATTCTGTTGTGTGAGAATGTGAGCTGCAAATTGATGTGGACCGGCTTCTAACATCACAGGGAAGGGTAATAGCATAAGCAATACAATACATTACATTGATACGAAGGACAGAAACAGAAAGAGATATTTTAACATTCTGTTTTGGCGACTCCTTTGTACCACCAATGGACAGGGTATCACTCCTTTTTCTCTGCCAAATTTCTCAACTTTAACCCGGCTCACCTCTTCAACAAAGAGTGCTCTAACTTTCAACACACAATTGTGATGTGTACAATCTAATTTCATGTATTTAATGTATTTTTGCCAACTTTGTATAGTGTATAAATATCTATAAATATTATGAAAAAGACAGTACTGTATAGATTTTAGCTGCCTGGTAAGGTTAATAGTATATACTTGGTAGACTAAAAGAAAAGGTGTAGAGCCGTTTAAAAGCCAGTTATTGAGAACATGCTTTCTGTAAAAACTCTTGATTCCGCTGGCGCTTTTATATTCTAGGTTTCGTTTCTTGTTCGTTTGTTTTTTCACTGGCCAGCGGCATACAAAGTGTGTGATGTTCTTCTTCTCTTTTGATTTGTTTGTTAATCGATTTACTCGTTTGTTTGTTGTTTTCTTTCCTTGACAAGACACAGCGAAGTTCTGGCAGCCAGGAGAGTGCACTGGAACGCAGAACGGGACCCTGTGCTGTAGTTGTGTGTTAGGTGTCCGTCTGTCCGTCCCTATTAGTGCTAGTGCTCTCTGTGCTGTGCTTCCCTCTTCCCCTTCTCGCTAGTGTAGTTGTGTCACGTGATGCGGTGTGTGTTAAGGTGCGGGCCGACCGAGTTAGCTGAGGCTGACAGATGCCCTCTCTGTCTCCCTTTCCTCTGTCCTCAAGGCTCCTTCATTACAAGTCCTTCATTCCAATCGAGTATAGATTTCCACTTTGTCCGCCTCATTATTCATTTTCCTAAGGCGTTTTATCGCAGGAGCCGGACTAATCCTTCAGTAAAACATGTGTCCTGATCTTATGGTGATTCTTCTTTCATTAGTTAACCTCATTCCTCCTCCTCCTCCTCCTTCTTGCTCACTAGGGGATTACTTTCAATACATTGATGTTTTTTGGTCGGCAGAGGAGTCCCTGTAGTTGGGATGGAGTCCCATGGGCTGGGACACGATGTAGCACAATATCTCGTTGAAAAAGAACGGAGCTGTTCAACAAGTAGGTCCCCAGCATGGCTCATGCCCCCTGTGTGTTTTATCTCTTTATTGTTGAGCTTTGAAACACACACACAAAATGGTGTATTAAATGCAAGCCAGACGGTGTCCATTCCTGTCCATACATAAATACCTAGGAGAAGGGCAGCTGTCAGCACAGAAACACAAAGTGGCCATATTCAGAAGTCAAATAAAAGCTTCTAACCCAAATCAATGTTGCGGTGGATGATGAAATTTAGCACCACCCTTGATACAGCTATTTGTAGCAAGCGCATCAGTACAGCCTTAACCATTGGACTGATGATGACAAAATGTAGTGTACGTGGGACGTGCATTTTGTAATGGGACACGGTTATCTGCCCTTTCCCACAGCAAATGTATTACTCTGAATTCCGATGTGTTGCTTGGTTGCTCTGTACTGTACATACCTGTGTGGTAGTTCCGTTGATGTCTGTATGTGTTAGATAGAATATAGTAATGGGTTCTTACTGGGCTGGCTCCACAGACTCCCTCACCCTCCTGTGCCTTTTCTCATTTCTCCCTAACTTAAAAACTTCAGACATTCCATTTTGAACCAACAAGAGCAACACATAGTCTCTGTATAGGCTCCATGTAGGCTGAGGATATAAATGCTGCCGAGGGGCCAAAGCGCAGCCGCAGACGTCTCTATTGGGAGTCATGGCAATTTAATAATGAGCCGAACACATCGTTGTCTGTGTTCACGGTCCTCAGCGACGCCCCATCCCTGTGACGGACAGCACATTCAGCGTTAGGACCTTCCAGGGATGTGCTGGGCCCCTGATTCAGCCCGGGAAAAAGAGTTGCAGAGGCCCTCATTGCTCGCTATAGAGAGAGAGATCTCTCTATAGCTGCTGCTACTCAAAGATTTGCCATTTCAGATCATGACAAGTGACAAGCCAGTGGGCCAATTACATGAGTTATATTTCGTCGTTGTCGGGTGGAAACCTTGTATGTCCAAAACCGTTTGTTTTGTATTTTTCATTTTAAAAATGATTTAAACTAGTGAAAACAGCCGATCTACAAGCACACAACGCCTCGCACCGCGAGGCGTTGTGTGATGAAGCAGGTTTCATCACCGACATTTCATTTTGATTTTTTTCCTAATGGCCCGGAATGAACCGGCCGTTCGGGAGTTGTCTCGCTTTTCCCAATGGCCAGCACGTCCCTGGGACCTTCACACATGCCACTCTGCTCCTCCAAACACAATCGCCACCGCCACCCCCCACTCCCCACATGCCCCAACTCATCATCGGCCCTGGGAGGTCCCCCGGTTCCCCCTGGCCCATTGCCTGGCTTGGGAAGTCGTTGTTGGACTCGCCCCCACTAGGCCGAGTTTCATGGCCATATGTCTTCTCCGGGAACCTCCGGGCCACCCTGTCTTCCAGAACCCTGCAGAAAGGCTGGAAGATGAGGAGGAGGATGAGGACGGGGTGGGTTTGGTTGGGAGAGCCCTGGGGAGGAAGGCGGAGAGATCTGCACCTGTGGGAACATCCCGTGTCAGGAGGGAAGGGAATGAGGGGCGTCTTGAGGTCAAACCCGGTAGCACTTTGGTTTTGCGTTCCACGTTTTTTTTGTTTTTGCCTCTCCTGTTTTTGGGCCGAGCGGACTGTGATCTTACTGGTTGGGTTGATTTTGTCGTCCTCCTCCACCCGTCTGTGTTATAGGGTGTGCTGGGTGGGCGGAGCTATGGAGCTGAGCTCTAATTTTGTTCCATATTAAAGAATCATTTTTACGATATCCCCGCGTTGACTCGTTCATTGTTGTTTGTGCATGTTTAATTGGCTAGTGACACTGTAGGTCATTAACTATTAAAAGCCACTGAATTAATTAAAGTTAACCCACCCTCAACCCTCCCTAGTCCCCCCCCCCCCCCCCCCACACACACACACACACGCGCACGCACGCGTGTGCGCGCGCACACACACACACACACACACACACACACACACACACACACACACACACACACACACACACACACACACACACACACACGCGCACGCACACCAGTGTAGGTGAAATTTAACATAATTAAAAATGGAATGCACTCATTTCAGGTTAACATGCATGCCCTTTTGTTGATAGTTAAAGGCATCAATTTGCAAGGCTCAGTGCTCTAATCTTTGGTGTGCAATTTGCTACAAATAATTTGTGTTGCAGCAGCAGCATATCTCCAATAAAGCTTTAATACATTATCCAGCATGAAGGCAAATTAATCAAGACGTTACATGTACATGTACTCTGAGGGAATCCTTCATATATTCCCAGATGAAGATGAATGCTGTTGTGTTTCTTAATTACCTCCCACACAGAGTTAAACTGTTTGTCAGCAGTTGTGTGCATTTTAATCCCTCAAACATACTAATTTCATAATCGTTCAAATCATTGTTTTATTTGTATTTATTTATTTTCTTTTGGAGGGGGGTTTCTTCTCTTTTATGTACTGTATGGATAATGTGTTAGTGTTACATTTGAGCCAAGTGATAAATTGGAAGAGCCAGGGCTCTTTGTATCATGTTCATTAATTCTTTAGTGTATATGTCCCTCTGGAAATCAATTAATATACTTAAAACCATTCATGTCATGGGGCATGTCTCAAAACAGAAGAAGAGGAGAATGAATCCGCACACTGTCTCTCAGCTCCCAAAATTTTATTAACAAAGCGGGCAAAAAAACACAACGTTTCGGCCTATCTGGCCTATACACCTGATGAAGGCCAGATAGGCCCAAACGTTGTGTTTTTTTGCCCGCTTTGTTAATAAAATTTTGGGAGCTGAGAGACAGTGTGCGGATTCATTCTCCTCTTCTTCAGTTTACTTTTTTGGATCCAGCACCCGTCGCAGTCACTGGGATGTGCGTGTATCTTCCGACTGCATGTCTCAAAACAGTAATTTAATTATTGTATTTGTGTACCTGTTGCTATAATCTGAGGTTTTCAGTAAACCACGAAACTGCCCATCTGTGCATGAGACGAAACATTTTCTCCTTGTTTTAACTTCAAATGCCTTGTTCATAAAGTCCCATTCTGTTCTTTCCACAGCCTCTTTACTATGGCACATGGAGTAAAGTTTGAATGAAACAGAGTGAAAAAGATGACAATGCAATTTACTCAAAGCCGCCTGTGTCAGATTTGCCTATTAAATACAGTCAGAAAGGGAAGAGGGAACGTGATAAGTCTCAGAAACAGAAGTGAGGCGATGAAGCAGAGACTGCCGAAGCCAGCACACACAAAAAAGGGCCTTAGTGCCTGAGCTGTCTCTTTACATCTTTCCAAATGTTAATGCCACGGTATTATACTACAGACAAAGATCTGGGCCATTGAACTGACAGAGAACCCGCTGAGATTGTCTCCCTACAGTGAGAGCGAGGACAACAGAGCTGGGCAGTAAGCAGACGGGCACACAGACGGACGCTAAGACGCGCCAAGCTCCTACAGACAGGGCCGAGGTGTTGTCCTTTTGCTGATCTACAACAGACGGCTGCGGGCAAGCCAACTGCATCACTCGACGGGAGACCCTTGCTTGCATCACCTCAGCCTATTTTTAGAAGCACCACACCCACCTTTTCCCTCTCCCTACCTCCCTCGACTCTGTAGGTGTGAATGAGAAAACGTGTTTATGCTCATCACGAGAACAAACCGGTTGACGCATAAAGCCTGATTCATGCTTGATTGTGCATTATGTCTCGCTGGAAATAGCAGATCTACAAGCTCACAGTGTCAATGCAGTGTACTGTGAACTTGTGGGCTTGTAGATCTGCTGTATTTGATGTGAGACACGGGTATGCATCTAAGTATTAACCAGGCATCAAGCATAGAAATGGCCACTTTGTACTATGAAAATATGTCTAGATTTATATTTTGTCATAAGCAGCTGTCACCTCAGCATCTGTATGCACATCTTCCTGTCATGTATGAGTTACTGTATGTGAGTCAGTTATGTGAATCACGATAAAGGGCCCTAAGGCAGCATTGTGTATGTATGTGTTTGAAGCTATGATGAGTAGTGTCCCCAATCCCCCATCATGCGCATTGTGATTATCAGAAAAGTGGCTGAAGACGTGACTGCCAGCCTCAGTGATCCAGAAGCTTCACCATAGTTATTTTTTGAGGCAAGATAATAAACGGATTCCAGCTTGGCACGATAACGTGTCCTGAAAAAATAAGACAAAGGATTTGCAATACAAGCAGCAGTATGTCAGATAGTCACCCCTGGCAATGCAGTAGCCTACAACAAGATGGAGAGACAGAGATCTGAAGGTGAAGTGTGGACATGAATTTGAACGGTGGAAAAAAGAAATACAGGCTAATTTATTTTATTGATATGTTTATTTGACAGGGACAAAACAATGTATCAAGTTATAAAACCGTTGCAATGTACAGTATATAGGGTTTATAGCCGAGGCCCATTAGCGACCCCAGTCCCTGGTTACTGTAGGCCTTGGATTGTTGTCTGAAAAAGCTCCCTCCCTGCAAAGAAAAGAGGATATTTCTGAATATCACACTTAAACAAGCAAAGCAACAGGGCGCATGGGTAAACAATGTGTCTCTTGAAAGACTCACTATGCAGTACCTCAATAAAATACATTATGATTCCTCAATATGTTACATGAGGAGTCCCTATATTCAGTATCTCAGTCCTACATTATGATTTGTGAAGGATCACAAAAGGCAACAACATAACCCCACTGAATAACCCCTACTTTTCTGAGGATCATTTTTATTTTCATAAATGTACAAACCTTTGCATTATTTGAAACTAGAATGAAAAGTTGGAGAATGCTGTCTCCAGCTATAAAATATGTAAATTTGATTAACAACATTGTCTAATTCCCTCTCAGGGATCTTTCTTTTTCTTGTCAAGCTGCCATCCAATTTTCAATTAAGCCAGGATCTTTATATTATATAATTATTATAACCAGACTCCTATTCTGGAGGTGTAAATCTGAGAGCATTCAGTGTAACTGTGGCATTACACTGCCACCCAGTGACCATGTATTGTTGGCCTTTCATGTGCAGACAGATGGGATTCTTTTGTAGCCTATGTTAATAATGGCACACCCACCTTTGATGCCTCTGTTATACATTGAAAACAGAATCACAACCGAAGGATGTGCAGGTGACAAATGACAGTATGTGGCTAATTTCATAAGAGAGCGTACACAAGCTAAAACAAACACTGAAATATTTTGAGCCAACAAATATTTGCACACGCCATGTCCTAAGTATAAAAATAGCATTGGCCCTGGAGCATTGCTTGATGTTTACTGTTGACAGCCAGGTATGCATTTTTCTTTAATTATGACCTCATTCTTAACTTGAAATATGCTGCCCTTGCGCTGGGTCTCCTAGCAACGGATACTCATCGCCCTACAAAACCACCAGTGTGAGACAGCGAGGTGAAACGACAACCTGGAGATTCAGGTATGCCTGCACAGTAATGTCATGTAAACCCTATTGATTGTGGACTGCATTTTAAGAATTTGTTAATATTCATTTTTTATTTGGCTGGTTCCTGAGTCATTTTATGGCAGAGGAAATACTGAATATTTCTCTTTAGAGTGCATAGTCCCATAGACAGAGGGGGGGGGGTATTTGAAGTCACACTTAACGGATAGTGTTAAATGCAATACAAATTAGCTATAGTTTGTTTACTGTTGTCCGTCTTTCACTTATACTGTAGTTGCAGCACATCCCACAAGCCCTGAGGATTTTCCATCCATCACGGTTGTCACTGAAGGTTTCCATTACAGCAGTCACAGATGGCCGGGCAGGGAGAGATAGTCAGGCCAGCTCTCGGAGCAACAGGCAACAGTGGACAACTGACCAATAATTCTCTCTACTTGTACAACACCTCCTACAATGCTTCTTATGGTGAGAATACACAAAGTAGTGCAAAGCTCTAACAGTGTTCATGGGTTATACAGTGACCAGAGAGCTGTGAAATAAACTGACAACACTGTGACAGACAACAGTGGGGTTGAACTGTACATTTTCTCCACTAATCACCTGTATTTTTATTCTGACTGTTCACATATAGGCAGGGAGAAGTTCACACCTCAACTGGGACATCACTATGGGACAGGCTATGCTGCCAACCTCAGACCAGTTGCACACTACAGACCCAGTTTGGACCTCACTGACAACCCATGGCTTGGGTACGTCTGACTTGTCTTATTTGATCATTATTGCCATTTGTATTCTCCAGATTTGTAATTTGTATGGTCAGTATGTTGACCACCAGTCTCAAGGAATGAGAGGAATGCAATTGCCGTATTAATTTACGGTTGCATGTTTTATACTTTCTGAATTAAATGGTCACTTCATTTACTGTGTGTGCTGTACAGCAGGGGGAAATCTCGATATTTCTACATTTCATTAGTTCGACTAAGGGTTAGGTTTTAGGGTTAGGTTTAGGCATAGTTTTACTGAGGTTAGGGTTTGGGTTAGGTTTAGGCATAGTGGTTAACATTCATGGGTTAACATTCACCAGCGTCGAACAAATGGAACGTCGCAACATCGACACGCTCCCGTACAGCAGAACCTGTAACTGTGGTCGTTTTGTGTACAGGCTCTTTCTGCTGGACAGTTTCACATCTCAGACCAAACGACATTACCGACCCCACACTGTGTCTGGAGGCTCAAAGGGCTTGCCACATGTCAGTGACAAGCCCAGGGAGAGTGGATACCTTCAGCTTAAGACTCACCCTAAAACAGTGAGTGTGATTGGGAGCAGGGGCATAGCAGCAACTAAATAATTAATTGGACAAAAAAGTATTTTTGGATTCAATGTATTTGTGAAACTAGACGGCAGCGATGCAAGTCAGGACCGATGCAAGTCAGAAATTATGCAAGTTACAAATATAGTTATGCAATACCCGTTGTACCTGTTGTCAGAGTAAAATAATATTCTGCATTTTCAATTCCTGAATAGTATAGTAATAGTTTATTTCCCTTTCAAGAGTATGTCACTTCAGACAGAGTATGCTGGTCGCTTTGTGCCCCACAACCTTAGATCAACAGGTAAATTCAGGAAACCGATCTGTTGAGTGACATTTTGATTCACAGTAGCCTACCGTATGTTGGTGAATGACACATTTATGTAGTTGCAACTCTCTAGGGTCCTGGAAGTACCAAACAGAGGGCCAGGAAGGCGAGAGTGGCTTCACTGCAGCAAAGGCCCTTGAGTTTAACAACTTTCTACCAAAAGGCAGCTTCATGGTTGGTTTTGTTTCTTTATGACAGTGAATGAGATTTCTGTGAAAAGTGTGAGATGCCAATCATAACATAATGTCCTCTCATCAGTTGTTGTCAGTTGTGGATCATCACACTACTTTTCATGTACCCGTATTTTCCGGACTATAAGGCGCACTTAAAAGCCTTTAATTTTCTCAAAAAACTACAGTGCGCCTTATAGTCCAGTGCGCCTTATATATGGATCATTCATTGACATTGACATTCCCTTTAGCACAGCTCCATCTGTTGGATACATAACGCAACGGTAGCGTCTATTATGTGCGCCTTATAGTCAGGTGCGCCTTATATATGAAAACAGTTTGAAAATAGACCATTCATTGACAGTGCGCCTTATAGTCAGGTGCGCCTTATAGTCCAGAAAATACTGTAAACATTTGCGAAGTCCATCACTAAAAATGTCTAATATCATGATATCAATGTTTGCTTGTATTACTTTTCAGGGTGAACCCAGGCAGACAGGGAGCTCAATAACGAAAGGAGACTTCTTGCCAATATCGTTTTATCAGGTTGACATACAGTATACAGTATGGTTTCAGACTGAGCTTCCTTTCATTTTTAGAAGTTGTTACTGAAGCCACTTTCTTATGCTGAAACTCTATAGCTCAAAGCAAATATTATTTATTGTACAGTAAAACAGTGGTTCTCAACCTTTTCAGGCCACGACCCCCAAAATAATCGTATTTTAAGTATAGGGACCCCCCACCCTGATGAGCACTAAGAGTTGAGGCATTACATTTTGTATAACATGTTTCTATTGTGAAAATAGCCGATCTACATGCTCACAACGCCTCGCAACGTGAGGCGTTGTGAGCATGTTGTGAGCATGTGAGCATGTAGATCTATTGTGGATCTATGTAGATCTATTTTCAAAATTTCTGCCTCTAATATTTGACAATTTGGTCAATTAAATGTTTAATTTGTCATTTTAGAGGTATTAAAAAGTCATTAAATTGTCACTTTGGAAATATGCATATACCCTCTATATAACTTAAACTTTATGTTGGTTTGTTTAGTGTTGAGAGAGAAAATAATGTGGAGGTCCCGACCCACAGGTTGAGAACCACTGCAGTAAAAGCCTTCATGTTTCTAAATTAATAAACTACTACTGTGCTAAACAAATATACTAATTTAAAAAGAAAGAAACTTTTTAGTTTGACAGTGTGCTGATGTGCTCTGACTGGAACAGGGCATGGAGGTGTTACCCAGCCTGGTCAGTCATACCTCTCGGGAAACAGGATTCACCCGGGACACCGTGGCTCCACTGGCCTGTCCAGTGAGTAGCACACAAATTAAATCTCTGTTTAATACCATATCAAACAGGAAGGTTTGAAATTCAGTCATGAGATCTTTATATTGCTTTTATCCCTGGTCAGATATCATTGCAATGTCGGTTTCCATAATAAAGTAAGGTGTGATTTGTCAGTGCTGAAAGCTTCAATTATCATTCATGTTTTTTTCCTAAGCACACCGTAACAATTTGCTTCCACCAAGCAGAAGTGTGTGGGTGTGTGTGTGTGTGTGTGTGTGTGTGTGTGTGCGCGCGAGCGCGCGCATGTGTGCGTGCGTCCGTGTGTGTGTGTTAGAAATGCAAAGAACTACAATAAAAGGGTTTGATATTGTTATATGATATTTAGAGGAGATCGCAATAACACAATATTGTCAGTGTCTTGCAGACCTACCGCTAACCTGTGTAGAATGGGAAGTATAATTTCAGCACTGACATGCTGACATCCTTTCCTCTTCTGTGATATTAGGACTCTCTCCTCACATTGAACCAGACGAAGGATACACCAGCTGTAAAGTCAATTGGTAAAAAGGTGAGAATCACACATCCATCCATCCATCCGTTTTTATTTTATTGATTTATTTATAATGTATTTATTTATTTTTGCCCATAGGAGTGCTCTGGCTTTGTTCGCAATGCTCCTCCCAAAGAGACTTCCACTTTCTACAAGTCACAATTCCTTACCAACTATCAGAAGAAGTAAGAATATTGGACATTCTATGCTAATTTCCTTTGAATGACTCATGGTGCCGGTTACTGTACATCAGGGGTCTTCAACGTTTTCAGGCCAAGCACCCCTTAGCTGAGAGAGAGAGATGAAGCAGGGACCCCCACAACCTTTTCATAGATTCCAATATAGTTTCATCGTTTGACAGCACGATCATCAGTATATTTTGGATTAATGTTAATGTGGGTTTTCAGATATTTAAGTTGAACCGTCAATACTTAATAAACTTGACTTTCCACTGTACTTAGTCTGCTCTTTTCCCCCTCCAAAGCTCTTTGCCAAAAATAGCCGATCTACAAGCTCACAACGCCTCACAGCGCTTGTAGATCTGCTATTTTTGGCTAACGTTCTCAGAATATGGATGCTAGGGTTCAAGTGGTTAATATAAAAAAGGGGGAAAAAACAGGTTTCTATCCCACAAAGATTTGGAGGACCCCCTGTAGTAACTCTGAGGACCCCCTAGGGGTCCCGTAACCCCTGTTGAAGACCCCTGTGTACACATAACATGCTGGGACAGATCTGGTCAGAATGTCAAGAGTTCATTAGACTGGCTTGTCTAATGTAGTATGATATCAACTGTCTGTTCTACAATTTACAATTGCAATTTTGGCATTTAGCAGACGCTCTTAATCCAGAGCGACTTACAATAAGTAAGGTAATACATCAAAACAACAAGTAAGCTGCATCAATACATCAACATCAATACATCAAATACATAGAAATATCAATCTAGAGTAGGTAGACCGAGGCGAGCACCTAATCAATAAAAAAGCTTTATATAAAGCTTTCATGTATGGTCATTGGGACCATTGCAAGTGCTACATTAAGTGCTATAGGCCTACAGTAGGTGAAGTCTGAAACTCTGAATAGGTGAGTCAGGCCACGGTCTGTTCTAAGTGCGACAGGGAGTTTTCTCACAACTCTTTTTAATTCATCCAAAGTAATCTAAAAAAGATCTCTACAAAACCTTGAAGTAATGTTAAACCTTTTTAGAACTTTGTATTGTCCTTTCTTTCCAGATGCAAATCTGCATGTCAAATTAATTATTATTATTTCTGGTATTCCCCGACAATTGGTTTTCACAGAAATGCATTATTTTATGTTCATCTGTCTTTTTTCTTTTTTCATTTATTGGTGCAGGAAGCCACTCTAATTGTATACTGGCTATGGGATTCTAGGCTGGCGTAACCAGACTATATACTCATGCAGTTAACTAACTGCCTTGCGTTAACATGGGTGGATAGTTTAGCTGTGCTAGGCTATGGGATTCTATACTAGTAACAGTACCTAGTATTTAAAACAGCTAGTAGCAAGCGGTCACAGTGGTTTTTGATGGGTAATAAAGTAACAACACAAAGGACAGATAACATTTGTAGTTTATATATAAAGTTATTTTTACTGATTAGGTGCTTGATCTACTTACGTTATTTTTTCTAGATTGATATTTCTATGCAATTGATGTATTGATGTTGATGTATTACCTTGCTTATCGCAAGTCGCTCTGGATTAAGAGCGTCTGCTAAATGCCTACATTGTAAATTATAAATTGTAAATTGACATGACACACCACAGATAAGGGAAGATTGACGCTATACTGTGACATTTACCGCCAACATAATTGTCCCAATGCAGCCAGAACAGTTCCTGACTAGCAGGCAGAACCAGCAGCAATTTGTTTCCATGCTAAGTGAAGAGCTGTGAGACATACTGTAGCAGTGTGCTACCACCAACAATGCTGTGTTAATGGGTGCTAATGGAGGATACCACAGAACTCTCTGCTACCCTGCTAGCCTGGACTCCCATGACCTTTTCCTTTGTCCTGAATCAAAGACCATCACAAAGCATTTGGAAAATCAAGGCTACAAAACAACTACTCAGCACAGAACAAGACATACATCTTGTTCTTACATGAAGTTCTTGGATGCAACATTACATCTCACCTCCATGGGATCAGTAAGGAAGAAGAAAAAGATGAAATTCAAATAAAGGGACATTATGAGAGAAAGTTGAGGTGACACAGTATACACATTCATCTTTTACATAATGTGGCAGAAGCAGGTGAGAATGTAAAGGTATTTCTGACTTCCATTCTTGTACTTGCAAGTACACACAGGCTGTGATACTTTGCTGCTCCCGATTTTGTTGGTTGACTTGGCTGAGCTACTGTAGACTCCACGTCACAGAACAGATGATATTGCAATTTGCAGGGGAGTCCAGCGTGTCAGTTGATTTTTACTGTACATGGACCTTGTCCTACAGACGGGATGGTCCTGAAAAGCTTTGGTCGGTCATCCAGTGCAGTGTTGCATGCACATGCAAAAATAACAATATTGAGTGCCCTCTGGCATATGTAAACTGCAGAGGATCGAGCTGCATTAACTCAATAGATGCCCTGTGACGAGGAAGTACATGACATTGAGTAGTTTTGCATTGCATTTATCTTATTCATGTATTCAAAATATAGCATGATCAAATAATAGAAAGGGATAAAAGAAATGATATATGTTTTGTTTTTAGGATACAAAATCTTTCTTCTTTTTTTTCCCTTTTTTGCATTTTGTGAGGTTGGCCCACAAGTTTGGTTAAATGTCAGGATTATTCTTGATCACAGAAGCAACAGATAAACAATATTTGTACTTGTATATCATTCCTGTACTTGTATATCATTCCCAGGTAGCTATATACAAAGTCCAAGGTTATGAAAATGTGCTATAAGCAGACACATTTTTAGGGAGAACCTTTATAAAAACTAATCATTTGTTATATTGTCTAGGTTTTGTGATCATGTTGCTGTTGAAAAGCTGAGGTGCAAGTGGATTAACACAGACAGTAGAACTGAAAAGAGCAACAGCTGGACAAGACATGGACAGGTACAGTAATCACACAGAACACAGTCATTTCAACCTCCACAATAACACTTTGTGTTGCCTGGCGATCCAACTGCTTTTGTGCACTTGATAATCTACAATAGCTACGTTTAATTTTACTGTGCTGAGATCAAAAGACAATTTTATGAACTGAGGATTCTGTTCAATTCTATTGTGTTCGATTCTATTACAGTGTATTATATACTACAATACTCTATTCCTTTAATTGATATCACCTCACTTTCACAGGTTCCATTTTAAGACATCGAGCTTCCCACGTGTTGTGTATCAAAATAAAACCAAACCAATGTTTTGAGGTTACATTATGATTCAATGTGAAATAAAATAAAATGGCTTGTCATTGATGTGACATCTCACTGTCTGATCTGCCTTTCATGCTGGGTTTTACTTTCTCATGGAAGAGCCGATAGTTTCTACAGGAATATGATTCAAGAAAATTTGCAAAAATGCTGATTTATTAGCGTTACATATACCGTACAGCACATTTCTATTCTATTTTCTTTTTACCACTTTCAATCTGGCATCCCTGTTTTGGGCATGACATACAGGAGATATTTTCAAATGTTTTCAATAATAAAAGGGTTAGGGTTAGGGTTAAAAATAGCCAATCTCCAAGGTCACAACGTGTTGTGAGCTTGTAGATCTGCTATTGTTGAAATTGTTTGAATAGGACTTCAAAACCTTCTATGACATCATTGATTCCAAGCTAATAGAAACTACAGACTTTCTCTTCCTGGAAAGTCAGCATGCTGAAATAGAACTTTACATTAAAAAAGGAGGAACATTTTGAAATATTGTTTGAAATTATATACTGACCCGCTGGCCTACCGGTCCAGGCCCATACCAGGATGGGCTCAGTGTAGCCTGACAGCGTGTTGCTGATTCGATTCCCGATCCCGACTCCTTTGAATTGAATTGAAAATGTAAATGACCAAACCTGTCTCTGAGACAGAGAAAGTAGACAGAAATGGTGCCATCTAAGATGAGCATTAATGAGGATCAGTTATATATGAAGATTATATATGAAGGGTGAAAATGGGTGAAGTTGTCCTTTAAGTAAATTAAAATGTTTTATAATTGTTTGCTTGTCATTATGTAATTACAAAATGACAAGCCATGTCATTGCATTACTTAAGAGTAAGTGATATTTTTGGTGAAAACACTATTTTGTTAAAAGGTTAAAGCACTATATTCTGATTGTAATCATTGCTATAGTATAGTATAGAGTGTTTGTCTCCCTGTTTCTCCAGCTATTTATTTAACAGAAAATACACTTTCAGGTACGTGTAGGTGAAAAATGTCAGCCAATCATGAGAAAATACCACTTTATCAGCTTAATTTGTCATAGTGTTCAAATTAAAAATGTGTCTGCTCATTTCTTTGTGTCATTACTTCCAATTTCACTTGTTTAATCTTTATCCTGTCTTGAGTTCTCTATCTTGAGATTAGATCAAATTGGCATCCCGTTACGTGAACATTTATTTTCTGTTCATTAAAGCATTGTTTCTAAAAGTGGGGTCCGAGGACCACCCGGGGTCCTTGGGGGAGTTCCAGGGGGTCCACAGCTAAATGATAGTTAGGAACCAAATGGATAGCCTTCGCACCAGCCTCCAAGCTACGTTCAGTAGATTGGTTTTGTCACTTCGAAACAATCCACTGAACGTAGCGGCTATACCAAATCAAATGGACCCTTTATGGGTATGTAACTCAGAGAGTGAACTAAGTGTAACTTACAGAGTTAAATATACATTATAAATTGGGGTCTCAGAGATAGAAATGACAAACTGGGGGTCCTTGAAATTAAAATGGTTGGGAATCACTGCTAGGGCCGTAAATATCATCTCTTATGTCTCTTGTCCCTGGCATGTCTTTTCAAATGGGGGTCCGCAGGCTAATAAGTGTCAATTTGGGGGTCCTTGACATGAAAACGTTTGAGACCCACTGCATTTAAGAGCTGGGGAGACATGATGGAGACTCCTGTTACTGAACAAACACTCTATGAGAACTATCAGAATATAGAGCTATTTAACACTTATTTTAACCAAAGAAAATGAACTTACCCTACCTCTAATTTAGCTTTATCAGAAAATATTACCCTTTTCAAAATATTGGTAATCTGCCTAAAAGTCTAAAAGAGGGATTGGCATCATTCTCAAAAAGAATTGGTCTGGCTCTAACTCTTTGCTGATTTGTTGTCACTGTATCTCAAAAAGAAGAAAGAAATCATCTCAAAATGTTAATGTTAGGCTGATATTTCAAATGTTATTTTCATCGAGCAAGGCAGCGTATGATGAAGCATATTAGAATCATGCTATTCATATTGATATAGCGGTAATCACATTTTGCAAACAATTGACACTGTTTTATAATAGCCATGACAAACAGGAGCCAACCCTCACTGCACAGTGTACTCCTGAAACTTTCCATTGTGGATTATTTAATTTGAGATGCTGCCAGTGAGATGAGCTGTATGAACGGAGTAGCATGGAAGCCAAAACTGGGAGTGAAGGGGCCATGGTAGAGATGGTGTGCTGTCATTGCAGGCTGACCCAGGGTGCATAAGCTAATGAGCAAAATAGTCATGACCCCCAGTACACTGTAAAATGTGTACAAATGCGTGTCCATTTGGTTACATTCACACAGAGTTACTACATACACTCAAAGAGTTACTGAATATGTGACTGAGGATTTTACTGTGTATGGCACCAATTCCTGGGTAAGTCTGTTATTTGTCAAAGTGTAGAGTCACCTACTCATAGCAATGGAATGAGGAGTAGAGCAAGTCAGCCTTGAAGGATCTCGTTCCAAATAGCGTCACATCATGCGTCAGGGGCTTGCAACACAATGCAAACATTACTGTGGGGCCGAACAGCTCTCAAAAAGCACATCACTTTCATACAGTCTTGCTCTCGCAGAAGTGCAAATAAACACAGGTTAGCTGTGTCAAAACATCAGAAATGTTTAAATCATGAAACGTGAAGAGAGTAAAGCAACATCATTACTTCACCATGAGGTGAAGGGAGAAACGGCATAATGGAGATTCTTTCCACTCCAACTGTTTGAGATAGTAAACATAATATCGAAAGCTAACAGGCACTACAAGGGATGAACAGCATAATGGAGATTCTTTCCACTCCAACTGTTTGAGAAGAGAGATGGTAAACATAATATCATAAACTAACACACACACATACACACTCACGCACGCACGCATGCAAACATGCACACACAGTATACCGGTATATTCAGTAGGGATTTCTATATGAAAATCAGTAAAACAGTGAAAGTATCTAATGTTGACTATGATTTCATGGTGCTGGCCTGTTACTCCCAGAGAGAACAGGCACAGAATCTATTATATACCATCATCTGAGCTCATCCATCAATATTTCAGCGGCTGGATGAATATTTCACCGCTGCAGTGACATGCGAGAAGAAGATACGATGACAGACTAAACGGGCTACAATTACACAGAAGCCACACTCGCTTAGCAACTGATGCCAATGAGGAGAGAAGAAGCGGCCTGAGGGGTCAGAAACACTCCAGGTCATGTGGTTCATGTATCAGGGTGTGCTTCACCAACACACATTTTGAGCAGTGGTTTTCAACTCTTTTCATGTCAAGGTCCATTATTTATTCGGCATTTGAGCCGCGGACCACCATTTGATGAGATGTAGCCTCTCAGACCCAAAACTTAAGAATATTTTGTTGATTTTATTCAAGATTCTGTACACAGTTCCATGCTGTATTGATGTGGTGCCATAGGAGAGATGACTGGTCAATCCAAATAACAATTCTTCTACATTCTCTAATTGTGTATAGACTTGGGAGCGTAAAATGACAACATGGAGCGTAAATGATGGAGCGTTAACAACTCTCCATCAATTAGCTGGGGATCACCTGGAAACCCCTCAAGGACCACTAGTTGAAAACCACAGGTTTTGAGGATTCAGTATTCGGACGGTATCCAGGAGAGTGGGCACCTGAGAAGTCAGGGCACAATATTAACCAGATGCATAATAAAATAAGCTTAACGCTTTAAGACTTCTCATACTCAGTATTCCCGTGAAGAGTGAAGACTCCGTTTTGGTGCCCAGACTGCCCACTGTGTTTTGGTGCCTAGACTTCTCAGGTGCCCACCCTGATTTGGTGCCCACTATCCCTGGTGCACACTCTGTTTTGGTGGCCAGATTAACCAAGTTCACGAGCTCCCAGTCCCACAATGTTTTGGTGCCCAGTGCCCACTCTTCACTTCTGGCTACCCTAAAGAGTACCAGTTCTGACATAAAAAAAGTGTTTCTGCCATTGAAAATACTTTTTTTTTTATCACATAATTTTATCATGAAAATAAATCCAGTGATTCTGCCAAGCAGGTGGCTCTGTATTTGATCTTGATGCCATCTGTGTTTGGAGGAAATGTTATGAATTCTGCATATAATGTTGGAAAACTACTATTAGCAAATCAAGTGATTCACTGTCCCCAATTAAGCCTGTCCCCTTCTGTCAAAAAAAAGGAAGAGATTTCATCGACATTGTGATGTTAGTTTGTTTAATGAAACAACTGAGAACTGAAAAGTGAAAACACTACTCTCCTACATAAAAGAAAAAATCCACACAATGTGACGCTAATTATGTGTGCCGGTAACGCCGGGGGGCGGCCGCCTTTGTAATCTTTGTTTACATGAACTGCCATTGCTGTAAAATAATTGGCCTGAGGTAGTCAAAGGAGATGACGCAATTCTTTCTCTCTAAAAACTACTGTACATGCATGTGGCTTGAGACTGATGCTCGTACGATGTGTTGCTGCTGTACCACATCCATATTTGATGTGGTACTCCCTAACCTACGCTTTAAAATCCTCTGTGTTATTAGAAAGTATTACAAAAATCATCCATGGATTCAAGAGTATCGAGGATCAGGATTATTTCCCCCTTTTCCTAATTGTCTTCTAACTTGATGTTTGCCATTCCTTGTGATGTTTATGAGTGACCCTATGGACCGGCCTTTTATGGTGAGGTACCCCAGCTATTCATCCCTGTAATATTTCTCTGGCCTTCTCT
This sequence comes from Nannobrachium achirus, assembly GCF_963921795.1. Classification (NCBI taxonomy): domain Eukaryota; kingdom Metazoa; phylum Chordata; class Actinopteri; order Myctophiformes; family Myctophidae; genus Nannobrachium; species Nannobrachium achirus. The sequence goes on from NC_137820.1 coordinate 17,072,445, forward strand.
CGCTCATTTTTGGCACTGACGCTCCTACAATTGTTTACACAGCACCGACTGTTTGGTGGTTGTGTTTAGTTTGTAATAAATATTTTGCAAATCCATGTTCCAATACACACATTTACATATACACACACGTCACAGTGTGTAAAAATAGCAATAACCCGGGTTGAGGTATTGTGACAAGTCCCTTAAAGCAGGCTGTGATGTGCGACAAATAGTGAAAGTGTGTATGCAGTAAACTGGTGAAGTGCATTGTGTGCTAGCAGTGGTTTGAAGGGTATTGTTCCCTGTTAACAAATATCATTGCGTATGAATGATTGACACTGACTTCAGAACAACACAAATATTTAATGAGGCAAGATTGGGTCTCCTGTGCAAACGCTGATGAATTGCCAAAACTGTATGACATTGCACCAGTCGTGTACTCTGGAACAAAACACAAAGTAAAACAGTACAGTACATCAAGCAGCCACACGCACACCGCCAGAGTCCTGCCCTGACTTGATAGTTTGCAAATTGAGATGACAAATGTGCCATTGACCTTTACAGCCACAATGTCCTGTCCTGTTGATTCATTATTCACAAATCATACATTTGTTGCCTTGTTGACCGTAGGGAAACCCTGAGTCAGTAATTGAAATTGATACATACCATCCATTCCCACATCAGCAACTTTATCCAAAACACCACAGTTCTCCTGGGTAATGCTTAATTTAACCATCATATGATGATGTTGCGCACAGAAAACAGCAGAACTACAAGCTTGTAGATCGTCTGTTTTCGGCATGCAACACTGTTGTACAACAAAGTATAAATCAGCAGGAGCCTCAGTGACCTCCTGCTGTGCTATGAACGGGGAGTGCATGGTGCTGGAGTTGTGTCATGGCCCTTCTTGTTGTCTCGCTGTGTCGTCCCACTCCTCCTCTTCGTACTCGTACGCTATTAGTTCCTGCTCGTACTGCAGCTCCTCGCCCTCATAAACCAACCCCTCACCTTCATATATTAGCTCCTCTGTCTCATACTGGACTCCCTCCTCGTCATATTCCAGTTCGGCTTCGTCATACTCTATGACTTCATTGACTTGTGCCTCAGGCTCTGCCTCACCCTCCTTTTTGTTCCCCTCCTCTTCCTCCATGGCAGTGTCCGCTGTGTTCAACTCGCCGTCCTCATTTGCTTTGGAGCTGCTGTTCTTCAGGATGCCTTGAGGCGCTGGCCCCAACGCCGCCAGGGCGGCCTCCTGTGCCTCCTTCTCCTCCTGCTTCAGTCGTCGTCTCTCCTTCTTCGCTTCCCGCTCATCCATGTACTCTGCCGCCCCTTCGCCGACCACCACCACCTCATCACATACGTTTGGTGGGTCTTTGACGGGATTGTGGTCGTAGGAGAACAGGTGCAGGTTATGGAGACGCTTCAGGCTCGGGAACTCTGTGATTTTGTTTTTGTCCATGTCTAGTATCTCCAAGCCCTCCATGTGCAACAGAACTCTGGGGAAGGTATCAAAGCGGTTCCCATAGAGCCATAGCCCTTTCAGGTTCTCCATGCGAGTCAAGTCAGGGGGAAGTGACTTGAGCCTGTTCTGCGCCAGCTGAAGGGAGCGAAGGTGGGGCAGGTCATAGAGCAGACGCGGGAAAAAGTTAAAATAGTTTTTATCCAACCACAGGCACCGGAGGGCCTGGAGGTTCACAATCTCGTCCGGGAGGCTCATCAGCCGATTGTTGCCCAGATACAGACGAGTAAGGTGGACGAGCTGGCAGACGGCCAGTGGAACATCGTCAAACTTGTTAAAGTCCAGGGCCAGTGTTCTCAGGCCTTGTAGCTGGGTAATTTTGTCTGGGACGGTTCTCAGGCTGTTCCCACACAAATACAGCTTCTCCAGGTGATTCAATTTACAAACGCGAGTCGGCAGCCGCTTGAATTTGCGGTAGCTTATATCCAGCACAGGGTCTCCGCTCTCCAGCAACTCCTCGACCCCCAGGGGCAGCTCTGGCTCAGGCTCTTCTTTCTGCTTCTTCTCTGGAATTATTACATCCTCCCCGTTCCCCTCTATCTCCTTGCCTGCTTCATCCTCTCCCTCTCCCTTGCTGGAGGAGCTGCCCATGCCGTGGCCACCACTGTCTAAGGCCACTGACACCCCTGTGAGTCAGGACAGGGTCATTTGATGAGGTAGTGAGTGTGTTGGGTCAAGCCTCAGCACTGCTGTCATTGTGTGCCGGAGGAACCCACATGCAGGGCCAACATCTATGAAGGGCATCTTGGTTCAGGCAACTTGACAGCCCTCCAAATGTCAAGAGTCTCTTTCCCCCTTCATCTAGCCTAGCACCATGTAATTAGCCTAGCAGAAACTGGAGAAAAGTTTGATCTAGCAAAAAGACGAGTAATAATTATGATAGTAATAATAATAGTAGTAGTAATAGTAATAGTAGTAGTGGTAATAATTGTAGTAATAGTTGTAATAGTGGTTGTAGTTTAACAGCTGAATTTTGGCTCTTGAAAAACTTGCAATTCAGGAATAATGTGCTTGCTTTATTGTTCTCTAAATGAAAAAGAAAAAACGTCCCCAGCATAAGCATTTGTTTGATGTTTACACTCCTTACCCGGTGCAAATGTTCAACAGTTCATCACATGTCCACTGAATTCATTGGAGACTTTTGAAACTAGTCAATATGCAAATGTACAAGACTTGACGACGATCACTTGAGCCTTTGATCCTGGTATTCATCAAAAACATCGTTAAAAGTCCAATTTGGCAACAGTCATGATCCCAGAGCAGTCCCGGACCCGGTGTCACAAATGACAGCTGAGCTCAGTGATCTGGTGACGGCAAAGTGATATACGCTGGGACGATATGCCACAGCGTCTTTTACTAACTGGGCTCAGTATCCAAAAGTTGTAATCCTGTAGTCTGCTGAATCAAAAGTTTCGAAAAAGTAGAACGCCAAGTTATGATCCATTCACCACTCTGTTCTGTTGTTGACTACTTCTGTTCTGACTCCCGTCCATCATTGGGAGCTTTACTCCCTCCCTGCCTTAGCAACGGGAACAAGGCAACACGTAGTGCAGAGTGCAGACACATCACATGGTCATAGAGCATGTGTGTGTGCGTGCGTGTGTGTGTGTGTGTGTGTGTGTGTGTGTGTGTGTGTGTGTGTGTGTGTGTGTGTGTGTGTGTGTGTGTGTACAGTGTGTGTGTGTGTGTGTGTGTGTGTGTGTGTGTGTGTGTGTGTGTGTGTGTGTGTGTGTGTGTGTGCGCGTGCGTGCGTGCGTGCGTGAGATGCGCGCGCGTGCAACTTGTGCGCGCGTGCGTGTGAAGGTGGGCATTTTTATTCCTAAATGGGTAATTATAACAACCCCATTACTAGGCCTACTTACTGAGACTGCAGTGAAACAAAGTTTCCCATGGACTACCATAGTGCAGCATTATTATTTTTTATTATATAGGCTATTATATTTTAATTTGACATAGCATTAAAGCATGTAAAAAAAGAAGAAAAAAATATGGCTATTCAACTTACCTTGGATCATTAATATCCTATAGATTCAAGAACTAATGTGTCACTCATAAAGGTATAGCCTATTAGCAGGCAGCATTGTGTGACATGCTCCACAAAACGATATAGCCCATAGCTTAATACAACGAATAAATTAAACTAGAAAAAGTGCTCTTCTGGAATGTTGTGCTATATAGGCCTGCACTATAGTAGGACAATGAAATAATCTGATTTACGAGTTCCAATCTGGATTCAGAAAATCCCATTCCACTAACACATGCCTTCTCTATTTGATTGACCAAATCAAAAGCGAAGCGGATTTGGGGAAATATAGCGGCATGGTCATGATGGACCTCCAGAAGGCATTTGACACCGTAAATCATTCTATTCTGATTGAGAAACTAAAAGCAATCGGTCTTGACAACGCAGCAGTGAGTTGGATGCAATCTTCTTACCTGTTGGGGAGGGAACAGGTGGTGGAGGTGAACGGTACCCTGCCCCCCCCCCCTCCCAGTAAGCTGTGGTGTACCTCAAGGTAGCATACCTTTGTTGTTCCTAATTTATATAAATTACATGGTATCTGCTTGCGACTGCAACCTGTTCCTGTTCGCGGATGACTCGGCTCTCCTAGTCTCGGGCAAGGACCACTTGCAGGTTGAAAAGACACTTAACTCTGAACTAAGTAAGATCTGCACATGGCCTAACGACAACAAATTATCAATTCACCTGGGAAAAACTGAATCCATCCTCTTTGTATCAAATCATAACCTCAAAAAAGTTGATGACTTCACAATCAAAGTGGGTGAGAAGGTCATAACATGAAAAAATGAAATCTCCTACTTAGGATGTATCCTTGAAGCTAATCTTTCCAGCGAAAATATGACTTCTAAGGTAATAAATAATATCAACCAACAAACTCGTTTCCTACAGAGGATTGCCCCGATGGTCAATTTCAACACACTGAAGACCTGGTGCAATAATCCAGCCCCTCTTTGACTAAGGAGTCCATGTATGGTATTGTGACACCCCACAAGCCCTAAAAACTAAGCTCCAAACAGCCCAAAACAAACTAATTAGGGTCATGCTTAACCTTCCCTATCAGACTCACCTCACCGCTACTCACCAGTTAAGAGTGGGGTGGCTCAGAGTATATGACAGAGTACGTCAGCAACTTGCAATGGGCCTGGTGTACAAGATACACATACACTACACCACTAAGATACCCATGTACCTGTCAAAATACTTTACTGTCCATAATTACAACACCAGAGGCAGCGCCACAGATCACGTTCAACCCAGAGTCAACTCAAACAAAGGGTCAAACTCGTTCTTCTGCTATACCACCAAAATGTGTAACGCCTTACCGAAGGCCTTAAAGGAGTGTGGATCCCTATAGCATCCTTTAAAATCACCCTGAAAAACCACTTACAGGCGGCAGCCGTTCGCAACTGGTAAAAACAAACCTAGCCCAGCCCTACCCTCCCGACTCTTCTTTGTATTTACCTACTGTAATCTTTTTTTTTTTATCCGTTGAAGCCCCACCCCGTCCTCACTCCGTTTCCCCATTCATTTATTCCATAGACATTTCATAAAGTATTTATTTAAACGTTTTTAAGCCTCGGAAAAAAGCCACCTTGGCTGGTGAGGAATCATGACAATATTCATTTTTTTATGCAACCATTTTACAACCACCAGCCTAGTGGTAACTAGTGTACATTGAATTGCTACGACTTTGTGGCTGATAATGAGAAGCCCTATGGTGAAAATTAATGGGACGTTGTCAAGACGCGAATAAGCCTAGGCCTATAGCACCACCATGAGGCTGATTTGAACATTTGAAGGCACTATAGTATAGGCCTATATTCACTGACTTAATTTAGTAGCCTAGGCTATTCACTGACTTTAGTATTCACTTTCAGTGACAGTATTATTCACTATTATTCACTTACTGCCTTATGAGTAGCCTATTCACTGACAGTAGGCTATTAGCCTATTCCCCGACTTAAAGGCTACTTAATAGGTCTATTCATCACTGACTTTAGTAAGTATTCCTTGACAGTATTATTCACTGACAATTAGTTAGGCTATTTACTGAGTATTGACTGACTTTGTATTCACCTCACCTAGGTCTATACAATACAGTAGGATGTGTTAACACCCATGGCCATGGGCATTGGAGTCACCCTGCATGGGCCTGGGTTGAGTTGTCCAAAATTAAGGATATTTTCAGAGGATGATTCAGAAGCAAAGCAGGAGAAACTTGCTTAATTCAGGATAGCTGGCAGAGCAGTGGCAGCCTGGCAGGAATGCAGTAGGTATAGACAGGGGGGTATCTAATGGGGGGGATGGGGGGGGGGGGGGGGGGGGGACAAAAGGGTCCGCGGGGGTCCGCGGGGGTCCGTGGACCCCTGGGGGTTATTATATATCCAAGGGTTTATGGATAGAAATGAGACCAGTGAGTCCAGAGTTTCAGTTAGAGCACTGTAAAGTGTGTGTGTCTCAAATGCTAGTTCATGCTAGTCAGTGGCTGATTTATAACAGGGCTAGGGTGGGCTGCAAGCCTGCAACCCAGGGTGCTGGGCTGCAGCCCAGGGGGGGCTGCGCTAGGGTGGGCTGCAGCCCAGAGTGGGCTGCGCTAGGGTGGGCTGCAGCCCAGGGTGGGCTGCGCTAGGGTGGGCTGCAGCCCAGAGTGGGCTGCGCTAGGGTGGGCTGCGCTAGGGTGGGCTGCAGCCCAAGGTGGGCTGCGCTAGGGTGGGCTGCGCTAGGGTGGGCTGCGCTAGGGTGGGCTGCAGCCCAAGGTGGGCTGCGCTAGGGTGGGCTGCAGCCCAGGGTGGGCTGCGCTAGGGTGGGCTGCGCTAGGGTGGGCTGCAGCCCAGGGTGGGCTGCGCTAGGGTGGGGTGGGCTGCAGCCCAGGGTGGGCTGCGCTAGGGTGGGCTGCAGCCCAGAGTGGGCTGCGCTAGGGTGGGCTGCAGCCTGCAGCCCAAGGTGGGCTGCGGCCCAAGGTGGGCTGCGGGCCCGCGGCCCAGGGAGGGCTGCAGCCCAGGGTGGGCAGCCCAGGGAGGGCTGCAGCCCAGGGTGGGCTGCAGCCCAGGGTGGGCTGCAGCCCAGGGTGGGCTGCAGCCCAGGGTGGGCTGCCCAGGCTGGGGGGGGAAGTGGGCCGGTGCAGTGGAGAGAGGGCCGTTGCTGACTGGCAGCAGCCAATCACATTCATTGGGCCATCAGTTGCTCCAGCTCACTCACTCAGTACTGACAAGGAAGAGGCCTCCTCTCCCCTCCCCCATACCTGTGTCCCGTGTGTTAATAAATCAGCTATCAGCAGCATTGAACACAGGTGGTTCATCATCACTCCTTCACTCAAACAAACCAACTGTTGAATGCAGAGAGAATTCTGAGGGTTTTGAGGAGGAAAATGCGGGGGGTAAAAAGAAAGGGGGGTGCTGAGAAGGAGAGAGAGAGAAAAAAGCAAAAAAGAATAGAAGTTGCTGCAAAATGTAAAAACATTAAGGATATGTTTGGTGCAGGGAATCAGGAAATGGGATTACTCTAGGCTCCAAGACTGAAGAGTTTGATGATGAAGCCAAGTAAGTTCATGCTAGTAGCCTAGTGTGTGTCTGATGGTGATCTGATATCTATTGATCTAATAGATTACCTCTAAGTTGAAGAACCAGCAGTAAATCAACCCAAAATATCCAAAGGCAAAAAATAACCGATTTATAACCGTTTTTGAACATAAAATAACCGAATCGCCGGGCCGTGCGCTTCGCGCACGGCCAATGTGGGCTGGTCAAAATATGTCCCCCCCAACTGTGGAGTGCTGGATACTCCTCTGTATAGATAAATTATTGATGTATCGATTTCGAGAGTGATTCCACGGATCGTTTGCACCATCTACTGGTGCATCGAAGTATGTTCTCAAGACTATAATAGGCCTATTATAGCTCTATAGATATTTATATGTTTGCAGGCTACAGTAGGCTATGTGACTTTTGTGTAAGCCTAAATCAATGTTTTGTTCTCATTTAGAATCTGTGTAGGATTTGAGGCTAATTGGCGTAAATAAAAAATGAAAAATGTTGGTTTTCTTAGATCACATATGCGCTAAAAATGTTAAAAAGAAAAGGTCATCACCCAATAAACATCAGCTAGGCCTATTACTATTAACTGAAATAAGATAGATATCCTTAGTTCCACCACCAGAAAACATAGGCTATTGTCCGCTGTTTTAGCCTAGGGCCTACATGAGACCAATATCGACATTTTTCCATTCAAATATTGAGTTGTAGGCCCAATGCAGCCTGCCTGTTTTATATGGAAATAATTAAATAAACGCACAAGAAGACACATGTACGCGGAATTTTCGGGCGGGCTGCATTTGAGCCAACTGCAAATGGTCGCGGTTTATGCCAGTGGTCTAGGATGTAGCCTGCGCGGATTGGCCCAGAAACCCTCGAATGATCGGCTGGGAATTTACACTGAATTACTGGGTGGGTGAATGAGCCGGTGTACTGTAGCCTATATTAGACCAGAGACGAGGATGAATCCACTGTTACAATTTGGATGGATATCCATGATGAGACGTGACCAAAAGCATGTATTAGGCTACTAATGTGATTATTGGAGAGAGAAAGAGAGAGAGAAGACTTCTGGATGCCAGTGAGTGTTCTTTTTCTTAATTCGATTATTCTAGGTTATACTATTAGGTGCATGGAATCACCCGTTATCTGTGACACTAATTAATCGTTAAAGCACTGTTTTATTTAGCCTACACTGTTCGTATTATCGTTAAAATGAATATGAACACACACATGCATGGAACAAAACGTGCATGGGCTGTAGTTTATTTCGAGAAGCCTATTTGTAGCTTTCTTAAAATGTTCATTTATACCTGACATTCTTATCATGCCTAGACAAGTTTAGGTGGAATATGGTGGACAAATCATTAAAAGCCAAAAAGGGATCTGCCAACTGTGCCAAGCCACGTACACGGTGCTTCTCGTTTTTCATCATCAATTATTCGTGAAGACATCCTTTGTCTCACTCCATGTCTTTAATTTTAGCCTTACTCCACTAGGCTACTGTTACAATGTGTGGTTAAAGTAAATCAACAGGTTAGCCGATTCCCTCCTCTAAAAGCACTATATGTTCAGTTTTTCTCTTGCTTTGCTTAATGCACATCCATGTAGGCTACAGTCTGGAACATTTGTGACTCTGGGGATATTTTCATCCCATTTGCGTGGGAGTAGCTAAAGCAGAGATAGGCAACTGGAGCATTTCTAACACTTGGCCGTTAGGCACCACACCTCAACCTTGGCAGTGGTGGAAGTATTCATTTTCTTTTTTTACTCAAGTAAAAGTATCAATAGGACCTACTGCAATGTAGAAATTCTCTGTTACAAGTAAAAGTCTGGAATTCAAAATGTACACGAGTAAAAGCACAAAAGTATTGGTATCAAAATGTACTTAAAGTACAACAAGTAAAAATACTCATTATGCATAATGTCCAATTTCAAGTTTTCAAATGTATACAAATATTTTGAAAATAGCCAGTCTACGAGCTTGTAGATCGGCTATTTTCAAGTGGACGAAATGTATATAGGGCTGAAGTGGTTTATTGTAAGTTTTGTGATAATAATCCAAATCTACAAAGTAACTAGTTACTAAACCTTTCAAATCATAAAAAGTAAAAGTGCAATATTTGGATCCGAGATATAGTGGAGTAGTAAAGTACAAATACCTCAACATTGCAATTAAGTAAATGTACTTGGTTACTTTACACCACTGCACCTTGGCACTTTCTCTGCGCCCACCTTTGCAGCTGACTGGTCCTGTGTGTGGGCAGAGCAGACTCAGACAGCCACAGACAGCAGCAGCGCGTTGGGAGCAGAAGATGGGGGGCGGCGGCCAGCTGACAGAGGCGGCTGGCAGCGGGAGAGGTGGCAACGTTTACACATGGGAGGAGGTGCAGCGCCACTGCCATAGGAACGACCAGTGGCTTGTCATCAACCGCAAGGTGTACAACATCAGTCACTGGGCCAAGAGGCACCCGGGTGGCCTTCGGGTCATCAGCCACTATGCTGGAGAAGATGCCACGGTGATTGTTTGCTCAGTGCTCACACCATGTTACCTAGACTTATCAGTGAAAAGCAGCCGTGTTATGTCATTGCTTTGATTGCATGGTTTTTAATTGGCTGCGTATTTGTATTTATTTATTCATTCAGATACAGTAAATTCAGATAGTTCTCATAGACTGAGACTTTGACTGCTGAATTGTACGAGGTGAGGTGGTGGGGGCGTGTGCACATGCGGTGATCACTGCCTGGCCTGCCTCCTGTGAATCGTTTTATATTTACATTTTAGTTCATTTTATTTGAGTTATTTATGATAATAGATTTACAAAAGCATGTTTTTTTTTAGCAAGGGCTAGGCCTATATAGCCTACGTTTGCATACAATAGACAGTCACATAGAAGCCTAGCCTACAGTAGACTGTTCAGTGATGGTGGGAAGATGTTATTTCTGTGTTTTCAGGAGGCGTTTGCTGCTTTCCATCCAGATCCAAAGTTTGTGCAAAAGTTTCTGAAGCCCCTGCTGATCGGTGAGCTGGCAGCATCGGAGCCCAGTCAGGACCGAGACAAAAATGTGAGACTTCCTTTAAATAAAACTTCACATCCACCTGGTTCTGGTGGCCTCCTGTTTGGACTCAAAGTACAACAGAATGGCGTAATCAGTATCACGTTCAAGTACAAACGAACATGTAGGTCAAGTGCAAAAGAACATGTAGGTCAGACCATGATTCTAGGGTCCGTTTTGTTATTCATGAGTCTTACAGCGTTGATGTTTTGTTTTCCAACTCTCCTGTTTCCAAGAGGTTGTACCGTAGCACAGCCCTTTCTCTGTATAGGGCAGAGGTTTTCAACTGATGGTCCGTGGAGCTATTGCTATGTAAGAAAGTGAAGATTTGGGGGCGCCCACTGGCCTGGTGGTCAAGGCCCATACCACATGCTAGGCTATGATGCCTGCTGGCGTCGCCGGTTCGATTCCCGATCCGGACGACCTTTGCCGCGTGTCATTCCCCGTCTCTCTCCTCATTTCCTGTCAGTCTACTGTCCTTTCAAAAAGTGAAGATTTGTATTTTTTATTATTATTTTATTGACCGCTAGTTGAGAAACAGTGCACTAAATGACCTGGTGACCTATAGATGACGTGTCAATCTGTTCTGTTACTGGGAAGTCGGAGGTCTAAATTTCCACAGAAAAAAAGGAAGTTAATACTGAAGGATACTTGCTTAACTTGTAGTTTCAGACATGGTAGAAATGAGACATGGAGACAGGAATTTCATTCAAATCTTTGTTTTTAGAACTTTCCCTCCAGTACAGTTAACAAGTCAACAGCACGTTAAAACTGGTGTCCCCTCCTAATGAGTCCGACTATATCCCCAACCCGAAATATTTGTTCCCTCTTATCACTTACATTGTGATAATCCCCAAAACATTCCCATTATTACCAAAACCTATAACACAGATAAATCCCCTTACAGTAGCATCTCAAGAAGGGAAGGTGTACCGTATTACCTGGTTTAGTCATCATTATTAGGAGATGTGCCCATGTAATCGCATGCGTCTGCTCACTCATACGTATGATACAATCAGTATATCAGTTAACATGAGTTTAATATAGAACGTTAGGTGAACGGAATAAGGTTAAACGTGGGATAGGAATAGATCAGTGGTTGTCAGACCTTTTTATGCTTGATTTAATTACAGTAGTTCCATGTGGAATTGTGCAACAAACTAAATCAAGCTCTTAACAGCCATTATTTAATTTCACCACGCCCATATCCCCACCTTACACGACAGTGGTGCCCAGGTTGATTCTTAAGTCAGGGTGGTGGTCCCCGGTTTATAATCAGACATTGTAGCCGATCTCATAATCCTCTTTGTAATGAATGCGGGTGCTGCTGGTTTAGTAATCATTCCCAAATGTGTAATTTTGTATTCATTGAGCTCCATTATGTCCCTGTTCTCTTCTGTGCACAGGCAGCGATTGTTCAGGACTTCCATAGTTTACGAACACACGCAGAGAGTCAGGGCCTCTTCCGAGCTCAGCCTCTGTTCTTTTTTCTCCACCTTGGCCATATCCTGCTGCTAGAGGTCCTGGCCTGGTTGATCATCTGGACCTGGGGGCCCAGTTGGACCCTGACACTGCTGTGCTCTGGCATACAGGCTGTTGCTCAGGTGTGAAGCACTACACCCAGTTATCATCACTACTGCTGCTGCAACAAGCACCAAAGTCAACTTTGTATTTTATCTTGTGCTCATTAACAGTCCCAGGCTGGATGGTTACAGCATGACTTTGGCCACCTGTCTGCTTTCAAGAGGTCTAGCTGGAATCACATATTCCACAAGTTTGTCATTGGTCACCTAAAGGTATTTTTGACAGTAACCTCCTTTCCTTGACAATCCACTCTCTACTTTTTACATTACCTCTTTTTATGCGAGTGCTGCATCACAAAAGAGTGTGTTCCTATTTTAGGGTGCCTCTGCCAACTGGTGGAATCACCGGCACTTCCAGCACCATGCCAAGCCCAATGTTTTTAGTAAGGACCCCGATGTCAACATGTTACATGTATTTGTAGTGGGAGAGTCACAGCCAGTGGAGGTAAGTATAATCATGTGTAATGAATGTGTAAAGATGTGGGTTCAAATCCTGGCAGTAGTACCTCATCATGTCCTTGTCGCTGCACATAGTATGACATCATTCAATAAAAATAGCTGTTTAATTCGGGGGGGGGGGGGGTTCATGGCCTCCACGAAATTCTGCCCTGGAAATGTAAACCTGTCTGCACAAACATCAGTACTGTAATAATTAGGGGTGTAACGATATAGTAACTGTATCGAAATATCGTTTTTAACTTGAAAAATCGAAGTATATCGAAATGAAAACAGCTAAAATCGAATCGCATCGTTTTATTTTGTATCGTATCGAATCGGCAGTGCAAAGAATCGATTGTATCGATACTACCTACTTGTGCATTGTATTTAGGATTTTTAAGAAGAAAAAATTAAAAGGAAGGGTTTAATTACTTTTCCATTCCATATAGCTACACTGGTCTATCGATAAATGTGTGTAATCTCTGGGTTCATGTCAAGGTGCAGGTTTGTCAATATACAATGTCCATGTATTTGGCAGATAATCACTGTGTTTACTTATTTATATCCATAATAATACATGTTTCCCTTAAAAACCTGCACTATCCACACCTTTCACACAGATTTAATTTCTTTGCTAAATAGTTACTATATCGATTTTAAATCATTGAATCGAATCGTATCGTATCACCATGAATGAACCAATATCGTCCACGTATCGTATCGTCAACCTTGTATCGTGATATGTATCGAATCGCTATTAAATTGTATCGTTACACCCCTAGTAATAATGTAATGAACCATCACTGGCCTGACTCTATTTCTCTTCCTGTTCCAGTATGGCATTAAAAAGATAAAGCACATGCCCTATCATCACCAACACCAGTACTTCTTCCTTAGTAAGTTCTCTAGAATTGTTTATTCGCCCTAAATGAATGAAAATTCAGAACATTGGACCTTTTTATGTGAATAATTGTCATGTTTATCTTTCAGTCGGACCTCCGCTGCTCATTCCAGTGTACTTCCATATTCAGATCTTACGCACCATGTTTTCTCGCCGTGACTGGGTGGTGAGTTGTCAGCTCTATTGTACAGTTTAACATACGTAATATATGGAGTTAATGTAAAATAGATATGATTCTCTCTCTCTCTCTCTCTCTCTCTCCCTCTCTCTCTCTCTCTATATATATATATATACAGTATATAGTATAGTATATATTATTATTAATATGGAGCCTAAAATAAACTTTTTAATACAAAGAAACTCCTGGTGTTTGGAAAGCAATTTGGTGAAGACATCTCTTTTTCTTTGGAAGGATCTGGCTTGGTCCATGTCCTTCTACCTTCGCTATTTCTGCTGTTACGCCCCCTTCTATGGTATCTTTGGCTGTGTTGTGCTCATCAGCTTTGTCAGGTCAGTGACATAGAAGCCAAACCATAAAGTCTTCATATATACTTTAACCACATGAATCCTGGCACTCCTACTTTAACCATGCCATTCTAGTCGAAGATCCTAAAATAGCAGCTCTACAAGCTCAGAACACATCGCAGGGCAACACGTTGTGAGCTTGTAGAGTGGCTATTTCCGCTATTTTTGGACAAGGGCTTATGTGGTTAATTACCATTTTTCATAGTGTCACTACCTTTTAGTAAGAACATAATTATTAGATGCTATGACGTGATGTTATGCACCATTGTTATGCATATTGTCCTGAACAATGCAGGTTTCTTGAGAGCCACTGGTTTGTTTGGGTGACGCAGATGAACCACCTGCCCATGGATATAGACCATGAGAGACATCAGGACTGGCTGACTATGCAGGTAGCTTGTCTAATGCTGTCACTGCTGGAAGCTTTATAAGAACGCAAAGAACACATTTGACAATTTAAAATACCCTCTAAATATGAAAGTTTTTCTTATGTCAGATTTGGGAACATTAGTCAATTTGTGTGCTAATTTGTGTACAGTACCTAACAGCCAGTGTTGGGAAAGTTCACTTTAAAAACGAACTAGTTCAAGTTCAAGTTCAGAACTTCTAAAATGAACTAGTTCATTTTTAGTTCATAATTCCCCATTATGAACTAAAGTTCATGGTTCCCCAAAATGAACTACATAGTTCTTTTTTAGTTCTTTTTTTAACCATATTTTTTTTATACTTTTGGCTATTCAAAAAAAAAAAAAAGGAAAAAAAATAAATATATAAAGGTCTATATATATATAAATGTTTAGACGTTGCTGCATGCTATTATTTGTCAAAATTATTGACTCAGCCCATATAGAACCACACACAGCAATAATTTCATCCAACTTAACATTGAGGTGCCCACAATATTTATGTGCCCACTGCCTAGTTCCCAGTCTTCCTGCATCCTTATTGTGAAGGGCTGAATGTAATAACCATGTTATTGTCTCATTGTGTGAAATATCATAATATTCAAAACAAATATTTGACTCCAATTGATTCCCCACACAGTATTGACTTGATATAGCAATAAAAAAATATATATATTACACAGCAGTTGTGGGAAAACTAAGACATTGTTCAAAAAACACAATTCCGATTTTGGTCATTTTGGAAATAGGGCAAAAAATATATTTTTCTTCAATCTACTGTCTTGACACTCTAACCAAAATTGTTCTATAAACCATAATCTACAAATTGGAAGTGAAAGAAACTTTAACACACATTTGAAATGAAAACAAAAAATTACATGTACAAGGAACCCCACTAGAAAAAAACCAAAAAATTACATGTACAAGGAACCCCACTAGAAGGCAGACGTTTCTAAACCGTGCACAGCATGTTTCCGCGTTGGTTAAAATAGCTGATCTACAAGCTCACGTTGTCTCGTGGATGCGACGCGTTGTGAGCTTGCAGATCAGCTATTTTCGCCGTGCAACACACATAGGACAAAGTATAGTGCATAGTCAGTCAGGCTTGCGAGACGAGGAGGAGATTCACAGTGCAGCAGCAGAGTGCAGACAGCACCGCATATCAACGGAGGAACGTTCACGAGATGCAGTAGGCACTGCGTGCTGCTGCGTGCAGTGCCTACTGCCTACTATTGGAGCATGTGAATGAAAAGAGAGACGAGAGGAGCAGAGGACAGATGACCGCGGAGGCGCGGACCGCCGCATGAACGGCCGACGAACGCCGACGAACGTCGTTCACGGGCGTCAGAATGACCGCGTTCGACAATATCGTTCATCAAGCGAAAACAATTACGTTCAGTTCACGTTCGCCCAAAATATGAACGTGTTCATGAACGATCGTTCTTTGAACGCGTTCGGGTACAACACTGCTAACAGCGTACAGTACTTAACAGCGATACAACTATTATTTTCCTGATTACATGTGATAACCCGTGGCCTGTGAAGGTATTGCATGTGGCCCCCGGCCCTGGCCATGCATTTAGTAAAAATTACATTTAGTTAAAAAAAACATATATAATACTTTGTTCCAGAACAATGTGGGAAAAAAAGGAAAATGCAAATTTGTATCCTGTGTGTTGAGCATGATGTAATTTCTGTCGGGACGGCAGTGCCATTTGTGTTGTGACAAAGCATAGAAGAGAGACCATTTCTGTTGGTACGCAGACAGAAAATGTCCAACTAGTTAGACAGGATGTATTTGGTAGCCATGGCAAGGATGGCCTGTGGGCACTCCAGGGAAAGGACCACTGGACCCGGCAATTATATGGAAGTACATTTTTACAGTGGAATACTCCAACATTGGAGTATTCCTTTAACTGATGAGCTGTTGATGTGTCTATCTAGAAGTCCAAAGTGCCTGAGTATCACTTGTTGCCACTGTTTTAGTTTTCTGCTCTTATGCCTACATTTATGTCACCCTCTGTTTTAGTTAAGTGCCACCTGCAATATTGAGCAGTCTGCCTTCAATGATTGGTTCAGTGGGCATCTCAACTTCCAGATCGAACACCAGTAAGTGAAACAATAGATGTATCTATCAACTGAGTTGATACATACTGTACAAGTACATGCAGGATACATTGCTGATTCAAACTAGTACAGTTACGGATGCCCTGCTCTAACCCATTTAGGCCTGAACACATTATGACGCAATATTTTATGCTTTAAATATAAAAAAAATAGCAGATATACAAGCTCACAGCGCGGCACCGAGCGCCGCACTGCGAGCTTGTAGATCTGCTATTTTTGAAAAATCTTTGAAAAATCGTGAAAATTAGAATTTTGACCCGATTCTATAAGTGTCTTTTGAATCCTTCTAAGATTTTTGGAAAAAACCTATGTTTCTATGTCAGCAATCTGGCCAGCCATCGGCAAAGAAAAGGTCCTTTTCACTTAACTGGAGCTCAGTTAGTCTATTCTTGAGACACTACTATGTCAGTGGTGCTCAAACCTTTTCATGTGAAGGACCCCCAAAATGATATTTATTTGGCCACTGACCCCCATCTCAAAATATTTAGTTCCAGGGACCACCCAGAAGCAAAATTTGAGTTACAAACATTCGCTTTGAAAGTACATATATTCAAAGATTTGCACACATTTTAACGACTTTTTCAAAAATAGCAGATCTACAAGCTCGCAGCGCGGCAGTGCCGCGCTGTGAGCTTGTATATCTGCTATTTTTCACTGGTTAAAGCATTCAATAATTCTAGGCCTAAATGGGTGTTAATCTCCTCTCTGCTCTTGTTTTAAGTCTGTTTCCTACCATGCCACGTCACAACTACCACCGGGTGGCGCCACTAGTGCGGGCAGTGTGTGAGAAACACCAGGTTCCTTACAATGTTAAAACATTGCGTCAAGGTCTCATAGATGTTGTCAGGTGAGTTGACTATGATGTTTTCTTTCCAAACTGGGAGTGATCAGTCAGCTAATGGCTGACAATGACAGATGTGTCAGCTATGACAGAGATTATCTAAATGGATGGTTTATGGGGGCCAAAGGACCGCTGTAACTTCAAAGGCTTGGAAGCAATGCATATGCATGCGTTAATGTGAATCTTCATATAGCAAGTCACCTATAATCAATGCTGTATTGGTGATTCAATGTTTCTTTTTATGACGTTACGTGCACGTCGCTTCTACAGTTAACAGGTCTGACAATGGTCTATTGATATGCATACAGGCTTGTTTCTGTTAAACCCTGGTGTGACACTACAGTGTATGTAAACGTTGTCGAAGTGTGAACTTAAAGGTTGTTTTACATCGGTGCACGTCCGATGCGTGACACTGCTCAAAAAAGATACGAGACAGTGTCTACTACACACGTGACCGGACCAATACAACACTGCCTAGAATAAACTGAGAAAACAATGGCCTAATTAGATTCCATTCAACTTTCAACTCAACTTTACAAGAGTATTAAAAACATTGGTGTTACTGTGTAGGCCTACCTGTCACACAGACTTCCATTCACGATACAGACTGTACAGTATTTACATACAAAACAAAACAAAAAAACGTATTTCTGTTATCTGGTTAGAGCAGTAAATCAAACACACACCATACTTACACATGTTCTGTCCTTTTCTCTCTTCTTTTGCTTCAGGTCACTGAAAAACTCTGGGGAGCTGTGGCTTGATGCTTATCTACATAAATGAAGCTAAATTGATTTTACTGCCTATACTGTACCAAAAACATTCATTTTACGGTACTTAGACTGAATGCACTGGAGGATAAATATATGTTTGGCTTTGTGATACAATATAGTATTGGGGTTGATCTCTTATCTGTGTTGTCAGCCTGGGTTGCTTTAATGTGTATGGGTTATTTCTTTCTTTTCCTTTTTACAATTTACAGCACAAATTTGACCCAAAGTTGCCTTGCAACAACATATTGTACTATGTATTATATTCAATATGCTTGCGTGAAATGACAATGTTGTGAACAATGTTTTTTGTAATTTGTCCAGGAGGCATACTTTACATATGTTCATCAATAAAAGGTGACAATCCTGTTTACATGTGGGAACCTCCGGAGTTGTTTTTAATATTGTGTACTGTAACTTAAGGTCTGATTGTATTGCAGTTGAGATTTCCTCTACCTGTTAGACCTCAAAATGTACTTTTTTCTTCACCCAACTCTTCAAATACAGCAATAAAGAAACCTGACTGACCCGACACCTTTTACTGTCTTGATTTTGGAATAATTTGTCATAACTGTTACAGTTATCAACGCAAAGGTGTGGAATCAAGTCTGTAACATGAAGCTTTATTGAGATGTTCTTTTATTTATGCCCATGATATTTACAAACCCAACTTTCAACATAAAAAAAAGGATGGAAGTATTATTTCAGAACAAATATACCTTTCTCTAATTTTATTAATGTGTGATAAGTTCCATGCTGCAAAAAAGCACATTAATGACAAGATCTGACGTCCACTAATAATGACTTCATGCAATGTGTGATGTTTTATAATTTGCTCTTTGTTGAGAGCTGACCATACATTATGGGATTTGTGAGCAAGCTATTGATTATTTAACAGGAAGCCTAATAATTGATAACTGATGTACCCTCACCCTATTCGTTGCAACTGATCTCTACGGTAACAAATATAACATGACACTATGATGAACTATGCCTTTCTGCAGATTTTTAGCTTGGAATAGTATATCATTAGAGAAGGGATTATATTGAGAGTAACTGTATTATGAGTATTATGAAAATATTTGGTTAGACATCTCAGACAGGGCTTGGACCACAAAGGGCATATATGACATTTTTGGCAAAACAGACTTTTATATATAATTTTAATGGTCCCTATGAGCTGTAGATGGTCATTAATTCGGCTGTTCTGTGCTGCAGAGATTTCGTGACTCGCTGACCCTGAACCAAACCCCAAACCGAAATACATTTGTCTCTAAAAGTGGAGTATGCATCGGCCCTTGTGCTTGCTATTTATTATGTCCATGAATTATACGGAGGGCTTCCAACATAAAAAATGACCGTAAAAGGTCGTATTTGGGATGTTCCTTTTAGGCAGGGTGTTTAACTGTACTTGTACTGTACTACATTTCAATTGTATTGACTATACTTGTACTGATCTCCACTTTTGTTTAATAATAAAAAAAAAAAATATGGTCACTATCATGGTTAGTATCATGTCAGGATCATGGTCAGTATCATATCTGGGAAAACATTTATTAAGGCAGTAATGCTGACATCTGTCTTGAGATATAGTATCATGACAGTATGACCACGATCAGTATGACCACATCTGTATAAAAGTATAGATTGCTTAAATATGTTGGTTTTGATAATATACAGTAATAACAATCAATGAAAAGTTTGTTTTTGCTCTACTGTAAAATTCTGAAAATGTCACTTATGCCCTTTATGCTCCAAACACACACACACACACACACACACACACACACACACACACACACACACACACACACACACACACACACACACACACACACACACACATACTGTATATTCTGGCACAGGGATTTGGGTACGCAATAACTACAATCTAAAGTTATTAGTAAACAGGTGCAATATGGACATAATCATGAACATCGACAGCATACAACCTGCTTGCATGCATATCATGCATACTATGACACACACACACACACACACACACACACACACACATTCTCACGTGCACACACTTAAACAGAACTGTATATTCATTCATATCCTCTTTCTATTCAACACATCTCAACGCACATCCCAAGACACATTTGAAGTACATCAGGTAACACAATTAGCTAAGAAAATAATCAAATACATACATATTCATCAGTGATACAAAATAAATATACAATTACAAATGTATAACAACATTTCAATAGATTCTACTGTAGACCAAAATGAACAGCAGTTTGTCTATTGTGAAAAAGCTGCTCCAATTGGAATGCTGCTAAGGAAGGCAAGCATCTGGACATGATGTGCTGATTGGCTGGTGCTTGACCACAGAGGGATGTGACTGGTCAGCAGGGGCGTCACACCAAACTCTGGGCCCTGGGTACAAGGATTCACTGCGGGCCCCCCATGAATGTTAACTATTGAAAAATAGCAGATATACAAGCTCACAGCGCGGCACCGAGTGCCGCGCTGCGAGCTTGTAGATCTGCTATTTTTGAAAAATCTTGAAAATGTGTGGCAAGAAACCTATGTTTTCATGTCAGTGATGCTCAAACTTTTTCATGTGAAGGACCCCCCCATCTCAAAATATTTAGTTCCAGGGACCCCCCAGAAGCAAAATTTGAGTTACAAATGTTCACTTAAAAAATACATATATTCAAAGATTTGCGCACATTTTCACGACTTTTCAAAAATAGCTAAAGTTACTAGGGCCCCTCCACCTTGGGCCCTGGTAACTCAGTCCCACTTTCCTACCCCTTGTGACGACCCTGCTGGTCAGCAATGTTAAGCTATTCAGTCCTTGGGGGCTGCGTCAAGCTTCTGTTGTCTCCGCCTCATGATCTCCTGCAACTCAGAGTCTCCACTGCCCTGCTGTAAAGCCAGCAAAAGAACATTGAATTGTATTTTGAAGGTAGCTTTTGTGTTTTATTTGTAATGATTTATTACGCACGCATGCGTGTGTGTGTGTGTGTGTGTGTGTGTGTGTGTGTGTGTGTGTGTGTGTGTGTGTGTGTGTGTGTGTGTTGCATTTTCTTCAAAACACACTTTTTTCTACTACTAACGCATAGCATAGTATGCATACTTTTTGAAGTAATGTGGTCAACATATCATAAATATATCATTCCGAATCCAATTTTCTTCACTATATTACTTTCCGATTGGTTATGATTGCCTTCCAAAGTTTTGGGGAGGGGCCCATTTTACAAAACAACCATAAACGCAGAATCCCATCTACCCCAAATTTGAATCACAGATTGAAGGACCTCTAAATAAAACTTCCACAAGTGATATTGGCCATTTTGTACACTCCCAGGGTTAAATGAACACTGGTAAATGAAAGCTGGAGGGGTCCATGTGCATATTCGCAATTTGTGCATTATTTTCATACTTAATTTCAGTGATGTTTAGGTTAATGAAAGAGTATTTGAGGATTCAGAATTGGGGATTACGATATTTTGGACAGAACATGGTTTGATTTGGCAACGCTGTTCTACAAAGCCCCAGACCATGGGGCTCAGTCACACAAACTGAGCCACACAGATGCAACGCATGACTTAACCAAACCTGTTGGGGATACGCAGCCTTTCTAGTGTGTGTATGTTTTGTTTGTGTGACTGACCTCCAGCTGTGATCTCTGTACAGTAATCTGACTGTAGACACGGGAGCCTTCGTCACCACACACAGCCTTAAGCTCTTCCTTGTTCAGGGAAAAGAGCTGGGCGCCTGTCAGGATCCCCAGACATTCTACCGTCCTGCAAACACACAGAATATTCATCACACACCCAGCCTTTATTTGCCCAGGGTGACAAAGTGAGTGATAAAAGAAGAGAGAGAGAGTGATAAGCTTGTGCTGATTGGTGCAGTAAACTACCAGCTGACTAATAAGTGCAAGCTAGTGTTGCCACATGCTGTCACTGTGAGCAGCCTCACTGTTGAAGGAATTAACCAGTTCAAACGTGGATGAAATTCAGCTGTCATACAGGGTTTCTACGGATGATGATGTAGAATTCTTGGCTAAGGAAACACTGGAGTTAATAAGGGCAAAAAGGAACCAAAATCTAGAGGAGAAAGCAGTGACTTTCAACAGCTCACAGAATGGTTGCATTGCATACCAAGTGGGCCAGCAAGACCTGTCATTAACTCCCTGGAGATATGACTGTGTGATTTATCATAATCAATACATTATTTTGCATTATTTCAAGTACACTAATAATGCTTTTTGGGTCCAGTGCTGATAACTGAAAATATTTAGACATTTGATATAATTATAAATATAATTTGAAACCATTCAGTCTTCTCTTGACCAAGGTTTCATCCAGAACTATATACTTTCTGGGGTGTTGCCCAGAATTGCTCTTTCTTCCCTATAAGAGAAACTAAAAAGAACATTCATTGTTGCAAAACCATCTCACATTCTGATATGACAGTGAGAGAGTAGAGGGACTAACCTCTTTTCTTTTCTGGTAAATATATTATTAGTACATTACTGTATGTGTGAAAGAAGACTACAGCCTCTTTAAGACGATAAGTAATCATGGCAGTGCAATTGATTGGTTCATGTTCAAGTGTGACACACAGCAGCAGAAAAGGTACAGCTGGAGCTAATGGACTAAAAAGGTGGGCATATGAAAAGGAACAACTCACTACAAAAACAATGGCTTTTATTTAGTTCTATATTGTATTTTTTTCTTTGGTGTGTCATGGCTCTTTAATTAAATGGAAGAGAGATGTACAGTAATGTGTTTCTAGTATAGACCTTTTTCCAGAGTGCTGCCATGTAGCTGCGGTGTCGGTGCACAGACACAAACAGGATGGCTATGCTAAGAGCCTTTCTGCTACCAGGGCTACAACTACTGTACCAAACTATGACAAGCCAATATCAGCTGTTAATATCTTTACCCCCATGTATCACTATCCTATTACAGAGTAAATGAAAACACAATTGATAGCCTTGATTGCTTAACTTAAACAGCGACTTACGGTTTCGAGAATCCTTTGCTGCTGAGCCAGGTTGAGACTTGCTCTGCATTGGAGTCAAAGTTCAAGGGTACAGGGGAGCTGGGGGTACGCTCAACCTTGAAAGGCCTGGAAGGAGCCTGGTTCTTGCTGTTGGCAATTTTCTTCAATAGTTCATCATTCACTTCATTCATTTGGTGTGATATGGCTAAAATGAAACAGGACAGAAGACAAAAGTGTGCCCTTAGTAGAGCTCAAATATCTGCCAGTAGACAACCAAAACATGACTATACAAACAGCCTATTGCACATAAACAATGGGCAATCAATGCATTCCATAAAATATATGCAGCTACATTTCTAATAGCAAGGTATGTGATAACCATTTGTACATAATTTCGACTGTCTTCCTTGCAAACCAACACTCTTTTCAAAAGCTCTTTTCAAATACTGCTTTCTCATTCTGCAACTTAAAAAATATTCACTGATTTTAACTTCTGTAAACAATTGCTCATAGAGTAAGGGCAAAAATTACGTATGTTTTCGAACTTGATAATGAAATTCAGGGGTCGTTTTCTCATCACTCACATTTGTCTTTGAGAGGACCTCTGTCCCCGTGACCCAAAGAGCTGGAGGGTGAGGACCCTCCATAGGCTTGCCCTGGCTGACACGCACACACGCGCGCGCGCACACACACACACACACACACACACACACACACACACACACACACACACACACACACACACACACACATATATATATTTTACATTTAAATAATCACATATATCATGCCAATCTAGTACAGTATACTGTATATAAGAAGGTGTGCAGTAGGTCACCTGGGTGTAGAAAGACTCTGGAATACCAGTGGGCTCCTCTAGTTTCACCACATCCAAGATGTTGTATGGAACGTAGCCCGACTGACCACTCCGATTCCGAAGTTTCCACCATTGTTTGTCATCCTCTATCACCTACAAGACACATTTAACATCTCAGACATCCATGCTGTACCCATTCATTCAACTGAAATCTTGTGAGAGAGGCAGAGACATAAAAAGATACTGCAACGATATACAAATGAAGTTACACTGTTAAATACAATGGTTCAATGATACTCTGAACATGGCTGAACTGTTTGAACTGAATGTGGAGAGTGTGGAGAATACTCAAATTAATGTGTTTTATTTATTTTGCTGGGACCAACTTAGATATTTTTTTATATCACTAAAGCCTAATTTATACAGGTAACCCATTTCCATATTCTGGTTTCATTCCAACAAATTAAACCAGTCAACAAAGAAACCTATGAATTTCCACTATCCCCCCAAAAATATGTTTTCCCCAATTTTACTAAGGGTCCAAGAAAGTAAAAGGTTTCAATTCGTACAGACTATTATTTGTATGCAACTGACTATGACCTGTACAGTATGTAGGCTATAACCCCCCTCCCCGCTCTCACTGCCTTACCTCCAGCACTTCGTCCTTAAGCACTGACAGCTCATTGGCATTGCGGGCTACGAAGTGGTAGCGAATCTTGGCATGTTTTCGGACGGAGGGCATCCCGTTGTAAGACCTGACAAAACAAGTATCAGATTTCAGCACAAATTCCTAAAGCAACACTTGAACTATAATTGGCGTTATCACTTTGACATAAAATAAAAATGTATTGTTTAATACATTTCATGGCACCAATACATATCGCGCATGCACTACAAAATACAAAACACTGAAAACCTATTCGAGGTGACATTGGATCAAAGCCGATGATAACTGTTAATATTGAACAATCTAGTCAAATAATGTTTGTCAGAGGACAGTAGGTGTTTCATGCTCACATTTGGGAATTAAACATCTAAAGTAACTTACCCATTTGAAGAGCTTGAGGAGTGAGTTCCAAAAAACTGGAAAAACAAAGGACAGAAAAGCCATAAGTCAAGTATTTGACCTCATCCCAAAACACCTGAGACCTGAAATGGGCAGAGCTATGCAATTGTTGTGCCACAAAGAGAGAGCCCGCCTGGGAAGCAAAAGGTCCCAGGTTCAATTCCTGGCTCTGGCAATGTGTTGAGGATCAGACACTTAACTTCATTGGTTCTCAAACTGTTACAGGTCTGTAACTCTGAGAGTGTGCAAACGGAACCAAATATGGGTCCATTTGGTTCAATTTCTACACTCTCAGAGTTATGGGGGTCCTTGAAATCAAAAGGTTTGAGAACCACTTGCCCTACCTCCTCCCCTGACTGTCTTCTGTAGCCTGGGCTGGTGGGGGACAGAGGGGGCCCCGACGACAGCCCCTCCGTCTCCCACGGAGACGTCCTGAAGAGCTCTGCTGGGGGCTCCCAGCCGTTACGGAACCTGGGGTAGTAAGTAGGGGCGCACTCATCCCTTGGCCATTCTGCTCTGCAGAATGAGGAACAAGGTTATTATAGTTTTACATTTTTAATTAGTTTTGAATCAAAGTGGGGTTGCTAGTTTAGTTTTAGTTTTAGCTATTTTCAACATGCTCATATATATATATATATATATATATTATAAATATGATGCTCCAAAAAGAGCTTTCACATCTTGGATATATATAATTTAAAGTTACCAATCGTATACCAGAATTACCAATTATTTCGCTTATTTTATCTGATCTGATCTAATCATGGTTACTCTGAGAGTATACCGGTATAAATGCAACCAAAATTAACCGTATGTGTCCAGTTGGTTGCATTTATCCTTAAGTTGTCAATGAACACCTACGAGCCTCTCAGCCAGACCCCCACGCATCCAGACAAACAGAGTAACATCAAGTACCTGGACCGGGTCCATCCCTCCCCCAGCAGTTCAAAGATGGTCATTTCTTTAGGAGTCAGATGTCCTCTCAGGAAGTCCACAGCATCTTTAGACAGGTGGGGGGAAATGACTGAGCGTGGGAGGTCAGGGCTGCCACAGCTTTGTAGTACCTGTAAGGTTCACACAGGATACATCACCCACAATGCAGTTGGCTTTGATGAAAGAACATAAAGTACTATAAACAAATGCAGGTGTGTCCACCACATACCATACACACACACACTCAAAGACACGCACCTGAACACACACATGCATGAATACACACAAATCAACTAATGGGTTCAGAAGGCCAATGATGTAGATGGAACTGAACTTACTAACTTGAATTACATTTAAGTATTCAATAAAATTCCTCTTGTTCAAAAGAAAACTGTTCAAAGGGTTTCATAAATGTGCTGTGAATGAGATTAATAATTAAGATTGACCATAACATGAACCCCCGTCCCCCTCCATGCACTAGGAGAGTAGGCCTATCAAATTCTCTATAGAATATAGACAACTTTAACTCTCCAAATGGACCCTTTTCATGGCAGACACAGCTGAAAGTGATTAGTACTTTAGTACTATTACTTGTCCGACTTTATTCCATCTTTCCCTTCCTAGATAAACTTTATTTTGCCGAGCTACTCCTTCCACAGTTTTGGTGACATGCACTCGGGCCATCTGTCAAATCGACCGGCTTCATCGGGAATCGATTCCTTGCATTTTGCTAATATATACATTACATAGTTTAATTTATATACATTTATCTGTGAATTATTTGTCTCCATTGACTCCATTAAAAATTAAACTTTTCCCAAATATGGAGATGACTTACAAGATAGATGTATGATATATGACTTGTGTCATGACAACCACACTTGCAATTTCCAATATCATCTTTCTAGTATAATTCATTTAGGGTCTGTGGGAGTTTCTGTGTGACAGCAATAAGTTAACTGTACAATATAGTTGTGATGATAACCACTTTCAACTATTTTGAGCATATCGTCATAGGCAAAAA
This sequence comes from Nannobrachium achirus, assembly GCF_963921795.1. Classification (NCBI taxonomy): domain Eukaryota; kingdom Metazoa; phylum Chordata; class Actinopteri; order Myctophiformes; family Myctophidae; genus Nannobrachium; species Nannobrachium achirus. The sequence continues at coordinate 17,098,950 of NC_137820.1, forward strand.
TATATTTATACAGAAAAGTTTAAAGGGGCCACTGTGTTGGACCTGGACTCAAGTCTCACTTTATCTTCACCTTATCACAGAAGCTTGACAGGCCCATTTGGTTAATGTTGCTGAATATCACCATCTGTGCAGCGCCCCATTGTGTTTCTATTCAGCAGTATCCAGGCGTGGTAGAATAATGAGGAATCAAATGTGCCTGTTGTTATGTAAGTGTGGTTGCACCTGTGTTAGAGCTGAGAGCTGCATAGCTGCAGCCTGCTCAGTGAATTAACTTTTTTTTTTTTTTTTACCTTTCAATCAAGACACGATAGTTGTTGCTATGTATAGTAGTATATAGCAAGCAACATACTGTACATTTTTTGTCATTTTTATATATTTGAAGTTTTTCCAGAAAACCTGGGGGCGAATTCACACTGTGGTTGCGGGTGCGCACTCGAGACCACTTGGCAGATGTTTTGATAGTGTGAAGGCTGAGTACTGTTCCCTGCACCCACTGCACCTTCGGAGGTAGTCTTATAGGCTAAGACTACCTCCGAAGGTAGTCTGGAGTTCGTTTGATGCGTCCTCGGGAACGATGTGCTGCAATGTGAAGCCATCGTTCCAAAAACAAGAAAGTGGTGACGCTGCTGCTAGGATGAAAATAACAAGGATTGGTCCGTTACGCCACTATTAAGATACCAAGGATGCACCAGTGACGTTACTGTTATGCGAAGATTACAGACGTTACATTGTGATGTACACACTGCTTTGGTTGTGTATCGTTGTTCTGTTATTATTACAACTCAAGATAACGTCAGGAACACAGTCAAACTTTAATATTTGCTCTAAATTCTGATGAGACTCTTCTTCTGTGACATAGTCAACAGCGCCCCCGGGAGACACACAAACACCATTACAGTTGAATGAAGTGTACTCCAGGCATGGAAGAATCTTGGCCAATGTGAATGCCTACAGTACTTATTATAACTCTATGGTGAATGCTGGTCAGCGGGGACCAGGCAACCATTTCGGGAACAGTTCGAATCAATCAGGGCACTGTGTGAATCTAGCCTAGCTACAGCTAGACATCATCCCCACACATGTTAAAACAAGGAGGGGCCGTTACTGCAGTTAGTTAGCTGCATTAGTATATAGGCTGGCCCCAGGCTAGTGTGAATCTGCCCCAGAAGGCATTTTTAGAATCGGCCTCAGTCCTAAATGGGTTAAGCAGGATCACTGTGGGTGTGCTGTCAGCCAAGACAATACAGGGCATTTATATGAGGCAAAGCCTCATCAAATAGAAATATCATATGACAATAGTAATAATACCATATGTACTTTGCCTATGGGCTAAGCCCACATTCTGGGTATTCACTGACACAGATACTGTAAGTTGTTTGGCTAAGTGGAGAATGGATAAGGTTGACTTTATTAAGGAAAACCATCATGTATACAGTGCTGCCAGCTGTTAGATCGTTATGACTCATTTACCATTGTGACAGCAAGCACACATTAAAACCTGATTTATGCTTTAGTGTCAAAGTGTCATACAACCAGTTGTTCAACAAAAATAATGTCTTCTCAACTGAAAAAAGCCTAGACATTACGCCAAAACACTTGGTCGCTGAGGCATAAATCATGCTTGACTGGGCTCAACAGCTTTGTTTGTGCCTCACCAGTTCCAAAGGCCCAAAGAGGAAATGTACCAGCTCGGCTGCACTTGGATTCTGGATGTGCTTCTTCAGTTTGGCCTGTAGGGGGCAGAGAGAGAGAGAGAGAGAGAGAGAGAGAGAAAGAGAGAGAGAGAGAAAGAAAGAGAGAGAGAGAGAGAGAGAGAGAGAGAGAGAGAGAGAGAGAGAGAGAGAGAGAGAGAGTGAGCGGGCAAAATGCACTGTAAGAAAATATAATTTATGCAAGACAATTATAATAATTGACCTTATAAGTCATTATGAAATGCTTTATAATGTGTTATGATTATTGTTATAAAGCATTATGAGTATTTGTGAGGGATTATAACCATAATTATACAGTTATAAGCATTGTTTGTTTATAATGCATCATAGACATGGGTTGAATTACTGATTATTTCATAGTAGTATAGCAGCTCTGCAATAGTATTAATATAAGTAATAGTATCGTGTAGTGTATTAGTATTATTTTGTATTTATTTTCACTATTATTAGTACTATAAGCACAACATGTTGTGGTCAGTAGTGGACGGTAACATGGGGAGCTGTAAGAGCTCACCAAGAGGTTGAAGGACAGCTTGAGTTTCTGCAGGCTATCGATGAACTCTGCCTCGGAGGGGGGTTTGGCTCGCAGGGTCAGCATGCCCTCTGTAAACAAACACAGCAGAAAGACAACAATGACCACACAAAGCCTCCAGGGTTACCAGCCCTTGTCACAGCACAGACGGACAGGGGAGAACCATGGTTTTCACTTGTTTAGCCAAGCTGCAAAGTGACCAAGTCACTGTGGGACTGAGACATGGCATCACATTATGATACTTTTTTTTTTTTTTTAGTTGGAGGTAGGTTATAGTCATGTTCCTTTTTTGCCTTCTTGGCCAGAGAGTGAGTCAGGGCTGGGCATTATATCGATATTCATATCGATAAGATATGAGACTAGACATCAGAAATTGGAAATCATAATATCATGATATGTGTTTTCTTTCCCTGGTTTTAAAAACTGCATTACAGTGCCAAAGTTAGGTATTTTTCTGAACTTACCTGATTGTTCTCGCTGTTATATTATTTTCCATTACTCACTTAGTTATTATATAGGCATTACTGTTATTTATCAAAAAATCTCAGTGTAAATACTTTGTGAAAGCACCAATAATCATTCCCTCAATATCATCGCAATATCGAGGTATTTGATCAAAATGTCATGATATCTGATTTTGTCCATATCGCCCAGCCCTACCATCAGAGACAGCTGCACAGGTACTTCCCCATTGCACAAGACATGTTGATGTCCAGACAAAACATCCCCCTCTACCCAGCCAGACATTACTGGATAAAGGTCGTCTCAGGGCACGGTGAAGTATTCAGGACACGGTGAAGTATTGAAGAGCATAGCAACAACACAGGAGAGGGGACAATATGGACATATTGCCGCTGAGCTCAAGCCACCGCATAAGAAGAAAGGGAGACAGACCTGCTGGTCCTTTCTTCTTGTTCTTCTTACTCTTGTTGCGCTGCTTGAGCTGCGCAAACGCCTCTGCCGCCTTCTGCAGGCGTGCCACGAAGATCTCGATATCATCCAGGGCACAGTTGAGAATTTGCTAAAGGCAGGACAGAGTGTAGGCTTTAGAACAGTTAATCTGACAGGAAACGAATCCTGAGGCTTTGTGGTTCAGTTAAGTCTGACGAGCTGACTGAAGTCATGAACGCTTGAGGCTCATTTTAGGATTTAGGGGAAAAAAGGGAAGATGTCTGCACTCCGCACACAGCTGTAGCTCTGAAAAGGGTTTACTGTGCAATAATCAGGTACACAATGTTGTGTACGTTACCTGATTATTGGACAGCAAAGATTTTCTTTTCTTCACTGTTATTTTGTCTTGCACCAGCAACCACTGGATATGCACGTCAACGCTCTTTCATCTTAGGATTTAGCCAGACGCAACATGAGTGAGTACTGTAGGTCTGTCATTGACATTTTACTTTTGACAATTAATTGTCATACAAATAATTGTGATTAACAACTTAATTGTGTTTTTGGCATTGAACATTAAATAAAAATTACATTTCGGTTTGCCTTTTAGGCTTTGTAAACATGGGAAAATATGACAAATAATTTAATATATAAATAGATTATGCCTACATTTAAAAATTTCAAACTATTTTAAAAATAGCGGAAATAGCTCACAACGGGTCACATCACAACACTTTGTGAGCTTGTATATCAGCTATTTATGCAATGCATTTTTTTGAAAATTGATTACTGTATGACGATTGTCCAAAAATAATTGAAATGATGTTAAATCATTGCGATTAGGGGACTAAGTAATAACTGTGACAGGAAGGAAACTCACCACGTCCTTCTCGATGCGCTGGGCCAGCTTTTCGTAGGACTCCGAGTCATGCGGCCTCGCTCCTCGCAGGTCTCCATCTGTAGCAAAGAAAAAAGGTATTTGTGGAAAAGAAGGGTTCTTCTCCACTAAACTCGCTCACCATAGGCTACGGCGAAGACGTTTTCTTAATGTGAAATAAAAGCAATTGGGTGTCAATTATGTAAAAAGATGCATGCTGTATACACATGTATGTCAAAAGTGAACATACCCTGCATGTTCAAGGCAGCAACTCGACCCTTTGCGCCAGGGGCTGGGCCCTTGGGGGAGGAGGGAGGGATGATAGTCTCTCTGTGGTACTTCAGTTTCTCCTGGTTCATCCTGGAGGATGAAGAGACATCCAAGCCGTCAGTCAGCTCAAGTGTCAAAGAGCAATTTGTGTGTGTGCACACGAGTGAGCAAGTCCATGTTTGCGTTAGAGGGTGAAAGCGATAGAGAGAGCATAATAGTATACTGTGTCCAGACCACTCACTTCAACGTCTGCGGCCTCATTTTCTTTCCATGTTTGTTGTCTCCTAGGGCACTGTCTATGTCTGCATGAACCATCTCGGCCTGAATAGCAATGAACACAGATATAACTTACAGCACATGCAGTATGTGTATATTATACTGATGTATGCATAAGCTGGTACCAGGCGGCACTTGTGAGATGAGGGAATTTTCACCTTGATATTGATTCAAAATGCTTTTTCTATTTTTTTATCTTGAGTTTCTTGAATTACTCCTGGCTGATCTTTCAGTAAAATTTCAGACAGACAGACAGACAGACAAACAGACCTACCTCAACCTCATCACAGTGGAAGAAGTGGACATCAGGCCTCTGTTGCTCGTTGTCCTGACACACAAATAGCAGCACAGAGGGATACCGCGTCTGGTTCAGCACTGTCTGACAGACGTGAACGGTAGAGAGGGGGAAGTTCTCCAACTCTTCCTACGCAAGATGTTAGAGAGATGACAATGAAATGATGCAGACAAAGAGATTTTGAGGTACAGTAGGCATAACATTACTACATCATTTTAAATGTCCATACAGTGATGATGGCACTACATAAAAACACTTCAACCTAAGATCAACCTAACTTCAACCTAACTTCAACGTAACTCCAACCTAACTTCAACATAACTTCAACATAACTCCAACATAGCTTCAACCTAACATCAACCTAACTGTTAAACAACTTAAATATGGATCTCTAAATCCATAACCAAGACTCAAAGGACTATATCAATACATTGTTGTATTTGAAGAGAGTCAGACAAAGAGGACAAAACAGTGAGCTACCATCCTAGTGGCAGCTTTCTAATCTCTCTCACAGATCACAGATCATAACAAGAATACAGAGACACGTAGGGTCCTGGTAACTTTCCACAGTGACATACAGTATAATCAAAACATGATTTTGTAGTCAGGGTAGGTCGCCATGACCTGTACTCCAGACAGTAGTTCACAGAATGTAACCTTTATGGTCATATGAGCCTCATACATGAATCATACATTTATGTATCATAATTCATATCTATCACTAACTCCATCCTAACTTCAACTTAACTTCAACGTAACTTCAACATAGCTTTAACATGGCTTCAACATAGCTTCAACCTAACTTCAACTTAACTTCAACATACCTTCAACCTAACTTCAACGTAACTTCAACATAGCTTCAACCTAACATCAACCTAACTTCATCCTAAAATCAACCTAACTTCAACGTAACTTCAGCGTAACTTCAACATACCAGTAGCTTCAACCTAACATCAACCTAACTTCAACGTAACTTCAGCGTAACTTCAACATACCAGTAGCTTCAACCTCACATCAACCTAACTTCAACCTGACTTCAACGTAACTTCAACATACCTTCAACGCAACTTCAACCTAACTATTCTTGTGAATCTCTTGTGGGCTGCAATTCAATTGTGATTTACGTTCTTTAATAATCATGGGATACATTGTTATAAACCGGTGAACCTCCTTTTGTTTTATTGTTTGATAGATCTGAGATCCTATCAATATATATCCGATAGTTATGGATAATTTAGTTATGACATCCTGCTTCTCCAATCCTGACCTGTACTGTTTTCTCCCCGCTAGGATTGTTATCAAAATGTCTTATCCATATACTGTATGATCTGCCTTGACACTGACACATACTACAAGTTGAAACAACATGTCGTCATCATAGCCTCAGGAGATTGAAGCTGACATTTCCAATGTCAGATAACAATCTTTGACATACAAAGATAGCTACCACTATTAGGGCCAGGATAATGTTTTCAACGTGCAGACACCTCTCTGAACATCAACAAGATACCAAGTCGTGTCAACAATCCATCCTATGAACATGATCCTTGCCACTGGTCAATATCAGATGCACATGTCAAGACACCAGTCTCTCCAAGATGACATCATCCTGCCGCCCTCTCATCTCAGCCAATGGACGCACTCCACAGCTGACCTGTCATAAACTGCACGTCATTCATTATAAAAAGCCTGTCAATGAGGGAACCATGGAACACTTCACTCCATGTAACTTGTAACCTGTCTATTCTCTTGAATAGAATTGTCTGTCATCATGATATTACTGTGCTAACATTATTTTTCAGGCATGTGAATGTTTTGAATATAACTATAATTGGTGAATACAGATGGTGTCAGACTCGACTCAGACGAGTGCCAATAAACTAAGCAATAAACCATTTTATGAAATGCATCTGCCTTCATTGAGGCTGTATTATATTACATATAGTCAGAAAATATCAAACTCCAGCAGTTCTCTCCTGTCATCTATCCCATTGTTTTTAAACTTTTTGTGCCCAAAGCACCCAAAAGAGCAAGTCAAAATCTCAAGGCACACCCATTTCCTCTTCTTCAACAAATGTCCTCTATTCTATACCAGCTGTTATCACTTTGTAAACCACTCTTTCTTGATTCTTGGTTCACTGCTCTATCCAGTTTCTCGCATACCTTTCCTGCTATCTCTTTTAATAAAAGAAAGATGGGGCTGTGTCCATAAGGCATTTTTTTTCCTGGGAGCAGCAAATGTTTTGAATTGTTTTCAATGTGAGTACTATTTACACTATGATGGAAAAGTCAGGAACGTGCAGACGCTGATCATATATTCTGTGCCACGCGTTCACGTCACAGAAAGTTGAAATATTTTCATCTCTGGGCATTTTGGGGAGCACTGTGAGCTTTCAGCGGGGAAAATATTTATTTCGGTGAGTAGACAGTGTGTTTTAGCCTCATACCTGCGTGTCGCAGTCCAGCAGACGGACAGCCTTGTCGCTGACCTGCAGCAGCATCTCCTGTGTCCAGATCTTGTCTTTGGAATCCAGCAGGACCAGCTTCTTTATGGCATCGTCCACAGTGGCGATGGACTCTGCCTTGTCCATCATGAAGGTAGAGAGATGCTGGGGAGAAAATTTGAGAATGAGACAGAGAAGGATAGGAGAGAGAGAGAGAGAGAGAGAGAGAGAGAGAGAGAGAGAGAGAGAGAGAGAGAGAGAGAGTTGATTTGGAGTGCCTGTTGTATTCTACCGCAGTGGTTCCCGGACATTTTCTTTCTAACCTGATTACATAAATTCAACATTATTTGCATTCACCTGGCATTTCTTGTAATTTATGTTGTCGAATTAGTCAACGTATTGACCAGGTGGAGGCATCAAACACCCAGGAGGGGTGCCCGCCTGGTGGCTCACCTGGTAAGAATGCATAGCTGGCCCTTGGCAGCATGTCACCCTCTCTCTTCATGTCCCTCCACTTACTGTCACTATCAAAATTAAAGCAGAAATGCCAAAAACATAGCCTTGGGAAGAAAAAGAAAAAAAATAGTACTATCTTTTTCTTCACGCACCAGTGTTAGACATCACCGCTCTACATGAACATCTAAATGTATGAATGCCTATAAGGTGCTGATCCTATTGCAAATAAGTTGGATTTATTGCACACCTCAATTGTCCTTTAAATGACACTATTATATAGCTTGATATGAGATACGCTCTACATGTGCAGTACTCTGGTTATCTGTGATTACGTGTGATACATAATGTGTGTGGGGGCTGGTGACATCATTTGCACCATTTGATGCACCTCAGATAGCTTCCAGCTAGCTCTGAGACGTCTGTAATCAGCTGCCCTTATTGCTTTATTACAACACAGGTCCAGCATATGAAAGGCAATCAAGACATTAAACCAGTGTACATTCTTTTGTGTCAATAGGCAAGATAGATAGATTCATCATTTAAGTGCTAGGGTTAACTTAAAACCTATTCTTCTTCATCACCCTAATGCTTAGATATTTTTCTTTTTAATATTATGTTTTAGCAGTTTCTGCTTTGTTGTCTCCACCAGCCGAAGGCATGGAGGAGAGAATGTTTTCGCCCCTGTCCATCCGTCCGTGCGTGCGTCCTTGTGTCCTCCAGTTTGTTACCAGCTAATCTCTGGCGCCGTTGGCCCGGTCGCTGTCAAAATGAGCACACACACTCCCTGGATGCCAATTCAGAACCTCTGCCCGACATTTTTCAAATGGCCCTGTTCCAGCGCCACCATGAGGCCGATGTTTGCAAAACACATTTCTGTACACTACTCTTAGAGATTTTGTCCACAAATCCTACAAATCGGTAGACAATATCTCTTCAATCATGTGATCATCATGGATATGTCCGATTTTCCATATTCCATCTTGATTGGCTACAATTGGCTTCTAAAGTTTGCAGGATTGCTCTGTTTTGAACAAAATGCATCAAATCATGAACACAGCGTGCAATCTTGGTGAAATTGGGCGTGCACGTTCCCACTAGGTAGAGGAAGAAATGCCACTTCAAATTTCTCAAATCAGCCTCATGGTGGCGCTATAACAGGGCAATTTGTGTGGCCTGGTGGAGACCTGTGCTCGGAAGAGCACTGCTTCTAGTTTGCTACTGATTTGCTTTGAGATGAGAACATGAGAATGTAGAGACAGTAAACCTAGTGCAAAGACTGAGGAGACTTGCAATGCATGACGTGATACGATCCTAGCTCGCGGTTCCTCAAAACTCACATGCAGCATGCGAATTCACACCACATTACATCATTTTGACAGTGCAGTATGCTATCATGCCAGAAACACGTGTGCATGACATCATGCCATATTAACGCTGTGCTGCTGCAGCAGTAACCATGACCTTAACCTTTCCATAACCTATCCATAACTGCTAACGTAATTGCCATGGCCAAAATGAACAACACTTTTCTCAGAGATGTCCAATGTTGTGTTATACAGTAACACTGGTATGGGTATAATATTAAATTATGAAGTTTGCTTTTAGAATAATAGAATTAGAATTAGAATAATTTTAGAATAATACTAATTTCTTATAATAATTCTAATACCAGATGAAACAACACAATCTTAGTTTCCCTATAAAGGTGGGCAATATTTACTTGTAAAATCAAAATATGCTGTTTTCATCAGCTTTTTTAATCCTTGTAGAGGAACATACTTTATAGGCATACAGGTACTGTAGACATAATGTACTAATGGCAATATGTAAAGGACAAAATGGGGTGATAATAAAGCTATTAATTTAAAGTATTAAGTCAGCAAACAAGAATCACCTTTCATTAAATATGAACAATGCATTGCATTAAATCTCAAATAAATTATTTCCTGTTGTTGTTGCTACAGTCATTTACTTTCCAGACCTCTATAAGAACACAGCACAGACAAGATTGCAAGTAAAAATCTATGCTTATTAGTAGGTTTGTGTCCGGAGGGAAACAGCAGGTCTTACCTCCACATGATACTGGGACGTCTCATGCATGATCATATTGGAGTTGGAGTATATCTTCCTTTGTTCTGTTGAGTTTAAGAACAAGTTATGCGTTACAGTTAAAAGAGGCTAACCGATCCTTGCAGGTCGTTTCTCTGTCCATGTATCCAATGTCAAATTAATTCCAGCGGTAACTCAAAAATGTATTCACATAATACTAGACAGGTTGATCTCAGTCGCCTTCCTTTGTAGGAAATGAAACATGGCCAGCACACACTCAGATATCGTGGCGTACAGATATGGAATGTCAAAGTACATATTATAAAGAGATCTTATCTCGTCGTTATCTTAAAACAAAGGAAATTGTCATCACATTCACGATGTCTTAATCAAAAGATTTCTTTACATATACAGTACTGTATATTTTACAGTACTGTATATTTTTTTGTTTAGAGTTTTTTATTCATTTACTTTTTTTCTGTATTTGCCTAAAATTGTAAGCTTAGTTTTTATTTCCTCTCTATATTTATTTCATCTGGATTTTATGCATTGAGCTATTAAGGCCTGTCCATAGTATCTCCGAAACCTCCGAAATGATTGGTGAGTTGCGACCTTCCGACGTGCACATTTTCGTGCATTTTTCTTTTCTTTTTGTGCAATTAATTTGCCTGAATATATATTTTAGAATTTTGAATTGCCGATTGTGTCATTATTGACACAAAACGTGAATATTACACGCCGAAAAGCAACATAATTTGTTTTTCGAACAAGGTAAATATTTCTGAGCTTCCGCATCGCGAATAAAGGCATCAACCTGTATGAATAAAGCATCAACTACACGAATATTTGTATGCAAAATATTCACCAGTGAGTAATCCGCATTTCCCTAATCTTTATTCATCACACTCCTGGTGTGCAAATAAAATAAGGAAATAAAATAAAATAACACTGACCTGAAATCCACTTGCTGATATTAGCAGCACTGAAGTTGACAAGATAGATAAAAGGAGAGACTGATGTGTTTTAAAGAATGATAGCCGGGGAAATAAGGAAGCGATATGAATAACTAAAGCGAATTACGACTATCACAAACATAGGAAAGCCAAGAATCCCATTGCTTCACCCTGTGTCCAGCTGTACAAGAAGATTCTGCAGTAAGGTCTCACATTTCTTGACTGATAAACTACCAACGCAAAAGAAACAACCAAACAATAGCTTTTCACTTCAAAGTGTCTTGGCAATGCTGGCATGCAGTCTACTCTTAGTACTCTATCCAGCCCGACCAATCAGAGGCACGATCAGAGGCAGGGACAGATTTATAGGGTCAAAGAGCAGTGAAGGCAGTTTCCCAGCAGCAATGTGTTACTTCCTCATCTGTGCTATTGTCTCCGCCAGGCCGAAACACATGGCCGAAAATATGTTTTTGCGACCGTATAGGTCTCATTTACTATGAAAAACCTGCAGATCATGTCTGTCTGTCTGTCTGTCCGTCCGTCCGTCCGTCCGTCCGTCCGTCCGTCCGTCCATCTATCTATGCGTCACGCCTCATGTCATGCTCCATATATAGCCAAGACATCTCCATATATGGAGCTGGCCAATACCTCTACATCTGACCTCACGGACGCCTCATGTCATGCTCCATATATGGCCAAGACATCTCCATATATGGAGCTGGCCAATACCTCTACATCTGACCTCACGGACGCCTCATGTCATGCTCCATATATGACCAAGACATCTCCATAAGACTCCAGATATGGATATAGCTGACCTGTTCGGACATCACAATGATGACTCGACCAACACTCCCTGAATGCCAGAGCATTTTTCACATCTGCCTTTTATAGCGCCACCAGGAGGCCGACTTATGTAAAACACATTTATTGATATTACTTTTTAACATTTTATCCACATTTCACCCAAATCAGTACACAAGATCTCTATAGTCATGTGATCAATCTAACTTTTGCAAGAGTGGCCTGTTTTGAACAAATTCCTCAAATCATGAACACAGTGTCCAATTGCGGTGACATTTTACACGCACAATCACACTACATTGAGGAACAAATGACACCCTTTTGGCATTACTCTGTTAAACCGATTTTTGCTACAGGTTTTGTCCAAACATCACACACATCCTTACACAACATTGCTGGCCCACAATAACCTACCTGACCTGGCTGGCGGAGACCTGTGCTCCGTGGAGCACTTTTTCTAGTCATGTTGTGAAACTCATGATGATATTACTGACATATTACATGATATTACGAGGTATGTTGCCCAAGGTGGAGGGGCCTTAATTATTTTATACTTTAGCTATTGAAAAATAGCAGTCGTGAAAATGTGTGCAAATCTTTGAATATATGTATTTTTTAAGCGAACATTTGTAACTCCGTGGCCAAATACATATCATTTTGGGGGTCCTTCACATGAAAACGTTTTGAGTACCACTGACATAGAAAAATAGGTTTTTCAAAAAAACTCAGAAGGATTTGAAATATTTCAAAGACTTGCACAAATTTCCACGATTAAAGAAAAATAGCACAGAGTGCTGTGCTGCGGGCTTGTAGATCTGCTATTTTTCAATAGTTAAAGCACAAAATAATCCAGTGAATCCTTGTACCCAGGGCCCAGAATTTGGTGTGACACCCCTGCATGATATTACAAGGTATGTTGCATCAGCCTGTCTGTGGCTCAGACAAACCAATAAGCGGCTGGAACAGATTTTTGAGTGTCAAAGAGCAGTGGATGCAGTTTCCCAGCAGCAACGCGCTACCACTTCCTTATCAGTGTTGTGAATCTTATGATATTACTTTATTGTTGGTGATAACAGCATTATCGCCAATGATCTCAAATTGGTCTAACCTGAAAATATTACATGCACAGAACTCTGCAATGTATGACAGCCAGCAGGTGTGTGCACAAGAGGATACTCAAGATGGATAGTAGATAATTTTTTAGGACATATCATTATAAACAACACTACTACCAGAATTAAGTATTTTCTTCTGATTTAATTTGACTTCAAAATTCTAATTGCAATGAATAAACCAAGGGCTGGATCCATTGTTTTTATTCTGGTCAATGTTAAATGAGTGTGCTAGTTGTGCCAGTCACTGAGCTATTCTCCAGGTGAATAGTCGGCAGGTGACAATTACGGGTAAACGAGAGCTTGTTCCTATCAGCTCTGCAGATCTCATATCAGGTCTCTCTCCCCACCTAATAGAGTCTCCGCACCCAATAGAGTCAACATTTTGATATCACACAGACTCTAGCTCTCAATTTCTCAATGCAATGACTGTGTGCGTCATGTGATTAGGCCTGAGCCTTCAAACCAAATGAAATACAACCAAAGTCTAAAGGGAGGAATTTGTCTGTGTAACTGCACAATGAGCTAAGCGTGTTGTTTACCTTCCAGTGATATGTCCATTTCCTGTCTAATACTCCTCTTTCCTGCTTAGCTCCCCACAGGTGAAACACAAGCGGCAGGTGTTGGTGAAAGTCGAGCTTGCCTCATGTCTTATTAATGACTGACATTTATGCCAATCAATTCACAGCCTTGCGACAGCTTGCAATGAGAGCCACTTACCGGGCAGATGGGCAGATCCTCAGGGCGTTCCAGACCCACTGACCAGTGACAAACATGACTACCTGGACGTCAGTAACCGACTGTGTCTGACACGAAGCATGGGTAACACTGACTATCTAATTGGGCTTGATAAGAACCTCCTTAAGTCAATGGTCCTTAAAGTCTAGTCTTGAGGTACCTCTGCCATTACAACTTCATCACAGCCAAACCACACTCTGGGATCAGGTTTTATATTCATTATTCAGTCAACATAAATACAAGAGATTAAAGTGGCAATAGTGTCTTTGTACTAAATGTGTTTCCATATAGGCCAGAAAAGGTTTTGGTAGTTTATAAGCAAAAAAACGAAATAATGAAAAATATACAAATGTATTAAAAAGGCATGGGACGCTGGGGGAAAAGTGATAAAAGCCAGAGTGCAACAGGCTGTAATGTATGAGACCAGTCTTTGGACTGTCCAAAGCTGTCTTTGTTCACTGTCCAAATTGGACAGTGAACACATCGAACAGAAGTGTGGCATGTAATGCAGGACAAACATGAAGTTACAATGTTATATCCTTGCGTTCAAAACATGCTGGAATCCAGACGTACCAAAAACGACCAAGCATTATTACAGTGGCCCTAATATGTGTTATTTATATATGTACAGTATATGATAAAGCCAAAGCACATCTAGCGGGTTGTCAAACAAATAAATACAAAAGGGTCCCAGCACGGGTGGCGCAGTGTTAAAGCCCACCACCACAGAGGTTGTGGTGCTTTGTCTGGCATCTATGCCAACACAATCAGGGGAAGTATAAGCCGGGCAGGGAGGGTGGTATTTGCACATACTCCTACGGGCTGGGGAGGCACCTGTCAGGGAGTGTTGGGCGCTAGGACCAGGACTTATACGTCCTCCTGGTGGGGGCTCCTCACTGGCAGGTGAGTCAGTATAGGATACAACAGCAGTGACAACACAGAAATGTATATGGGGAGGAATTCATTGGCATAACGACTAAACTGGCTGCTCTAAATTGAAAAAGAAAACAGTAGGGGTAGGGTCCGAGTATGATAGTCTATTGGACTTTACCCCTCTATTTTGCAAAACATACAGAGACCTTCATATATGGGCATAAAGGCCCTTTTCCACCGGCAGCGATAACGATGACGATAGCCATCAAATATCACAGCGATAATTATGCCTTCACATTGATGTCCGATAAAGTTATCGGACATCAATGTGAAGAGGCGCCAATTAACAGCCGCTCGCGCAGAGCGCATCGCGAGCTGTTTGTCAGAGACCCAGTTCCATATCACTGTGATCTTAACCACATCGTTGTTGATGTAGTTGTCGGCTATCGTTGTCTGTATCGGTGTTGGGTGGATGCTGCCGATCCACTTCAATTGAAAACCCACTTTTTTAAATCGTTATCGTCATCGTTATCGCTGCCGGTGGAAAAGAGCCTTTAAAGGGACACAGACAGAAGGGTATAAAGCGTACTTTTTGCATCTGATGCATCTGATGGGGCATGCATTACCAACTTGCATCGTTCCCTAGTAGTCTATTATTATAATGATCATAACCATAACTCTGTGTACAAATGGATAAAGGAGAAAGAAAGAGAGAGACATTCTCAAGAAACATCTCAAACCAGAAAAAGAAAATTAGCTGGACAAATAAAACCATAATAATAAAATAAGAAATATCTTGGTGTGAGTTTATGGCATTTACGGTATCTGTAACTTTATAGTACAAAATCTGTCTACATATCAACAGTACTACAGGTGATACGGAAAAGTGGTGCTGTGCAGATTTGTCCATACAGCACGTCACCACACGCAATCACATCACCATCTCACACCTCATTTTGACAGGGGTTAGTATGACCTGGGATGCATGGTGGTCAATGCAAATAACTTCCTGGTACAATAGGACAATAACAAATTCTCAGTATCAGAGGTCCCAACACCACTGGTCTATATAACAGCCTGAGAGGACGGTGCAATGGTTTATAAAGCACAATAATATTTTATGAATACATATGAGATACCCAACGCTACCATGAACTCACAATGACTCAAAATCAGCAGAAAATCTGCTATTTCTGGCGAGCGACATCATCGTGTGAAGAAGTATACATGAGGCTTTACAGCACTGCGTTTAGCTCTAATAGGTTGACAAACCTACTGTATATAAAATGACACTGCAACACATAGACTTAGAAAAAGAAGCAAAGCTCTGTAATACCGGTATATATTAAAGCCAGCTTCATACAAACATGCTGATCTACAAAAGAATACAGTGCAGAAATATTTCTATGGCTACTGTTTATGCCATCCCAGCACTCATGTTTGACAAAGTTCTATTTTACCTGGAATAGACATTCTCCCCCTTGAGAAACTGGCCGAATTATTTGATAAAGTTGGTGCGTCTTCCGATCCGACCAGGGCTGATGAGTCTGTGGCCCCTGTGTTCCTCTGCCCCTCAGTTCATCACCCCACCCTGATGCCCCTGATAACGGGAGAGGTGGGAGGCCCTACGTACAATTTGCATCGCTTGTCTGCTGCACTACTGCAAGAGTGATGGGGCCGTTTTGCATAGTGGAGATTGAGCTGGCGACACTTCCTGTTGTCGTTCTACTACATCAGTAATATACTAGTACAGTATATTTTATTCATAAGCCTCTGCATGTGTAGCACTAATTCAAATTGAGCACAATGCCCCAAAAGTTCAAATATTTGATGGCAAACATCTTTCAGATGTATAATCATTGTTTGAATTGCTTTTCATTTACTGTATCACCAAGATTATAATGGTGTGGTACAAATGACTGATGCAACCTCATGTTCCTCCCATTGTTAAACCACTCATGAATATAATGTCAAATGGAAAGTGCTTTCCATTTGTGGTTCTATAATGTCTGATACAGGTTGGAGCCCAGGGCTCACAGATACTGTAGGTAAGTCACCTTTAATGCATTGGGCAGCTGGCACAAAGCTATTACCATCATTACCCATCTAACGCTGGCTGTGTGCCACACGCTGCTTTTGGCTTCCTAATGCATTAAAAGGGACTTATGTATACAGTAAGCTATCTTTGAGTACTGGTTTTCTTCTAACTGCAATTGTGCCTCTATAGGCCTACGGTCATACAAATCCTCAGTGTTAACTTTGAAAGTGTAAAAATATGATATGGGATTCATTCAATAGAATATGGTTTTAGGCAGAGAAGGCAGCCATAATGTCCCAGAGGTCCTGCAGTGAGTAGACAGCAGTGACCATCTGCCGTGCATGACAGAAAGAGGCCTCACTTCATCACACATACAGCAGGATATCGTGCTGAAGAGCTTACTCACCACGCGCCATGTGGATAACTGGATATTGGTATTTGACTTACAGTATTTACACCACTCAAGATTTCTCGAGAATAATTCTAATGCTAATGAATAATGCTATACCGTAAGCTTCCTAAGGAAAGAGAGGAGGATCAATATGTGTCATTGATGTGTGTATTCAAGGGATAATAATGATGCTAGGGAAACATATTCCTTGTGTATATATATGATATACACACAATAGTGTAAAGCACAGTACAGTAGTCTGTGTGTGTGTGTGTGTGTGTGTGTGTGTGTGTGTGTGTGTGCGTGCGTGCGTGCGTGCGTGCGTGCGTGCGTGCGTGCGTGTGTTTTCCAAATGACTCTAGCCCTGTGCTTGATAGTTTAACTGAGCTAAATCCTGATGCAGAACCATAAGCAAATCCCATTATCATTGTCTATGTTTGTGGTAAACATCCGAATCTGAATTTCCGACCAATTGTAAATTGGGAATGGCTTGGCTTGGTGTGAGTTTGTATTTGGGCCCGAAAATACAGTACAAAGGTTCTTTATATGTTGGTAGTCCAGAGAGTGTTGCTGGCTACAACTAGTGAGCTCATGTCTGGGGCAGGGAGGACCAGGGGGCGAGGCGGCCCCACCTCTAACGCTCCCCGTTTCAATGGCCCTTTCATTCACCTGCAAGACATGGCCATCCGCACCCTGTTCCAACCGCACTCTGAAAACAGGCACGCCCTGCACTCCCTGCTAATGCACGGTATATTTGAGTCACACAAACACACCCAGCTCCAACACGGGCATGCGACAGCTAAAATCGCACAGTGTCATAACATGCTGTAAACTCCTAATAGAGATTAATTGCAGATAGTGACCAGAGAAACAAAGTGATGCAACATTTATTGTGCCACGTCGTATAAAACTGTCATGACAATAACATTTCCTCCCTATCTGGAAGCTCTGTAAGCCAGACAGATTGTATTGCATGCATAGGAATGCACAAAGATCAGCTGTCTCTTGACAAATCCCAGTGTGCTGTTGGTTCATACAGAACCGCCAACCCTTGCTCTCTCCAGAAGCGCAGGCCCCTCATATTGGTAGCAGCAGAGGTGCAAGCAAAGCAGCACCCTGTTTGGTTTATTTGAGCAGGACAGGAACCCTCGCAAGGACCTTGGCCCCCTCTTATCAGTGTGTGTGTGTGTGTGCACTGGGGATAGGATTGTGACGACTCTGGATTGGCAGCAGAGCTGTGGGGCCACAGCAAAATGTCTCCCAGATAACCATAACAATATGAGGCACTGGATTTCCTGACCCAGCCATTTGCCATGCAAATTCATGATCGCTATGATTTGACTCAATTACAATACTGTTACCATACATTCTCTGCCTGTCCATTCTTGGCTTGCAAAGAAATGCAGCAGTAAACATGGCCAATGAAAGAACACGATGAGCAACCATCACACTTATATATCGCCGTTGTCAGGTGAAAACCTTGTATGTCCAAAACCGTTCGTTTAGCATTTATCATTTTAAAAATGATTTAAACTAGTGAAAACAGCCGATCAGCTGTTTTCACTACTTTTGTGCGACGGCCTTGTATGATTAAGCAGGGCTTTACTTTGCAAAAGAACGTACAAATTTGAAACTTGGAGATACGAGGTTTCCACCCGACAACGACGATATGAAGTATATGAAGGAGGACAATTACACTGTGTAATGACACATTTTCACCTGACCTGGTAACCTAGTCAGCCTACAGAAAATAAGGTGGCGTTAACGGCCATGTAGAGGAAGAACACATCAGCATACTCTCACTCACACTGCCAAAAGATACAGCAGAATCCTTCCATGCGTTATCTTACCGTAGAGGGCCTTGGCGCTTATCCTGCTGTCCGACCTGGCCACCCCACTGCAAGGGAAGGAAGAGGAGGAGGCAACGTTACGTTGTCGGCCCTTCATCATTAGCCCCACGTAAAAACCCAATTGCCACTGTGGTGTCACCAAGGCACCGGAACGGCCACTCCACTGCCGCTTGTCATCGAGGCATGCACACGCACAATTAGTGAGTGGTATACAGAGTGTCAGAACGAACAGTACAGGACAAGGAGATTATAGCCTGAGATTCTGAGCATATGGACCAGCCAGGGAGACAGAGAGAGAGAGAGAGGAGGAAGGGGGCGTGGGGCACTGGGAGAGAGAGAGAGAAAGAGAGAGAGAGAGAGAGAGAGAGTATGTGTGTGTGTGTGTGTGTGTGTGTGTGTGTGTGTGTGTGTGTGTGTGTGTGTGTGTGTGTGTGTGTGTGTGTGTGTGTGTGTGTGTGTGTGTGTGTGTGTGTGTGTGTGTTGGGGGGGGGGGGGGGGGGTACCCAGGGAAGGCAAACATTCCACAACAGAACAGCTCTGTGCCCGAGGTCTCTGACCCATGCCGCCTCTCACATACTAGGTTAGCGATTCCCTCACTCTCTCTTGTTCCCTGTGGCAGTGGCTTCAGGATAAGGGTGTTAGCTAACTTGCAGAAAGGTAAACATGCTGCATTGGTTAAGCCAGGAATTCCCAAAGAGTACATGTATGTTGACTCACTTGCCCTGCCTCCCTGGAGGTCCTGGGATGTTCATGGTTCAAGACATCCACCTGGAAGAGAGAGATGAGAGATGGAGCGGGTGAGAGACTGGACAGGTGATGTGCCAGACAGACAGATAGAGGGGGGGGGGGGGGGGGCTAAAGGAAGGGTGGAGGAGGGCCAGGGAAACAGAACATTTCCCCACAAAACAAACATACATTATTCAGTTCAAGCTACCCTTTCTTTAGCCTGTTGCATCAGGTGTCTTTTTATTTCCTTGCTTCCCGTTCCACTTTGGAAACTCACCTACAGTGAGTATAAGTCTGAGGCTGCGTCAGGGGCGTCAATTGGGTATGGCAGGGGTATGCAGCTGCCATACCCTGGGTCCAGGGGTGAAAATAAAAGTTCTGGTTCTGGCTATTATGTTGTTAAATTACAGTCAAAATTTAACAAAATGGTCACTTTAACAAGGTATTATAATTATATTCTCCATCCTTGTATTCTCCCCATCTTGACAAAATGGTATATTCCCAGGTTCCGCAGGTCAGCTGCACAGGTGCAATTCATTGTTGTTAATTGTGGCACGTTTACTAACATGCCAAGTTTAGCTGCACTTGTTCCAGGCTGCCATATCCAGCCCAAGAAACCGTAGAAACGTGGGGGAAAATAGATGTACTTCTTAAAATAAATGTATCATACCTTAGCTTTTTCTGAACTGACGCCACTGGGCTGCGTGCAGCTTTACTAAGGTCTTTGATACCTCAGACCCAAAACACAACATATAGTTTTCTACACAGCCTGACCTTCCACTGGAGTGGGCCAGGTGTTGGGCCTGCATGGTTGGAGTCAGGGGACTGCTGTGGGACAATGGAAGACAGCAGGTTGATATACACAATGTAATTAGATCTGATCTATTGATGACTCTACTATCTGTATAGTTGCAATTAATTCATTTGGGAGGACATATTTTGCTCTCAAAGGAAAAGGCTAATTGCAATGCAGTGCTGATGCCTGTAAATCAGAGATTAGAAAAACTAAACTGAATTTAACAGCACAGAATGTAACAAGACAAATCTCCTACACTGTCAGCTAGAGAGTGCCTGGCAGCTCCAAGTTGCTTGCCAAGGTATTTGCTGAAGCAGTTGTTATGTAATGTCCACACACACACACACACACACACACACACACACACACACACACACACACACACACACACACACACACACACACACACACACACACACACACACACACACAGATCAATGTGGGGCTCTGTTAATGTTTCAGAATTTGCAGTTGGAGTGCATTCTTTTATAATAATGCTAATCCTATTTTACTTTTTGTGACTTCTAGAACTGCTATATATTGCTTTTAGAAATGCTATTAGTTTTGTTTTATTAATTGGTACAAGAAGGACATTGGACAGGTTCCAATTCCAAGCAATTTAAACACTGTAATGGCTGATCCAATCTGTAATAGTAAAGTTTGCAGGACTGGGTGACGCTAGGAATATTTCAATAGCATTATTTAACCAGTGATAGCATTATGACCTTCATTCCTTCCCATAGGGCAGTAATGTGGGAAAACATTGATGCCTAATAGACAGCAGGTGATGCACAGGACATACAAATGATTGATGTATAACCAACAGAGGCACAGTCAGTGGAGCTCATCCGAACAGTTTGCAAAGATAAACGCCCTCTAAAGATAATCTCTTCAGATCTCAAACAAATAAAGGGCAAATCATATCATCAGCATCCATAACAAGCTCCAAATCTAATATCACCCTATTTCCCTGCAGGCAAAGTCAGATTGTATTCAATCAGGCCCACTTCCAAATTGAAGTCCTACAGCTTTGTGCCCCTCAGTGCGGACCAAAGTATGATTATCTGCAACAGATGAGCAGACAAGAGAAAAGGAGTAGTATTTAATTCAGTATGTCTGCACAAAAGGTGAACTTCCTCTTTCTGTACTTAGTTATCTCCCTCTGGCCATCTCTCCGTTCTATTGTTCCAGCCTCTGGTCGGCAGCCAGGTTTCAGGAGGGAGGAGAAGAGAACAGCTAGGGTGTCGTGTTGTTATATGTCCTCATGGCAAAGGTCTCACACACCTCCCTGTCCACACAATTTAAGGCTCTGCTTGTTCACTAACAACCCCCTCTTGTCTTGGGGTAATTAATGAACAACAATTATGGAAAGTTATACAATTTACCTTGTCTGCAATGTAGCTTATTCTGTGTACTAATTAAAGGAGGACTTCACCACTTCTCAACCTGTCTTCATATAATAGGTCCTCACTAATGTTCATAAATAAAATAGCACAATTTTCTTTCTACTCAGTCTGGGTCTCATGGGAGAGCTGTCAAATCCTTCCACCGGTGACATCATCGTTTGACAGATTTTTTTTAAACAATATTTTTGAAGAAAGAAAAATTAGATTTTTATTATCATGAGAACAATGGCTTCCACTTTAACATTGCAACTTTTCAGGAATAGAGAGCCTGCAGTTTCTATTAGCTTGCATTTCCCATTGATGATGTCACCGGTGGAAGGATTTGACCCGCCCACAGCTCTCCTATGAGACCCAAACTGAGTAGGATTTTTTTTTTTATATTTTATCATGAGGACCTATTATATGAAGATAGGTTGAAAAGTGGTGAAGTCCTCCTTTAAGCACAAATAATAAACCATCCTTTTTGTTTGACCAATATGACTCCTACGTTTTCAGATCATTATCTACCGTAGAGCTCACAAACATTTAGCATTCAAATGGTATGCAACTTCAGATGAGGTACAGGTATGCAGATACCTTACTTATCAGTTGTATAACTACACGCACAAATCAATAATCATGTCAGTTGACAACAGCAATACTATTTCATCTCTTGGTATTATTACTGTAAACATCTTATCTTAGATGTTATGCCATACAGTAGGCCATATTCATATTCAAGAAATGTAACAGTACCATACAGTTTGTATTGTGTGGCTACTGATGTGGAATTATGCAACTCTCATATCCTTAGACCCAGAGGGATGTGAACTTTGGCCCCACATGCAGCGTAATGAAACATTGCAACATGGAATTCGGATGTCAAACAGGAATCAGAAATGCTTCAGCTTGAAAATGTGTAACATAAATAAATGCGCAGCAGCTAAAATGTCAAATACATTTAAAAGCAAATGACAACAGTTGTCCAATACCTTCATCACTTCATCACCTTTGCTCCATGGTCCTGAATGAGCATTCTAGAATAGATATAAAGCCTATATGACTATAACCATTCTATCATGTAGTCCAGTCTTGTGATTGCTGATCACATTGTGTCTTTTAAAGAGCTGTGTGGGGACTCTGGGGAGTCTGATATATTTCAATCAGAGCACAATATCCTGTGAATGAACTGCCTAAAATCCCATCAGATTTTACTGACCTGACCCTAATGTTTTCACAGTTGCTTCTTTTGACCAACCCCACTCATGAAAATCAATAATCAGTAATCACAAATCAAGCCAAAGCCTAATAAATAACACAGGGTTGTATTTAGTTGTAATCACTGAGTAGGAGGTGTTTTTCAGGATAGCATATGACCTTTGATTTAGACATTAGTGCAGGGGTGGGCAATTATTTTTTCCATGGGGCCACATGAACAACAGAAAATATTGTGGAGGGCCAAAAGGTAGTGCTCCCTGCAAGATGTGCTTCACGCAAACTAAACACACGGCTTTACCTTGGACTTCAGTAAATAAATATTTAGCAGTCCAATTTTTGTTGAAAACCTGCATTCGGCATCGACTTTTCTTTTTTAGCCACTTTTTTATGGTTACGGTAAGGCAGGTCGTCTTGACTTGTGACTAGTCTGACCACCTGCTTGTTATTGAGACAATGATCCAATGATCACGCACATGTGCTGATCATTGCGTTCATATGTACGTGAATAAAAAAATTCAAAATAAAAGCAATGCAGCTTTAGTCCATGCATGAGGTAAAATTAGAAAATGTGTTTATTTTGAAATTTGCCATTAACCCTACACGGGCCGGTCAGAGTGAACCAAAGGGCCCCCGGGCCATACAATGCCCAGGTCTGCATTAGTGCATACGCATATATTTGGGGGGAAAGAACATCTCAAAATTGCCCCCCATTGTCCAACAAGAAAGAAAAAGAAAACATGCTTAGTTGTAAATAGAGTAAATAAATTAAAAGAAGCTAATCTCAAGCAAAGAAGTTACTTATGTGGGCTGTACTCTTGACAAGAAGAGACTTGACAAGAGAGAAAATGGCATCAAGTCAATCAAAAAACATGATTTTGGGGAAATTCCCTCTTTTGTCAACAAAAGTGCTCTCTAGACTCTTGAGTGCCATTTTGGCTATATGCTTGTATAACGGAGGTGATCCTAACCTACCCACCCCGGCCCGGTTTCGTACCCGGGTCTCCCACGTGAAAGTCCAACATCTTAACCACTAGACCAAAGAAACATCTCTTTGCTACAGGGGAGATACTAGAGTTTTGAGGCTTCAAGGCTGGGGCTGCGACTCTCTCCGTCACACTTGCATCTTAGTTCGCCAACATCTGAATGTCACTAAAAACTAAGCTTCAGACCTCCCAAAACAAACTGATTTGACAACTTCTCTGCCTAAAGTCCATGAACCACCTAATTCCAACACACTTTGCTTTGTCTGGGATGGCTCAGGGTATAAAGTAGGGCTGTCACGATTATGACATTTTACATGACGATTATTTGTCACTCAAACAATTGCGATTAACGATTTAATTGTGTTTTTGTCGTTGACAATTACATTTCTGCTTTTAAGTTGCACATGGTAGATATGACACATAATTACTGACATATTTGACAACTTTATACTTAAAAAAGAACATTGATAGTGGAAATAGCCGATCTACAAGCTCACAACGCGTCGCATGTGAGCTTGTAGATCTGCTATTTCCACTATTTTTGACCTTTTATTTAAATATATGAACATTTTTCAACATGGAAACGATTATGACGATTATGAAAAATAATCACGATTATGTCCAAACATCACGATTAAATGACTATGTAATAATTGTGACAGCCCTAGGTAGAAAACAGGGTTAAGCAAATAAAAATGGGATTGCTATTTAAGATAGTCAAAGGGGCAGTGCCCTCAATACCCTCCTACCTGACTATAACTACTTCTCCAAAGTGAGTGACACCCACAGCCACAATACTAGAGGGAGCGACAACAATCTGGTTCTACCCAAATATAAAACAAACATGGGAACATTCTCATTCTACTACTCTGCCGCCAAAATACACCATCCATTAAAATATGTTGGTCTCTTTCAAAACTGGCCTGAAAAATCATCTATCTATATAGGAGACATCATCTAAGGGGAGATAAATGCAATTGCCCATGAAAAAGGAGGTGTCATAATGCTGTCATTTTTAATAATTATTGGACTTTTTTGTGTTATCCTTTTAGCCTTAATGTCTGACGGTAACACGTGCTGTTAAAAATGTTGTCTAATAAGTATTCAATCAATCAATCAATCAATCAATCAATCAATCAATCAAGCGATCGATCAATCAATCAATCAATCAATCAATCAATCAATCAATCAATCAGATGACTCTATCTGTGTGTGACATTATTAGATCTATTAATTGATTTGTTAAATTAGCTCTTCTGAGCACAGGTCTCCGCCAAGTCAGGTTGGCGCTATAATAGGTGAAAAGGGTATTTCATGGCACTGAATTCATGATTTAATTTGTTTAGCAAAAGTCGTCGTACAGGTGTCGCTATAACAGGCCAATGTGAAAAGGGTGGCATTTGTTCCTCGACCAAGTGTGAATGTGCGTGCACACCGCCATTGGACTCTGCATTCATGATTTGCAACATTTTGTTCCAAACGGGCCACTCCTGAAGTCAATCTTAGCCAATCAGGATGGCATATGAAAAAGCAAATATATCCGTCTTGATCACATGACTATATAGAGACTAAGATGCCCTAAGGGCGAGAAGCGACCTCGCCCTAAAGGGCATGCATCCACTTGGGTGACGGCAGACTGCTGGGCAAGCGCTGAAGCTTTGGCATGGGATCAACTTTGACCAAAAATAAATCACAGACCTGGTTGTATAAGAGTAAGACAGAATTCATTTGTAAGTGTCTTGGCCATATGGGGATGACTGACGTCTGACATCATAGTGGCGCTATAAGGAGTGAAAAATGCAGGGCAAGGGTTTTTCATTGGCCTCTAGGGAGTGCACGTAGTATATAATGTTTTACACTGATCGGTGGAGTAGAGTTATAGGTAAAAACATGAATCGGCCTGTTATTGCGCCACCATGAGGCTCATTTGAAAGAAAAATAAATGTTGCATTTCTTCCTTGGCCTAGTGGGAATGTGCGAGCAGAATTTCACAGAAATCACACACTGTGTTCATGATTTGAGGCATTTTGTTGAAAACAGAGCACTCATGCAAACTTTGGATGCCAATCAAGATGGAATGTGAAAGATCTGAAAGACCTGTTTCGTTTTATGACTATAGAGATACTGTGTACCGATTTGCGTGATGTTTACTATGGACAAACTGTAGGAGCAGGGTCAAAAAATGTGTTAAGGTTATAGGGTTAGGCACAAATTCCTCCCGGTGGCGCTATAAAAGGCCCATGTGGGCAGAGGTTCTGCTCTGGCACCCATGGAGTGTGTGCACAGTTTCACTGCCATCGTGCCAACGGTGCCGGAGATTAGCTGTTCACAGGCGGACAGAAACACACACACACGCACGCACGCACGCACGCACGCACACACACACACACACACACACACACACACACACACAGATCGACGGACAGGGTGCAAAACATAGCCTCAGCCATGCCTTTCGGCCTCATATAGACATAGAAAGGTAGACGTCTCCTCTGGCTCTGGGGTGTTGGTAAAAAAGGATAGGCAATTGTCACGGAATTCTTCCGCGTGTGTCACAGAAACGGAAGTTCGGTAGACCAATCAGATGCAGTACTTCCTCTTTCGTTTGTCTCCTCACGCCAATAAAGCTCCTTTGGATTGAATTTAAGTCCTGGAAAAGACACACTGTGATTGGCCAGTAGTCACTTTAAGTGGCAGCATGCCTTTCACACTTCCGCACTTCCGCCTATCCTTTTTTACCAGTCGTTCCAATGAACTGCAGCAGCGAAATATATCTATATGTTCGGCCTGCATGGGGGAGGCAATTACAATCAATGGGTATAGATTGCCTGCATGGTAGTGTACTGCCTGTAAATTAAGGAGAGATAAAGACTTGTGAAGAGGTGTGAGGATTGTTTCCTCGGGTAGATGCTCTGGTCAGGTTGATGTAATTGTAGGTGGACTGAAAACTTTGCCAGGTTCACATGACACACAATAGACTCAACAAAGGCGCTGTCTGCCATGTGCAAACGTGATCAGTTACACAGAAACCTAATCTGCCTGGAATTTGTGGCATTTAATGACCATCAGAAGAAAGTGTTTGGATCTTTCACCTGATCTGCCTCTATAAGAAGAAGGACTGATGCAGGGCACGGAGAGAATACTAGGCCTATTTATGTGGTTGTAATTGTAAGGGTTAAAATGTAGGCTGTGCGATTAGAATCTGATGTTTGTAGCTCAGATACTACGATGCTGCCTTTTAGGACAACATACAGTAGGCCTATATTGTACCAAGTCTACTGCTTATTTAATTTGCAAATCTGGGAAAAGAAAATGGAAAAATAGAAGAAACAAACAATACACTACAATTACTTTTTACAGTCGCGTCTGTATTAAAGTGTATTAGGCTACAAAAGAAAAGATGTGTGTAGCACCCCACAGTTAGTATCAGCCATGAACCAGCGACAACAGCCCTGCTAATCGGGCTCAGCCCTATTAGCACGACTGGTTGTGCGTTGGACTGGCGAGTGGGAGTCCCGGGTTCAATCCCCGCTTCCGCGTATCACTACATCTGGCGTTGTCGGCAGGATGAGGAGCGTAATATCCTCGCGTGAGGGACAGGTCCACGTCGTGTGCGGCGGTCCGCGGCGTGAAGTGTGAAGCGCGAGGGCGCGCTCCAAAGATCAGGGGGGTGATTGTAGCCCCCACAGTTAGTACCAGCCATGAACCAGCGACAACAGCCCTGCTAATCGGGCTCAGCTCTATTAGCACGACTGGTTGTGCGTTGGACTGGCGAGTGGGAGTCCCGGGTTCAATCCCCGCTTCCGCGTATCACTACATGTGTATAGCGTGAGAAAACAGTTTCTCTCACATTAGGATCAATGTATTAATGGCTAGCAGCTGGGAACCCCTAATGGCTCCCATGGAACACAACACAACACAACATGACATATTTATTTTCCTCTTTGCACATACACACACCTCAACAAAAGCCATTTTGAAAATAGGCCATCATTCATGGCTTGATAGGGTTTCAAACAAAAGCTCTTTTTGTTGACCATGGCCTATAATTGCTACATCTGTTGACATTAGAGATTATAGAGAACGAAAAGACCAGTTCAGATAATGTAGGCTTAAAGATAGAATCTTGGCAAATAGGCAGTGGTTCCCAAACTTATAGCTCAAGAGAAATTAGATGTTTGCCCGGGACACAAACTATATAGTGAAAATAGCCGATCTATTAACGAGCTATCGGCTATTTTCACCAGCCTATTTGTTTTCTAATTAATGGAATTCCTTATATTTTTCCTTTGGCCTTTTAATTAATTAAATTACTTAGAAAATAATTGATAATTATTTTTTTATTCATGAAAATCTTATAACTTTTTGGGGAATGCTTTTGGCAAATGTTTTGAAATAAATAATAATTAAAAACAAAATGTAGGAAACCAAAAATGAAGGGTTCTCCGACCCACTGTTTGGGAAACAGGCTAACAGTGGGCTAGGCTACTACCAAAAGAAAAGAAAGAAACCTTGAATAGTCAAGCACATTTACTAGCAGAAAGAAAGAAGGAAAGAAGGCAATAAGACAGCAAGCAAAGAAAGCATTTTACCACTGCACACAGTGCACACCTGGTGGTTTCCTGGAGGGATGCTCAAGGTGACAAGCTGCCTGAAGCATCAGCCTGCCATCATCACTGCTGTCAGACTCCTTTCCACTGAAACTCTTGACGGCAGCAGGGGACCTTTTCGTTTTGGTACAGCCTGCAAACCAGTTCGAATGCTGCGGTGTTGTTGAATAAAAAAAGAGATGCAAAACAGATGGAGGTCTGCGTCTGCACTCTGCAAGCTCAACATTGACGATGTGGCCAGCCAGGCTCTCAGTCCGGAGTCCGGACAGCAGGTGCGTGACACGTGAGTCGGCAGGTAACTCAACCTGAGAGGGGGCGGAGCAGTCGCACGTCCTGACCTGGACGATATGAATTCAAAATTCAAATGGACACCATATGTATATCATATCATATAGATATAATAGTCTATGTCTATATCATAAAATAGGCCTAAACAATGTTGCAAAAATGTAAGCAACAGCATCGTGTTTGAATGTAGCTGTGTGACAGCTGTGACTTCTGTAAAAGGCAGTAAAAGCAGGGCTGCCAAGTGACTGGATCCAGCAAGAGTCTCCTGGATTTCGAGTCGACCACATCTCCTGCTGGACTCCTGGATTGTCATTTCTTCTGGATTTCTCCTGGATTTGGTATCAAACTCCCCAAATTCACCAGAACACAGGAAATTGCATCTACTATGTTAAAATGTTTCGGGGGAGGGCAGTGAATGCAACAGTCGAGATATTCACTTTTTTGCAACCGTCAGGTCGCAGTTACTATCAAAACCTCCACCGGCTGTCTGTCCATCAGTCCGTCCGTCCGTCCGTACGTCCGTACGTCCGTCAGTCAGTCAGTCTGTCTGTCTGTCACGTCACGTCACACTTTTGCCCTACTCATATCTCCGCCATCATTGCCCCTATCCATGTGAAATTTTCCACACACTCCTTGCCGGCCAAACCACAACCTTCAGGACCCCCGCACCTCCACGGACCCGCAGGGACCCCCTGCCACCGCTGCCAAATAGTGCAAAAATGACCAAATCAACACCCCAACTGGGCTGCTCACGGGGAATTCCCGGGGACCACCGACTCCTGCTGCTCCAACAGTCATTCACATTCATTGGTTTAACTTTGCCCCGCCCCCTCCCCTCATTGGCCAAAACTTTGTTTGGCTTTACACATCAACCGTTTGTCGTACAAACTTATGGATGGTGTCAATTGACTTGATTAAGAGTCCTTCACCTTAATTGGTTTAACTTAGCCCCGCCCCCTCCTCTGATTGGCCCAAACTTTATTTGGCTTAAATCATCAACCGTTTGTCGTACACACTTGTGGGTGGTGTCAATTAACTTCATTAAGAGTCCTTCACCTTAATTGGTTTAACGTTGCCCCGCCCCCTCCTCTGATTGGCCGAAACTTTATTTGGCTTTACTCATCAACCGTTTGTCGTACAAACTTGTGGGTGGAACCAATGCCACTTACAGGCCTCTTTGTGTATACTGTGACCTGACGGTCGCTTATCTTCCGATTAGGGAGTCTTACTGGTCATTAAAGATGGGTCTTACATTGCTTCATCAAAATCATCAAATCAATGAGGCATAATTCTTGCGTTTTAATGGCTGAAATTGTAGGCTAGACCCATAATTTTCCAGTGCAAGTAAAGCAAGCCTGATAAAAGTAGGCCTATATCAAACCCTCTGTCAGGCCCCCCCATGAAAAGGGTGGTGCAGTTTTTTGTCAAATTCTAAGATAGCCAAGCTATCTCCTAGCAGGGAAATTGGGTGGTAGACTAACATGACATGATATCCAACCAAAAGATCATTTGAGTTGTGACTTACAATAAATGTCAAACATTTATAGTCATATAGACCACCTTTAAACAGGCCTATCATTAATTCGCCTGTAGACTTCTTCAATAGACTACTGGTAACATTACTCCCACATGTAGGCTACTTACTGTATGTGTGTCAGTCAGAGAGGCTTACTTTGAGGAAGGTGAATTTAAATATAGGTGACTGAAGAGGAGCAACAGTATGGAACACTGCCCAGCCCAGGTTTCAGTCTCCAGATATGAAGAATGACCCCTCTTTGTCTAACAGTCTCTAGTGTAAGATCATTTAGAATATTTCTAAACTGACAATTGGCCTCTCTAGAAAAGGATAGAGAAGGTAATAGAATAGTTGTTTAAATCACCATGTAAATCCCGGAACGCTCTTCTTACAGGAAAGCAAGTGATCTTAATTACACACTTGAACATGATCACCAGTGGTGGGAAACTGTAGAGGGTACAGATAAATCCTCACTCACATTGACCTGGATGGCCTCTTGTTAATGTAATGTGGTTTTCAAAGTGGTCCTTAAGAAGGTCCCCCACTCCCTGCAAAATTAGTTAATATAGTAAGCACTTTAAACCAATACCTGCTGAAACTGGCTATTTGAAAATAGGGTTAAATCTTCAAGTTAAGTTGAACTTGTAGACCACATCTTGTTTGTTTTATTTTATACATAGGCCTACGGTATATGTGTTTTGTGCTCATGTTGACACCTTTGTGTACCTGTATATGCCTGTGCTTTTATTGTTTTATTTTAATGTTTTTATTATTATGTAAAGCACTTTGGTGAATGCTTCATAAATAAAGTTTGATTTGATTTCATAGGCTTTTTTCAAAATAAATGGAAAAATGTGGTATATTTTTGAAATATTTTAACAACACAAATCTTGTATGGGGATCCCCGGTACAAAATATTTACAGATGGGGGTCCGCAGCCATATTAATATACATTTGGGGGTCCTTGACACAGATGGTTTGAGAACCGCTCATGTAACACCATGTCCATGTGTGCACATTGATAGTTGTTGCTCAAGCACATAGGCACATACAAATGCATTGTGTTGAAGCTGGTTACTTTGGAAACCTTGGAATTGGGTTTGATCATTAACTTCACCTGTCACAGCTGAGTAATGGCCTATTTGAAGGATGAAGTGGTGGAAGGCAAAGGAAAGTTTCACTAAATTCCAATGACAAATTACCTGCTTTACCTTATGGATATGGTATAAAGCAGCTCTACAGATTTGCATCTGCAAAAGGCAAAGTAGTCGAACCTATAGCTAAAACAGAAATGTAAGACATACAGTATAGGCCTATACAGTACAGTTGCTGTCACATTAAAAGTCTGGGTTTCCGAGGCTACTATCACATCAATAAACAATGAACATAAACTTTGGCTCATATGATATAGGTTATATAGAATATAATTTCTATACAAATAAAGAGTTAAACATGGGACTTGGGTCCCTAAATTATGTTGCCTGGTTTGTATAGAAATGTTTGTTGCGTTTATAAATCAATGCTGGTATCTTTCAAAATTTTAAAACACTCCTGCCCTCTACTGGAGAACAATATTACATATATTATTTAAAGGTAGGATGAGTAATATTATTTTATTATTATAAAATGATGTGTTAAATTACCATATATTCTGACAGGGGTCTCCTGTTCTCTCCAGCTCTTTAACAAACAGAAAATGCATTTTCAGGTCAGGATACCAATTTTATCCAATCAGGAGAGGACTCATACAGGATACAGGATAAACAGTCTCACATAGCCAGACACCTATTCCACAATCTCCATATGCTATAGTCTGGGAGGTGTAGTCTGGAACTACACCTGCCAAAAGCCAAGAATGGAAGCTGTCATCTGTTTGTCATTTCCCTTCACAAAACTAATATAATTATCTTTAAAACATATATTTGAATGACCATTTCTGCTAAGCAGCAAGCTATATGCTTAGACTAATGTGGTTTACAGTAGGAGAAATGTACGCTTTATCCTCTGATCATTTTCAGAGCTTCCGTGCACCAGATTGTATGACAGGACGGGAGCATTTGAAAATTGTGGGAGGCAACGGTCTGGCTCACGAGATAGGTTAAACAAGTGAAATTTGAAGGGACAACACAAAGAAATGAGCAGACAAAATGTACATTTAAGCTGATAAATGGGTACTCGGTCTAGTCCTTATTAGTCGAAATTTGCAACCCAATAGAACATTTATTTTCAGTTTTATTAAAGGTCTGGGGAGATGGGGCGACCCCTGTAATTGAACAAACACTCTATAGCAATGATTATTACTATCAGAATATAGTGCTTTAAGCTTTTATCAAAAAACCTTTGTTTTGACCATAAAAATATCACTTACCCTATCTTTAATATAATACAATTTACTGTATGTTAAGTACCAACATTCAAAAGTGCCACAAATACAATCAGTCTTTTATTTACTAAATGTACAAAATATAAAGTTTAATAAAACCAAACATAATAAAACATGTTACAAAAGAAATATTTACAGTTTCCTTTCTATACAAAAACTAGGACTCAAGGGTCTGATTTGAGGGTCTCCACAATGAAAAAAGATATACCCTGTTTTTGAACCTCTGTCCTGTGTCCTTATTGTTCAAACTTTATAAACATTCTTACTAGTCTTCAGAAATATGGACCAGAAACAACATTCATTTGTTTGTGCTTACTCAACAGTCACAGCCAATTGTGCTGAGACATCAGTTACACTTACTGTAAGCAGTGAAATGACAAACTGCTCACCAATCTTTCTACTATAATAGACAGGCCAGCTCCTGGTGTTGTTTAAGCATGTCATTGATAGACTCTCACACCACTGCTTTTACAGATTCCTCCTTTCACACATACATCGCTGCATTTCCCCCCTACATTCCTAGCTGCTTTCCCTGAACGTATTGTACTTGCACAATGTACAATTAAACAAAACAATAATTTAATGCTATGACGCGAATTACATCATAGTACGTCCATTATAAACCTTCCGGCCGAAACAAAGACTTACAAATAGTTCCACGCGGTGCAGTGTACTGATGAGTGTAGTAGGCCTACTGTGTCCCATTATTATCATCATCACCTAATTTGTAATGCAATATGCTGCAGAGAATAGTTTTGCTACATACGGTAGTTGCTTTTCTAGTGTTTAGGTGAAATGTGTGGGGTGACTGATGACATTCTCATTGAAACTCAATCAATGCCAGCACACTACAGTTCAAGCTCTTTTTTGAGCGGTGGTCACAACGCTCCTATACGTGGCCGTGTGTGTGGGTATGCGTGTCTGTAGCCTGTGGCCGTGTGTGTGGGTATGCGTGTCTGTAGCCTGCAGTAACCTTTTCTGACCACACATGTTAAGGGAGGGGCGCTGTTGTTCAGACTCGCACGCACGCACGCACGCACACACACACACACACACACACACACACACACACACACACACACACACACACACACACACACACACACACACACACACACACACACACACACACACACACACACACACACACACACACACACACACACACACACACACACACACACACACACACACACACAGCCTCCACCGCTCAGTTCACACGAGTGTGATTTTTTCTTTCACGCAAAGAATCTTTTGTCTGGATAGCATATGTGTTTCACTACCCTGCATCCATACAGTTTTACAGTAAGAACACATCTCCCAGCATTCTGCACAAAAGATCCATTGTTTTCAGACTAAGTGACGTGAAATGTTCCTTCGATCCGTCTTGGGAGGAAAATCTGAGTATGTTGACGGCATCCTTCAAGGTATACAGTAACCGTTTGATGAATGGTACCCAAATCAATAATTCAAACAAGTCCAGAAGAAACCAGGGCTGATTTCATTCATGAACAAAAGAGTACACAAAAGAACAGCTCAACGAAGCTAGGCCATTCAAAACGAATAACTGAGATGTCAATTACATGGAAATATCTCGTCAATCAGTATGACTGAAACATAAGACTGAAGTGCACTCCAGCCATGCTGGTGAAGCATGCTGTGTACAATTGACGCTATAATACAAAATAAATAAATGAATAAATACAGGCCTTGAGGCCTACAGGATTTTTACCAGATTCAAAACAGTGCAAAAATCTTCATTAAAAACAGCTTGTCAAACATGAGTAGCGGATGCCAGTACAGTGGTTGTGATAAGAGCTATTGAGAGCTAAACTCTGACCTGGTAAAACGGGTCACTGTAATGAAAGAAAGCACCCCACCCAGGCAGTATGCAACTAGGAGGACGGCATTGATGATGACGTCTGCACGCAAGACGTAGGACTGCCAGGCCAGGAAGTATACAGACAGCAGCACGGTAGTCCCCGTCAGGGCCAAACTAGCCACCACATAGCTCTCAGTCTCCATTAGATTGCCCTTCATACCTGGAATCAAAGGGGATTGAACAACAGTGAGGGAATATATTTTGATACAAACTGATTGTTGATGTTAGAGTCACTATAATTTCACTTTGGTTAGAGAATGTCCCATAACTCATGGCTGTTGTTGTAAGTCTGTGAAGCCTAACCAGCACAAAACAACCTACAGTACCTGCACCTAGAATCGTCCCCAGCCTTACTCATCTGCAAAGAGAATCTGCACCTGACTAACTATCAGTGAGAGTGTTAGCTGAATGCATCAAAATGATACTGATCTTTTAAAATAGTGTTATTGTTGTGTGTTGTATGATATGGTGTTCTTTAGCTGTTTCTGTACTACGTTAGTTAAGGAGTCGGAGTGTCGGACTAAGCATTATTGTAACATGATGCACATTGGATGGGATCACACAGCACCACAGGATGTTTAATTCAGTTCAGGGCAAAACGTTTAGTCTTAAGTAGTTTGCACAAGGGCTTCACTCAGACTGATCCAATCTGTCTGTATATCTGTCCTGGGCATAACTCGGGTGCGTCCGACTACTTGACTTCAAACTTGGTGAAAGCCAACGATGACCCGGAGTGTGTGGTTAGTGGCGAGTGGGAAGTCGGTCGGACCAGCAGCTCTCGAGAAACAAATCCAGAGTTTTGTGATGTCATGATGATGAGGGATCCCCATATTTCCAGATTTAGTCAATCAGTCGTATGGTAGTGGGTTGGGTACCACACTGGGCACTCTGATAATGGATACAAGGGTACTCTGAAAACAAGTACAACGGGTATTGCATAACCGGGTGGAGCATGCATTCCCAACTTGCATCGTTCTCGACTTGCGTAGTCCCCAAATAAGCTGGTGCCCTTTGTGCACTTGTGTCTATCCATTCTCTTGGATGATGTTACTGGAATAGCTCTCATCATGAATCATCAGTCTAAATGGTGCTTGTTTGGATGCCACATTGATGCTGTTCAAAATGCAATTCAACTTGAAAACACTGGCAAAATAAAGTATTGTGGAGACTATGCAGCCCATTGACCTATCTGTTAGATATGGAAACAACCGTTTATGGATGATATTCATATCTTGCCATCAACAAATACCATGTCTTCCTTCTAGTGGAGAAATGGCCCTCTGTATGCTTAACTTGTTTTTGGACAATCTTCTTATGGCTCTGTTAGTGTCTTGCTGCAGGCCGAGGTCAGATAAGGATCCCTGAAGAGCGCCACCTCTATATTATCTGACCCTTTGATTATCCACAGCACCTTATGGTTGACATTACTACTTGAACTCATGTCTCATGTGATGCCGTCCCATCCATACGCTATGTAGAATTGACCAATAAGATGTTTACATGAAGTGTTTTTGTTATGTCATGTACGCTATATAAACTAAATGTCAACTATTGTACTTTAGGTAGAACCATTTTGATTGGAACTTTGTATGCTGTCTCCATGACAACAAGGCAGAAAGCCTGCAACACTCCAAATTAAACCCGGGTCTCTGTTCTATTCTTTTCCAAGTGTCTCTTGAAATAGAAGATACGTAGGAACTTCCCTCTTTATCATCAAATGGCATTTTAAATCCAACACTATCTACAATCAATTGTAAAGCACATTAACAAACCTGAACAATGCCTACCTTTTATTGCAACAGTTATAATAACCTGTATATAATCATATCAAGGACGGTAGTTGCTTGTATTTCTATACAATGCCGTTCTATTCTGTACAGTTTTATTGTTTTATTTATTACAGTGCTGCAGTGTAAAAAAATAATCTATCAACTCACCAAAGTAGAGACGCAGCAGCTCTAGGCCAGCCATGATGAAGAGCAGGCACACATCACCGGAGATGTTCTCATTAGGGTAGCTTAGTATTTCTCCTGAGGCACAGTAACACATTACTTTAGATACTTTAGAGCAGGGGACTTCAACGTTTTCAGGCCAAGGACCCCTTGCTGAGAGCTAGGGGCTGAGAGAGTGATCAAGCAGGGACCCCCACTATATATTGTATAAAATTGTGTTGGAGATTAAAAATGTTCATAGATTTCTTAGACTGAGTAGACTCGTTGGACAGCACTATCATCAGTGTAGGTTGTTGGTCTAATGTGTCATTTAACCACTTGAACCATCAATACTTAGTCTGACTGCTCTTGTTTCCCTCTACACTAAACCTCTTTGCCAAGAATAGCAGATCTACAAGCTCACAACGCCTCGATTGTGAGCTTGTAGATCGGCTATTCTTGTAGATTGGTTATTCTTGGCTAATGTTCCACATATAATAGGGATACAAGGGTTCAAGTGGTAGTGTAGAAAAAAAAATCTTATCACACAAAGATTTGGAGGACCCCCTAGGGGTCCCGGACCCCCTGTTGAAGACCCCTGCTTTAGAGAGGTAAAGAAATCTATCTTTCTTGGACTGTGTAGCCCAAAATGCTCCCCCACCCTGGTCCAAAAACACACAGCAACATTTAACACTACTCCTCCTTATTCTACTAGAAAGTTAACTGCATCTAGATTCTAGATAGAATGCCAGCTCTGTCCAGTCCCTGATTAAACAAGACAACTTGCACACAAGACAAGTTGAATAAAACTGTAGAGTAGGCTACTCACTCTTGTAGATGATCATGCTGAGAGTGCAGAGGAAATAGAAGATGTAGTAGATGGCTGTGAAGTACAGCAGTGATTGTAGAGGGACAGATGACAGCTGGATGTAGCCTGTTAAAGGACTTTATTTGCATTGTTGGACGATCCTGGCAGACTGGCAGTTCTACATATCATGTCTGATCATTTCATTTCATTTCATTTCCCAAGATGCAAGTGTAGGCTACGCTAAACAAAAAGGATACAACAACGACGGCAGGCCTTCCTATAGATAGAACCAAAGAGAAGGGTAATTAGAAGGGCAATTTGTTTTTATGACAAAGTTTTAGACACACACACACACACACACACACACACACACACACACACACGCTCTAGTATACAGCACTCTACAGACACAAACGAAGTAGCAAACCTAAGCAGATTCTGCAGAATGTATCTGTTTTAAATGTAAATTGAGGCGTCTCAGTTTTTCAAAGTGTAATTTAGCCATGGAAAAAAATGGTATCTATAGCAACGCGTCAGCCAACCTGGTCTGGATGTCGCCATCTTGGACTGGATTTTCTCCTTCTTTCCAATGACTTCACTTAATCCCTACATTGATCAACGTCGCCACCTATTGGCAGGAATATATACTACAGCAAGTGAAAGAGTTTCTCTCTATCCTCTCTCTCTCTCTCTCTCTCTCTCTCTCTCTCTCTGTCTCTCTCTCTCTCTCTCTCTCTCTCTCTCTCTCTCTCTCTCTCTCTCTCCTCTCTCTCTCTCTCTCTCTCTCTCCAGGTTATCTATCATGTGTGGAATGTGGTACTGTCAAGTTAAATGTGAAGAAAATGCATTAAAGTAAAAATAGATTTATCTTTTCAGCCTCTGTAGGCTGTCACAACAGCATGCTATGTCTTGTTAAATCATTATTTTGTCAGTCAACAGGAACTTGTATGAGTATGACTCAAGTTACTGCAACGCAGGGTCAGCTAGGCCTACAGTATAGTAGAGCTGGCCTGTTCTATGGAGTGTAAAGTTAATCTAGGGAATTATAGTAAACGTAAAATGAAATCGCAAGGATGTCAACTCAAATCCCACCCGGCCCTGCCCCTCTCTCTCCAGAAAGTTACACATTACACAATGCAGGTTTATATAACATACTAAAACACAAAAAATGAACTGCATTAACATAGCCAGCTGTTTCATTGTCCCCCTCACAGCATCTATCTCTTTCTCGCTTGTCCTCTGAAACAATCTGCATAGTGTGGCCGAACTATAACGGAGGCGTTGTTTGGGTCCAATGCTGGAAGTGTGTGTGTGTGTGTGTGTGTGTGTGTGTGTGTGTGTGTGTTGTGTGTGTGTGTGTGTGTGTGTGTGTGTGTGTGTGTGTGTGTGTGGGTGAGGGTGGGTGAGGGTAGGGGTGGACAGACAGAGAGAGAGAGAGTTGGTCCAGCTGTGGGGGTCAACACAACAAAACAGCATCTCACATTCAGTGGGGGGCTGTGGGGGCCAACACTGTGAGGGCTGCACACAGTGGCATTGTTATAAGAGAGCTGGTGTGGGGGGGCATAGGGGGGTTGCAGCTGATAAGGGAGAGAGAGAAATGGATCATTCCCTTAAATCCTCCCCATAGGGAAGCTCGGGCACAAAACGCTGTTATTACGGTAGTGTGTTGAAATCTGAGAGAATCGAAACAGGACACACAAAAAGCCTTTTCAATGTGTACATACTACACAAAACTGCATATCTGTGTCAGAAACACCATGCATGTAGTATGTGATCTAAGGGGAATTAATTTAGCATCAATTGAGCACAAGATGACACTAATGTTTATACCAGCTTGGTTCACTGTCTGGGCACAGGTGCCCTCTTCCTTCTTTGTTTTCATAAATATGTATGATTAAAATAACGCTTTAATTGCTTTTCATGTGCGGTATACAAAATAGTATAGTACTTCTTCTGTGCATCTTCTTCCATAAATAGGATTTGTTTTTTTTCTTTTCTATAATTTCTTCTAATTTGCAATAATGGTATTGTAATTTATGTTGTGCCCCCTTGAAATGTATCTCCATTCACTTATACATTATAAATTTGGTCTAAATAAGTTTGGTCTAAATACATGTATAGCTAATTCCACCGAATCAGGTCAAACGTCCCTGTGAAAACTACACCTTGACCACACACAGCAACTTGACCACATGGTTACCCATGAATGTTCAGCCAGATTCATTGACACTACAGCTATACTACAAAACCAACAAACATGCAGTGGAATGTTTTCAGTGGACCTGCACTTCTCAAAGTGGGGTCCAGTGATCACCAGGGGTCCTTTGGGGGGGGGGGGGGGGGGGGGGGGGGGGGGGGGGGGGTGTTAACATGAAAAGGCCTGAGAAGCAGTGGTGTAAAGTTACTTCTATAGGCTACCCCCACTACATCTCAGAGGCAAATATTGTACTTTTACTGTACAATTAGGCCTATTTAACACCTTGTAGATTTAGATTATTATTAAAAAAAAACATAGGCTACATTAAAGGGGGAAAGACCACCCATTTTTCAATATTGAACTATGGTTTGTATTGTAAGGTACAACTTGATGACATCACACATTGTACTTTACAATACAAACCCCCAAATCAATCCTCCAGTTCTAGGCAACACAGAAGAGGGGGAACTTTTTTATTTATTTTCACTCAACTCCTAAGGTATAATAAAATTAATGACATAGTTCAATATTGAAAATGGGTGGTCTTCCCCTTTAACCACTTCAGATATATATTTTTGTGTTTTGAAAATAGTAGATCTACAAGCATTGTGAGCTTGTAGATCTACTATTTTCAAAAGATTTATTTTACGTTTGAAAACTTGCGAAATGGGACTTTCTGCATAACAAGAACTTTTACTTTTGGTATAGGCCTACTTTTAAGTATAGGCCTACATTTTGATACCAGTAGCCTACATTTGTACTTTTACTCAATTAAATTTAGAATTCAGGACTTCTCCTTGAGTATTTCTTTCTACATTGCAGTATTGATACTTTTACTCAAGTAAAACAGTGAGTAGCCTACTTTTTCCACCACTGCTGCTGACAGAGAAGAGAAGCTTTGCACATCCTCCTCTGGGTGAGATTGCAGCACACCAGAGGCGTCAATTGGGTATGGCAAGCTATGGCAGCTGCCATACCTTGGCTACAGGGGGAAATAATAAAATGTACTGTAATCGTGCCTGTTGCTAAGGTATGGCAACATGACTGGTGTCTTGCACGCGCGCCCAGTCATGTTGCCATACCTTAGCTTTTTCTGAACTGACGCCGCTGCAGCACACCTGTCCTGTACTGTCCTCTCCTCTCCTCCGAGGCTCGCTGCTCACACACAGGCCAGTCTGGGAGGAGGGACAGGCGAAGGAGGAACAGAAGCTCATTTCACACTCGGTTGTCAACTTTAGGCAACTTTTTACGGACATATTTATATATTTTTAAACACACTTGTTGTGTGTGCGTGTGTGTTCCAAAGGACTTTGTCGATTATTTAGCATTCATACGGGGTCGGTCGGGCGGGGGGGATTAAGTTGATTGCACGCCTGAAGGATAATTCTCGAAGAAGACAACCTTTGGATATATTCCTTACTCGTTGACATAAAACAAATAGATACATTGCTTCTTGTTTATTTCGATGTAGTGTTATTTTATTGTTACAGGCGTTTACTGGCCATTTTGTCAACGCGTCTTGAAGCCTATTATATCCTAATTTTCAAGTCGCTGGAAGGAGGAGAACACGTTATTCCGTGAAGTGGATTTATGTAAGATTTATTTTTTTTAAGAAAAGGAAAAAAGAAAAAGAAAACGAAAAACATTAGTAATAACATATTTTTAAAGGGAGTAATCAGATTTGGAAATGTATGTGTGAAAGTTTCCCCGATCCGAATTGATTTGGTTCGGACAAGGGGAGAAACGTTCATGGAGTTTTTAAGCAGGACCCGCTAGGATGGACGTGGTAGATGAAACTGAAGCGCTACAGAGATTCTTTGAAGGTAAGAAAGAAGTCTCATTTACGATATATAGGCCTAATTAATAGACTAATGTAGGCTAATTAACACAAACATGTTAGACGTTTTTGTAGGCTACAGAATAGGCAAATTGCAGTGGTGTAAAGTAACTAAGTACGTTTACTTGAGTACTGTAGGGCTACTGAAGTAGCCTACAATTCTGAAGTATTTGTACTCTGGAGTATTTCAAATTTCCAATACATTTACTTCACATCTCGGATCCAAATACTTTTACTCCACTACATTTATTTGAAAACTTTAGTTAGGCTACTAGTTAGTGTGTAGGCCTATAGATTTAGATTACTATTACAAAACTACATTAACCACTTCAGCCCATATACATTTGAAAATAGCTGATCTGATGCACTGTGAGCTTGTAGATCTGCTATTTTCAAAAGGTTTTTAGACATTTTTTACATTTGAAAACTTGTGAAACAGGACATTTTGCATAATGACCTTTGGTAGCCTATAGGCCTACTTTACTGTAAGTAGGCCTACATATTGTCATTGATGCCAATACCTTTCTACTTTTACTCAAGTACATTTTTAATTCTAGACTTTTATTTGTAACAGAGTATTTCTACATTGCAGTAGGCCTATTGATACTAACTTTTGCTTATAAGGAATGTCAGTAGTCTACTTTTTCCACCACAGAATAGGCTAATTGGCTTCTGCTCCTCATGCTATCAAACGTTTTATGATTTTATGACTGGCATATAGCCTACCCCCCCCCCCCCCCCTGTATCTGGCTAGTAGTGGCTATACTGACAAAGGATGAAGTGTTTTTGATTAACAAACAAATTGAAATAGGTGACATTCTGCTTACAGTCAGCTCTTACCAATTTACATACATGTCTAGGCTATAATAGCTTCATTTTAATTTGTTGCATTATTATGTTGCCTGCAGGCCTATTAGTTACACTAGGCTACCTTTCCCAGAACAGGTGGGTAGGCCTATGAAGCCTAGTTGTAAAAAATAAGCATGTCAGAGCTCCAGTTCTCAGTGTGGATGGTGATTTTTATGAGGCCCCATGGCTATGGGCCTATAAAACAATTTAATTTAATGTATAAATAATGCTGTCTACCCTAAGTTGTCTGAGTCAGTTGTTTTTTTTATTATTCGTTTCACCCACGTCCGTAAAGTTTAAAAAGTTAAAATACGAGGAGGCGGGGAGGTTGAACGAGTGCAGGGAGCAAAAGTGATGGTGATGGCAAGCAGAGGTTGGAGGATGGAGTAATGGGGAATCCTGAGTGAACACCAGTTGGAGGAGGGAGGCAAGGGGGCAGGGTGAAGGAATGCAAGGCAAGATAAATGGCGTGTTTTGTGAGGGTATAGCTGCGGCACAATGTACGTAAAGAGAAAATAACACTCAGCTTGAGCTAAAATTGTGTTTAGTACTTGTCATCCATTGATTTCCAAATATGAAGCTTTTTGTGTGTGAGTGGAGGTAAATTAATTCATATTCATTAGCTTTGTGTCATCGAGACATCTGGCATTTAGGAATGTATTGCTCACATTTATCACATGTTTCAGGGCTTTGTCATGAACTCTGTGATTAAGACCCTTCACATCTCATTATTTAGTAGTTTCTCTTTTTTGAGAAGATTTATGTCAAGTGTTCAGGCGAAGTCAAGTGCACATGAAAACACATTTGGTGGCTTATGTATAATAAGTTATCTCTGGGGAGACTTAACACTTTATTATAGTATACACAGACTGTTGACTTGAATATACACAGCAATCTGTGACTGTCAAAGGTTCCTCGCCACTCTGACAGGAATTTAGAGTGTTTACATTCTTGGTTTGGGAGTGAGGGAGAGATGTTCTTACTATTGGCTTAATTTCAGCCCCTATGTTTGGAAGTCAACTGGAGTAGAACAGGCGCCTGCATAGAGACCACGTCATTAATTTACAAATTCAACTATTTGCAGTTTTAGGGAGCATGCTTTTGGTGAATTGTTGAGCCCAGCTTAATTTTCAATATAACAGATTATCTTTAACTTCTGAAACAGCCAAGTCCACAGCTATTATCTATACAAATCCAGTGATATCAGCTCGTCGTCTATGTCACAGA
The DNA here is from genome assembly GCF_963921795.1 of Nannobrachium achirus. Taxonomy (NCBI): domain Eukaryota; kingdom Metazoa; phylum Chordata; class Actinopteri; order Myctophiformes; family Myctophidae; genus Nannobrachium; species Nannobrachium achirus. Next base: position 17,142,147 of record NC_137820.1, read on the forward strand.
TCACCCCTTTGCTTAGGGAATGAATAACACAGAATTGAGATTTGTGGTTATAGCTGTAATCCATTCCTTGAATTTAAATATGACATAATTAGTGCTAGTGGCAATGGTGATTTGGCGTTATGAGAGATAACACACAAATAGATAACACACACACAAATAATATATTTACACACCAACCATGGTTAACTGTGGCGTAATAGGATTAGTGAAATATGTATACATTCAACCTAATGCACACTGTGCATTCCTGGCATAACCTCATCAGCCTTTAAAACACAATGAGGTGAGACTGGTGTTTTTACTCTGGCCTTTCTCCTAAACTCTCTCTCTCTCTCTCTCTCTCTCTCTCTCTCTCTCTCTCTCTCTCTCTCTCTCTCTCTCTCTCTCTGACTCCATTACAATGACAGTGAGCAGACAGGGTGAGGAGGAGAGATAGTGCAGACCCATGGTGGTGGTGGTGGTGGGGGGTGGGGGGGGGGACGTGAGACGCCTCTGTTGAGAGAAACGCAGCAAAACCCTGAAAACTTGACCTTTCCCTCTCTAGCTCTGGCACTTTTAAAGACACACATACGCAAGCACGCACTTCTAGTTTCAAAGGATATCCAAGCAATATCTTTTATTATTTTGTTGTCAAAGGGAGCATACATTTTTTTTCTTCCATCTGTAGTATAGTCAAACATAAACTATGTGATGCACTCTCAGGACAAATTCAAGACATAAGGTAAAGTTAACATTTGACATAGAACTCAGACAAAATGATTTATTTCCGTCCAATAGATCGATGTTTACCAAGACGTAGCTGAATTCTAAAGCTTTGAGTCACACAGTAGGACGTTTCATTCAATCACAGTATCAAAACAATCACAAAGTATAAAGTCTATGAAAGTGGATTGAGCATTATATCATTTTATTTTTTTATAATTGCCTTTGTGAATTTACAACACATGTGTTACTGAATCTTCCCAGTAAGTTGCACTCTGCCTCTAATGAGGTCTTTGTTCCACCTTGGAAAAGCAGGGTGATGCACATCGCTAGTGCTGTCCAGTCATTTGATTAACAGCTCTTTAGCAGTGCAGTTCTTTGTTATTGGAAGGTATTGTTTTTGGGCAGCCAGGCTTTACGAAACACCACCGGTTGGTTTTGTGTTTTCATCATCTCACTCCCGTCAGGCAGACAACAGAGTCATTCTCGACCAAACAAACATTGTTTGTGGTTCTTGCTTTTTGGAGCTGTGTGAAGCACAGGCTCCCTATACGTGGCTGTGTGGGTCTGTCTGTCTGTCTGTCTGTCTGTGTGTGTGTCTGTGTGTATGTAGCCTGAACTTCCTAAACTTCGGCACGCTACTAGTCCCACAGTTTTGCCACCACACACTCGCGCCATATGTCAAATCGACAGGCTTACTCGGGAATCGTGGGCTAGTAACTTGCTAAGAGAAAGGTTCAATAGTTTAATTGATATTAATTTATTAGTGAATTAATTTTCCCCATTGACTTATAATGGGAATCGCAAAAACTCACATTCAATTATTTGTCTCTCGCAAACCATAGGGGCTAGAGTTTCAAGACTTGGAGAGGAGGTTCATAATGATTTCAAGGATTAAATAAAAAATAATTGTGTCATTTGGCCGCATGGTGGCGCCATAACACCCCACTTTACGTTTTGGCCTGTAACTCTTGAACCGTAGGTCGGAAAATTAAAAATATTTTTTCCCTGGATTCCTTGGGTCATGACGCATCTCCCCATATAGGCCACGCCCATTTGCGCCATGATAGATTTTCCGCCATCTTGAATTTTCTCCAAAACACACTTTTTGCTCCTTTTCCTACATATTTTCTTCAAATGTCACAAAAATCGGTACACATGATCCACACACACACACACACACACACACACACACACACACACACACACACACACACACACACACACACACACACAGCTCCACTTCACACGGGTGTGATTTTTAAAATATAAATTCCTCTCACGTGCTTGCGTTACCTTATTGTAACTTAAAAGTAACTAGTAAACAAATGAACTCATACTTACATAGATTGTTGTTTGTGTCATAACATTGTCACTAACACCGTTAGGGCAGAAATGACTGCAAAAGGTCAACTTAATTGGTTCATTAATTACATAATGAATTGTGGTGTTTTGTGGTGTTTTGGCTCCCCGTCTCCTGCATGGCATGCCAAAGAACGGCAGTGACAACCATTGGGGCTTATTTTGTCACTTGTCACAATTACAACATTAATGAACACAGATCAGTTTGCTTCACCCTGCACGCTGTGGACAGAGCCTTATTACTTTCATTTGTTATAACTAGACCTTACCCGTTTGAAGATATGTGCTCCAATATATGTGGCTTGGTATTTTTTCAGTGGTTGTTAATTTGATCCCATGGCCTGGAGGAACGGACCGTAGCCCTGACAACAGGCTGAAGTTGAGTTGAACAGAAGTGGTATAAAAACGCGAATAAATAGCTTGAATTTGGGAAAAATGGAAATCGGGCTCCGTCATCGTCTGTATAATGATAATGGCCAATGCCATGTGAAAATGTGTGAAATTGGGATCAGTTGCTGAAGAGAGAAAGGTGGAAATGCATATTCTGACTGACTGACCTACTGACTGACCTACTGACTGACCTCCCTAATTATAGAATGGATGATTCAATAGCTGTTGTTAGGGGGGAGGTCTTCTTTATTGTTCAATGAAGAATCGTTGCTGATTTTGGCATGTAGGTCTACAAAACATGGCACTTTCAACATATCACTAAGGTAGACAGGTAGACAGCCTGCACCTCTACTCTCCTTTTCCTCAACTCTCCTCCTCCACATGCTTTTTCTTCATCTCTCGCTAACGTAACGTTCACTTGCAACCTTGTTCGTTCAGCCTGCCTTTTTTCCCTTCTTTGTTCAAACCTCTACTCCATACCTCAGACCCTGCCATGTCACTCCACCGCCCATAATCTCCTGAACCAGGTCTGCCGGGGCGGCCAGTGCTGGTGTGCGACAAGGGTTGTGTGTGGTAGCCTGGTACAGCCCTGTCTCATGACTTAAGACATAATCCTCGTTACAAAAGCACTCGCAACCTTTCTCACACACGCACACAATATACCTTTGCGCGTATTCGCGCGCGCACACACAGACACACACACACACACACACACACACACACACACACACACACACACACACACACACACACACACACACACACACACACACACACACACACACACACACACCCAACTCGCCTCTAACTTTCAAAGTGCGACTCTCAGGTCTGAGGGAGAAAACCTTTCCAGCCAGAGTATAGGGAAACATGTGAAAACATTAGAGAGGAACTGTTCTTCTCATCTTCCGTTACAGGTGCTATCATCTTAAGGACATCAACATGCTTTGGCTACGCGCAGGTACTCTGCTCCCCAAACCGACCCCACCCTACCCCACCCTTCACCCCCAACCCTCGTCCCGCATCCCCTCGCTGTCCTTGTCCTCTCTGCTTCTTTGTATGTGATTTGTTTGCCTTTATCCGACAAGTGGATTCATTTTGATATTCTTCATCTGTTGCGCGTGTTGTGCTAGCTACAGTGGTGCTCCTTGCCTTGCTTGTTCTGAGGGTCTCTCACTGTTTGACCTGACTTGAATTTGACATGGTTTTTTGTAAACAACGGCTGTACAGGCTCTATCAATCAGTTCCATATATCAGAATCCT
>NC_137820.1:17148363-17380863 GCF_963921795.1 Nannobrachium achirus
TAGAAAGAAATTACATAAATTGACCAATTCTTGGCCATCTGACCAGTGATGTATATCGGACCAGTTACCCATATATGGAGACCCCTGGTACCCATATATGGAAATCCATGTACTGATGGTACATCCCTTTTATGCCCATACATGGAGATCCCTGTCTGAACCAGCCACACAGATATGGGCTGTCTTCCTCCATATATGGGCATTCCCATATGAGGTCCTGTTAGATAGGTTCTTAATATTGATGACATCAGGGATCTCCATATATGGGCATAAAAGGGATTCTGTTAGAGTGGTTCCCATGACATCACAACATACAATCCCTTTTATGCCCATACATGGAGATCCCTATCTGAACCAGCCACACAATTATGGGCCATGTCTTGGCCATCTGGCCAGTGATGTACTGTATATCGATGACATCAGGGATCTTCATGGGCATAAAAGGGATTCTAGGGACTACCCATATGGACTTTTTCATAGGTGATGTCACCTGTGATATCACCTGTGATGTCACAGTGATGTGTCAAGGGAACCACAGTGTCAGGCGTGACCTTCAGACAGACAGACAGAGATACACGGACAAGATGTGCCGGTTTTCATAGTAAACTTGTGACCTATGGTCGCAATGAAAAGCTCCACCGGCTGTCTGTCCCTCCGTCTGTCCGTCACGCCACGTCACGTCACGTCACGTCACGTCACGTCACACTTTTGACCCTACCCTACTCTTATCTCCGCCACCGTTGCCCCTAGCCATGCCAAACTTTGCACACACACTCCTTGGATGGCAACTCACAACCTCCGCCCCTGATTTCTCTCATGGCCCTCTTCTAGTGCCACCATCAGGCTGATTTTTGCAAAACACATTTTTGGACACTGCTCCTACAGATTTTGGCCTAAAATCACGCAAAGCAGTACACAGTATCTCTAAAGTCATGTCATCAACATGGATCTGTCCCATGTCCCATATTCCCTCCTGATGATTGGCTACGATTGCCTTCTAAAGTTTGTGTATGCGACCTGACGGTCACTTATCTTCCGATTAGGGAGTCTTACTAGTAATACTAAACAAGGATGGAAAATATATCCAGACACCTTTTGTGAATGGTAGTGATGATAGGGACCACAAGATTAGCAACATAGACAGATGAAGGATAAGCGTGATATCTTAATTGAGATTTTAAAGCAGGGAGCAAAATTGGAGGGAGACAAAAAGAGCAAAAAAGACTATTTTCCCCCAATGGTAACACTGAAATTCTTGGCATTCCCAACTGAGTAGTTGCTTAATCTATTAGTGAGAGAGAGAGAGAGAGAGAGAGAGAGAGAGAGAGAGAGAGAGAGAGAGAGAGAGAGAGAGAGAGAGAGAGAAAGAGAGAGAGAGAGAGAGAGAGAGTCAGGGTCTGCCTGCCCACCCACTGTATACCTCATCTTGACCTTCTATCAACCCCCTTCACTCCGTTCCCATCAACTCTCTCGCTCTTGTGGTTAGAGGGACATTTCCCATTCAGGAATTACAACAATAGAATGGAACGTGCTTCATTTAAAAAACTAAAAACAAAACAATAACAAACAAACAAATAAAAATGTATTATGCATAAGAGCGACTTCTACAAGCTACTAATTTTGGAGATTATAAGGGTCATGTGTTTGGGATTTGAGGAGCTTTGGCTGTGAAGGGGTGAAAATGGCTCTGGGGTGCAGCGAGGAGAGAGAAGAGGATTAATGGTTAAATAAATGATGCTACACGCCAACAAAAAATCTTGAGCGTTAGTTTAACTCTATGGGTAAATGTTTACACTTTGAGAGTTAAATTACAGTCAAATTCTACGGCAGATTTATAGTAAATGAGAACCTTTTCCATATGTATGTACGTATTTGTAATGACATATTAATGCTTCATGTTATCCTTTAATAATGTTTTCCAATTGTTTTGTTTCTACAAAAAAGGGAAAAAAAGTGACTCTTGTTTACTGGTACTGTATATCATATATGAATATATGAATGAAATATTGAAGTATGGGTTTTGAAAGTGAAGAAGAGGAGTTCAAACTAGATTATTTCAAATTTGATTGAATAATTGTCATTTTATTGAATAGCTTTTATTATACTTTTTTTTAGCTTCAAGTAAGTTACATCATAGTATGAGTCATGTTGAATGCTTCCAGTGTAGCTATACTGTAGATGCACAGAAACTGTTGTCCTTGGTTGCACTGTAAAGTTGATTACTAATGCATACTCACACTGTTTGTCAAACCTCCTTGTGTATTTTCAAGGGCATGCATAGATAGAGCTCAGTTTGTTTTCTGTAACCTTAATTCAGAAATTCTCATTCAGCAAATCATGGCTCCATTGTCATCATACTGAGGCACATACAGTAAGGTACCTTTACTTGAATACATGTATTGGTAGGCTACAAAATGAATGAGTATTCATACGTTGACAAACACATTCAAGTATGGGTAATACAACAAAACAAAATGGACCTCATCTTATTCTCTCAAATAATCTGCTGAGTTACGACATACTGTGAGCTAGTGTTGGCACTGGCTTGCTGTTGTTGGCATACGCCATATGGTTCCCATTGCTAACTCCCAGAGCTCTCCACCTCTCCTCCATGTTTCCCCCGGACCCTTTCTTTATCGCAGGTCATGATATTACCAGTTCTCTGGAGCCAACCAACATCGACACCAGTATCCTGGAGGAGTACATCAGCAAAGAGGACGATAGCACTGACATGTCAGTAGGGACTCCAAACCAACACATCACAGTGCGCCAAACCACCCAATCAGATCATGTCGTTACAAAGGAATTTGTGTCTCTGATAAGGCTAATCCTCTCTCTCTCTCTTTCTCACTCTTGAACTTTTACTTTTTTTACAGCTGCTTCTCAGAGGTCCACAGCACCCCAGGACCGAATTACTCATCTCCCCAACCAGGAGTTTCCTCCTCCGGGGGGCTGGTGTGTGGTGTGAGTCCTCCCATCCCACTGCGCCAAGGAGTCCCTCCATCCGGGCCCCCCAACTGTCAGAACCCTTACCCACCTGGGCCATCCCTAGGACTGCTCCGACACAACTACCCCTGCCTGGGGCAGCAGCAGCAGCAGCAGCAGCAGCAGCAGCAACAACAGCAGCAGCAGCAGCAGCAGCAGCAACAGCAGCAACAACAACAACAACAACAACAACAACAACAGGCTCACATCAAACCTGAGCACAGGGGCCATTACGCTCCAGGGTGAGCTGAGAGAAGCAAAAGTAGAAGTATTATTATAATAGAAAATATACTGTATCTATTTTATGTATTTAATTGAGCCACCAGGTGGTCTCACACTGCAAGATCCAGAGTGTTAATTTAACAAGCAATATAAAAATAACCGGTGCATTTACATTTTAGTTTGGTTTTTTAGACGCAAGAGGACAGAATATGACCCAATACTGAGTTGTGAGGCAGAGCTGTAATAGCAAGTGTTAGTGGTTTACCATATAACCCGAGCATGTTCTTCAAAGCAGCAGCATCATCTAAAAAGAACTTTGAAATAGTTTTTATTTTATTTTTTATCATTACTATTTAGAAATTTGGTAAACTACTTGGGTGACGCAGCATTTATTTTCCATTGTGCATCGAAACCAAACACACGCCCTACTGCAGGTCCATGATGCAACCAAGCCTTTGATTAAACTTCACAGAGACAAATAAAGTCTTGGCTGACCAAGAGGGAAGGGAGACTCATATCAGAAACAGAGTCAAATTACACCATGTCAAAAAATACACACACTCACACAATCTCGGTTTGAAGAGCTATACTCGTCTCGTCCCAAAGAATTTCTTCTTTAAATATACTAATTAAAGAGTTTAGAGAACTTATAGGGAAACATATCAGTGTGCTGAGGTGGACACTGACAAACTTCAGCATGACGCTATTTCAAAGAATTCTATACATTGAAAGTTTGTTTTCATTTTATAAGGATATAACAAAAAAATCTCTTTGTCCATTTTCTTAGGACACTACCCGAGTCCCCCCCAGACTCCAGTTCAGAGCCCTACTCTCCCCAGCAAGTGAATGGTAAGTAACTGACCAACAGATAGAGACAGACAGACAGACAGACACACAGACAGACAGACAGACAGACAGACAGACAGAGACAAAAGGAGAGAGGGAGAAAGAAAAAGGAGAGGGGGGAAGGTAATAGGAGTGAGAGAAAGAAAGAAAAACAGAGTGAAAGAAGCCAAGAAACGAAGAAAGAGGGAGAGAACAAGAGAGAGAGTGAGAGAGGGAGAGAGAGAGAGAGAGAGAGAGAGAGCACACAACAAACAGAAATGGTTAGTGCGGGCTATATCTTGTAGACTGCAACCCCTGGTCTGCCATTGAGTCAGAGAAACCCATCCACCGACCGTATGGGTTACACAGGGCCAGGGGAGCATAGATATGGATTGCAATTGTGACAAATAGTAAAAGAAGGGGTTGAGCGGGAGAGACCCAAAGACATGGAGGATCTTCGCACAGGTAGGTGTGCCCATGACTTTGTCCATCCTTCCAAGCCTGCTCTCTCTCTGCTCAAATCAATACCTGTTACTCATCACTATGGTCAATTTGAATAGAACATAGAGAACAAGAGAAATCGATTTAATGTGTAAACAAATTGATAAATTCAAACATTCAGTACAGCACTTACCTGTGATTTATTAATCCTCATTCAGACATTAACACATTTAGATGTGTATTAATAATACATTTAGAAATTGTATAGAGGAGTCATTTATTTATTAATCTATCGTTTCCATAATTGCCCTAGAAATGGAATTTCATCAGATAAATTCAGTTCCTTTGAACTCAGAATCGAGGCCTTGTTTTTAAACGCATGATAAATGAAATCGCAGTGTGCTTGGCTTTGTCTCAACATTCCGACACAAGTCGAACTGTCCTCAAAATCACTGCGTGTACGACTTGTGCTGCTCCCACACACCTGCGTTGGTCCAGCAGCCCATTAGTGAAGAAGGTGTGGGATTGTTTTATCTGATCGGCATTACTCCAGGCGGAAACAATAGAAAACACCATTAGCCAAGGGTGGAGGAAATGGGAACAAGCTGCTTAAAATAATGAAATGCAAATGCAATAGATTGGTAGGGATATAAGAGCTGAAAGGTCTTTTTAGTTTGTTTGTGCGAGCAGACATATTTGCAAGCAAGATTAATACCTAAACACACTGGATGTAATGAGTAAACATCTGGATGTAACTGGAACCCATGTGAAGCTCCGGACGTGATAATATACAGTATATTTTGGCAGACTGAGACAACATGCACTAATTAAACAAAAAGTACAGATTGTGTTTAGTGGGAGCAGGAAAAAGGAAATAACAGTTCAAGAAGTCATGTGTAGGGCTATGTGAGCATCAATAATAAGAAACAACACAGTCCTTTTATACCAGCTTGTCTCTGAATGGACTAGCCTTACTGAGGTGGTGACGTCACAGAGAACACAGCCCCCTCATTGGCTAAAGGCCCAGCCAATGAGGAGAAAGTAACGAGAAATGACGAAATGACATACTGTGGCGGCTAGGAAATGACGATCTGTAGACCAGCTTTGCAAGTCGGCAATAATTGCACAAAGTTATAAAACATTGAATTGTTGTGTTTTCGTAGACCCTCACATGCTCAGGACCATGACACCTGAGAACATGTGTCACATGACTCCCCCGCCGCTCCTTCCACCGCATGGACACTATCCCAGCATGCACCGGGACATGTACCTCAAGCCGGAGCCCATGATATCGCAGTACTCCATCGGCCCGGTGCCCGGCGCCAGTGGAGATCTGCAGCAGCAGCAAACACAGATGCTTCATCAGCTGCTGCAACATCCTCAGGGACAGGAGTAAGTGATAAAAACACAGAAGGGATAGAGCAGGGGTTCTCAAACCTTTTTAGGCCGTGACCCCCAAAATAAACATATATGAACTAGGGATCCCCACCCCGACAAGCACTTGGAATTGTAGTATTACATTTGATGTGACACGGTCCACAGATGAATATTGTGAAAATAGACGATCTACATGCGTTGCGAGGTGTTGTGAGCATGTAGATCGGCTATTTTCACAATGTTCGCCTCTTGCTTACTTAATATTTGACAGTTTGGCCAGTTTGGTATTAAAATGGTCTTGAAAGTCCTTAAATTGTCATTTCAGAAATGTGCAGATACCATGTATACACTTATACTGTGTGTTGAAGAGTGAGAAAAGAAATTACATTAAGCTAATCATCTGGGGACCCCACAAAATAATTTGGGGACCCCACTTGGGGTCCCGACCCAAAGTTTGAGTACCACTGGGATAGAGGAATGGAGGGATGGGGTAGAGCAGGTGATACAAATGGCCAGTGTATAGGGGGAGTGCGAGAAGTATGGAAGATGGAAACTCACATAGCGGTACTGCATTCAGAGACAAAGACACAAGACGCATTCGAGCGATGGAGTGAAGGAGGAGAGAATAGAGAAGAAAGGGAGAAGGATGGGACGGATTGGGGGAGGGAAATATGTGAGAGCGGGGAGCAAGGAGGGCTATATGATTATGAGGCCCGTAACACAAAACTGTAAACATCAACCATTTGAGAAAAACAATATACTATTTACTTTGCTCCAAAATTCAAATTTTTGATGGGAACTGCAGCCATGTCGTTCTTCTACTGTGAATGTGTGTGTGGTCCATTATGTGCCAACGTTTCCGGCTGTTGACGTTGTGTTTCTCCTGCAGTGGAATCTCTGGTCACCAGGCCAAGAAGCGGAAGCACTCCGAGTCTCCCAACAGTACGCTCAATTCCCAAATCCTCACAGGTATCATCAAACAAGAACCAGGTAGGCAGGCATCTTTCTTTCTCCTCGTCTTTCCTCACCTGCTCTCCGTCTCACTCTTATCTTGACTCTCACCCGCCCTTAACCTCTGGAGAAATACCACCAAATTAACAGTACCCCACCTACGCCCTCTCACAGGAACGAACGAGCCACAGACTTTTGCGAACATTCTTCTTTGAGAGTGACTGACAGGCCTGACATTATCCTTCACGTTCTAAATTAATTTCTTGGATGCTGTTTCAGGTTTAATGCAGGACGCAGACAACAGCTACTTGGACCCAAACTACCAGTGTATTAAGTGGCAGCCACACCAGCAGAACAAGTGGACACCATTGTATGACGTCAACTGCAAAGAACTGTGGGTGAAAATGTATTTCTATAGACCTCAATCTATGAGTATTGTCTTGACTGTAGCTTAGCTGCGAGAAAAAGACCACAACACAGACGTAATAGCTAGAGAGTGCTAAAAGAGGGGTAAACGGATAATTCTGCGAACTACAGAGGGATGGAGGGAGGGAGGGAGGGAGTGGAGAGGGAATGGAGGGATTGTAGATGTCTACAAATTCCTCCGAGGTGAGCTGTGCGGGGGAGGGTTTCGGTTTGGAAAGAGAACGTGGGGAGTAGGAGAGGGAGAGGGTTGGTGGGGCGACTGGGCGAGTGTGTGTACGGAGAAATTAGCGAACGCCTCTCTTTGTTCAATGCCAAAGAGAACTAAGAAGAGGGGGTAATCCTGAACTCATAGAACCTACCCAGTGGTTTATTGCCATCACCACCTGGTTGGTTTGAAGCATGCCATGCATGCCCACTTATGGGTTCAGAGGGTTTAATTGCACTTAAATCCATCAGCCATCAGTGGGGTCTTCAGAAGGTCCCAGTACTGGTGTTGTTAAGTCAGAGACTCCCCCTGGTGTTAGGCATTGACACTGCATTAGCCTAATACTCTTTCCATAGCTTGCCTCAGTTACATTCATTTTCCAATAACTGACAGCCTAGAGGAGCATTCAAACTTTCCCCACTCATCATCATGTCCGTCTTGGCAATCTGTAGGCCAATGCCCACCTACCGTGTGGACGCTGACAAGGGCTTCAACTTCTCCTTGTCCGACGACGCCTTTGTCTGCCAAAAGAAGAACCACTTCCAGGTCACAGTGTACATCGGCATGCTGGGAGATCCAAAGTACATCAAGACCAGTGAAGGTCTGCAGCCCATTGACTGCTTCTACCTAAAGCTAAATGGAGTCAAGGTAAGGCAAAGGGATGCATTATTAGTGACATTTACAGTTGTCTAATAGCCTATACTTGGTCTGCCATTATGATCCTCAGCTCAGTACCTTAAAGGGCGAGTTCACCATAAAAAAGAAATCTATCAATTACTAACAGTCACCCCATGAAAACTTGAATTCATGGAGATTTCAAGGAGATTTTCTTGTTTTAATTTTGTATTTTGTTCAATTCTTCAAATATTGGAATATTGGACCAGGAATACGATAAAAACAAAACAATATCCATGATTCGAAGGCTTCATGGGGTCAGTAATTGATATACAATCAATTAATCTGATTAATCTCAGCTAAAAGTGGTCTATCTTGTCTTGCAGTTGGAGGCCATGAACCAGTCTATCAATGTGGAACAATCCCAGTCAGATCGCAGCAAGAGACCCTTCAAGCCAGTAATGTAAGTTTGGATGATTGATCTACTGGTTTATATGTCATGTTTTGTTATTATTGGATTATTAGATTATTATTGTATGCTTTTTTTGTGTGTGACAACATTGATAAGAGAGGGATAGCATAGATTTGGTATTCAACCCCAGGATGTAGCAGTTATGTGGTCAGAGAACATTAAATGACTACCCCCATAAGGCAACTTGATTGTGCATCAGTTTCGTGTCTCCCAGGGTAACCGTGCCTCCAGAACAAGTTACTAAGGTGACGGTGGGACGACTCCATTTCAGCGAGACCACAGCGAACAACATGAGGAAGAAGGGAAAGCCCAACCCTGACCAGAGGTGAAACACCACTGGCATCCCAGTAGTTTCTGCATATTAAATATTAAACAGAAACACTTTTTTTACTACTGCAAGAACATACTGTATAGTGTAGTATATATATAATAAAATACATGGTTGAGGACTTGATGACAGCACATTGATGATGATGATGATGATGATGATGATTGTGTACCATTACAATGCGTCCAGTGGAGCACGTGGCTCTCAACCTGTGGGTCAGGACCCCCAGAGGGGTCCCCAAATTATTTTGGGGGGTCCCCAGATGATTAACTTAATGTGCAACATTGTTTTCTCACTCAACAGTAAACAAACCAACATAATGTTTAAGTGTGGGTATCTGCACATTTCTAAAGTCGCAGTTTAAGGACTTTGACAAATTAAATATTGGACAAATTGTCAAATATTACAGGCAGAATTTGTGAAAATAGCCGATTTAAATGCTCACAACGCCTCGCGTTGCAAGGCGTAAAAGGTCACGGCCTGAACAGGTTGAGAACCACTGCAGTAGAGTAGTTAAATCTCTGTGTGTGTCCCAGGTACTTCATGCTGGTGGTGCAGTAGAGTAGTTAAATCTCTGTGTGTGTCCCAGGTACTTCATGCTGGTGGTGGCGCTGCAGGCTCAGTCCCACAGTCAGAACTACACACTGGCCGCTCAGGTGTCGGAGAGGATCATCGTCAGGGTAACATCTGTCAGTCTGTGTCTGTCGGACCGTCCTTTTCCAACCATATCCCTTGTGAATGTGTCATCGGTCACCGTACAGCTGAGAAGCTCACAGTTTTTACTCCATCTCCTCCTCCATGTCATTGTTGTAATCCCATTCCATTGGCATTCCATTCCATTTGTTCTGGATTTGGTGACTGTGATCCTTCAGCATAACATACTTTTATTGTGCGGTTGTCTTTTTGTTTGTGTTCTGGATTGTTATACCAAACCATATATTTATACTGTAAGTAAAATTGGTCATAAAACCCTACTTCTTTGTTCACAGCCTGTGAACACTGAAGTAGAGCCCAGTGGCGCTTGTTGCTATGGATAGTTGGATACCATAACCAACTCAAACGTGTCATGGAGGACCCCACGGATTGATTACTCTTCTGTGTTTGACAGTGTTGCAGTGGCAGTGTTGCTAAATATGAATGGAAATGTGCTTTCTATATATTTAATTATATGTGGGCTACTGTACCAGTACTACTACCAGTAGCTAAAGGCAACTCTGTCCCAATATAGTTGCCTGTGTGGAATTCACTGCTAGTATTTATGAATCCGCATTGTATGCATAATACATGGATTTCACTGCACAAACTCCTCTGAGTAGGTACACTGTACTGTACCTCTGCAAACTATTTGGGAAAACCATTATAAGGCAACGTATTCAGTGACTTCTAGCAATTCCTAGGCTAGCTCCTCTCGGAACCTCTCCCTCCGCTATAGTATATAGCTCCGAGATGAGGTTCCTGGAAACTACATGCAAGCTGACAGTAGCTGTTCATGACGGCGGAAGGTCCGCCGTCATGAACACTTCTTACCTTTTGTGCACATCGTATCCAAAAAGTAATGGTCGGCTTTCCCTCTCTCAGATGTTTACTTTTTTAGCGTGGAAGAAAATCTAAGCAACAGGGTAGAAGCAACAAGTTTAAATCACTGTTTTTGTCAGCGTGTGGCTAGTTTTCTCGTCCCGACCGCTTTGTTGCAAAACATTTCTCACAGATGAGTGGCCAGTCTTGCATGCGCATTCCTGCTTCTGTGATATTGCATTGGGAAAAACTGTCTGACAAATACAGCGATTTAAACTCTTGTTTCAACCCCATCGCTTAGATTTTCTTCCACGTTAAAAAAAGTTAACATCTGAGAGAGGGAAAGCCAACCTTTACTTTTTGGATACGATGTGCACAAAATGACGGCGGACCTTCCCCGGAACCTTCCGATTTGGGCATGTAGTTTCCAGGAACCTCATCTCGGAGCTATATAGCGGAGAGAGAGGTTCCCAAAGGAGCTATTCCTTGGCCACGGCCTCTCCTACACTAGACATATTATGAGAGACTGGCGCTTGTATCTGAACATGTTTATCTGTTCCATGTCTGTTCTGTCCCAGGCGTCGAACCCAGGCCAATTTGAGAGCGACAGTGAGGTGCTGTGGCAGCGTGGCCAGCTCCCAGACTCTGTGTACCACCATGGCCGCGTGGGGATCAACACGGACCGCCCCGACGAGGCCCTGGTCGTCCACGGCAACCTCAAGGTCATGGGGTCACTGGTGCACCCCTCTGACCTCAGGGCCAAGGAAAATGTCCAAGAGGTTAGCACTAAACTGCCTGTGTGTGTGTGTGTGTGTGTGTGTGTGTGTGTGTGTGTGTGTGTGTGTGTGTGTGCGTGCGTGCGTGCGTGTGTGTGTGTGTGTGTGTGTGTGTGTGTGTGTGTGTGTGTGTGTGTGTGTGTGTGTGTGTGTGTGTGTGTGTGTGTGTGTGTGCGTGCGTGCGTGCGTGCGTGCGTGCGTGCGTGCGTGCGTCCGTGCGTGTTTGTGTGTTCTATTTTGAAACCATTTTATAGAGGTTTGGTCTTTGGTCTGCATGTGCATGTTATCATGCGTCATGGCTGTGTACGCCCATCCAAAGCGCTTGTGCTAAGCATTGTTTTAGTGAAACAGTGCTGGGCAGGTGTGATTGCGTGTTTTTGTGTGTCCATTGTCCTTGATCCATACATTCTCATGACCACATCCCTGCACACGCATGCCTTGTCTTTGTCACTCTGTCCCGTGTGCAGGTGGACACCACAGACAATTTGAAACGGATCTCTCAGATGAGGCTGGTGCATTATCATTTCAAGCCTGAGTTTTCGGCCGCCGTGGGCATAGAGAACACTGCAGAGACCGGTAACCCCTAGTCCCACTTCATACACATAACCCCTCTTCCACCCTCCATCCTACAGTAGCTGTTCATTTGTGGCTTTTTGTTTACAAAACTGTGCGTATCACCACAGTCACAATGTATTAATATTTGATCTTGTTGGACTTGTATGCACAGCACACTTTACTTTACTTGCTGTATGTCGCGTGTAGGTGTTTATTTATGTGTGTTGGTGCATGCCCTCAGTGCTGGCTTTCACCTTGGCTCTTATCGTCTCCCCCGCCTGCAGGAGTGATAGCTCAGGAGGTGCAGCAGATCCTGCCTGAAGCGGTGAAGGAGAGTGGGGATGTGGTGTTTGCCAACGGAGAGACCATACCCAAACTGCTGGTGGTCAATAAGGTATCAGGCACACTCTCTGTCTTTCTCTTACATACACATTCATACAGTACAGACACAGGGGTATTGCACCAAACTCTGGGCCCTGGGTACTTTAACTATTGAAAAATAGCAGATATACAAGCTCACAGCTTTTTGAAAAACCTATGTTTCTATGTCAGTGGTGCTCAAACCTTTTCATGTGAAGGACCCCCAAACGGATATTTATTTGGCCACGGACTCCCATCTCAAAATATTTAGTTCCAGGGACCCCCCAGATGCTTGTATATCTGCTATTTTTCAATAGCTAAATAATTAAGGCCCCTTCACCTTGGGCCTTAGTAACTCAGTCCCACTTTTCCCCCCCTTGTGACGGCCCTGATGGAATCCCCCCTTAAGGACCTTATCTTCATGGAGAACGTGGGTGCCGTCAAGGAGCTGTGCAAGCTGACAGACAACCTGGAGACCCGTATAGACGAGCTGGAGCGCTGGAGCCGGAAGCTGGCAAAGCTCCGGCGCCTGGACAGCATGAAGAGCACCGTGAGTGGCGGCACTGTCAGGTGAGTGGAGGGCCTTACACTTACTGGGCCCTTGTAATATATACCATTATTTTCAAAATATACAAACGGACCAGAAATGTGGTCTTAAATTGTACCTTGAACACAAGAGAAGTTATTATTTTACCAAAATACTGTATATCTGCGTATTGTATTTGTGAAGATTATTTCCAGAGTTTAAGAAACTCTGGAAAGAAAATGTTTAGTATATGGCCAGAAAAAAGCTGGCTACACACAAATATAACATATATAGGCTACAGTATATATCATTTATTTTTAAGAAAAAAAGAATCCCTATCTGATGGTTATCACTCTTATCCCTCCAGCCAATCAGGAAGTTACTTTAGCAGGACAGGTAGTGGCCCACTCAAGAAGAAGAGTGTCAACAAACCTGGGAGCAAGGTATGTGGTTGTACTGGTGGTTACTGATGCTGATTTCACACCAGCAGCAATGAGTGAATGTCAGCAGTGCAGACATTCGCTCAATGGCCGTGTCCTTTAGTGTGATCTTTGTGTTTTTTTGCATTTTATTTTCAGAGCGCACTTCCTGATCAAGGCTGTATCAGCCAGAGATTCATGCAGGGGACCATCCTGGCACTAGTCATTGTCATGGCCTTCAGGTTAGACTGAGAGAAACGGCCAATCCAGAATTCTCCTATGATTTACTGTATGTCCAATCTGGTGTGCCGTCTGCTTTGTCATCTAATCAGGGTTTACATTTCAACCATATGGGGTTTAAGTTGTTAAGATCTCTGTTTGTTGCCCTCAGCGTCATCTCCATGTCCATCCTATATGTACTGACCCTACACCATCGAGGAGACGTCACAGAAAAGGCTGAGTATGTTATCCCGCCTCACACCTTATACACAGTAAAATCCTCCCTTTTCATTTATTCCATTCCAGGGCAATTGAGTAACTGAGACGAGAAACAGTCTAAGTCCATATTTTAAAATGTTGAATATAGATATTTTTTTGATTTACCAGACTGTAAACCACAAACTAGAAGTTTTTAATCTAAAATTCTTAATGCACTCCCCCCTCATTTTGTTGAATTAGATTTTTTTACTTAAAGCTATACTTTGTAAGTTGCTAAACTAGTGGTCAGTCGCGGTATTGCTTTTTTCGTCCGTTTTTCGCCCGTTTTTCGCCCGGAGTCACCACGGACCACCGCCGCGGACCACCGGAGCGGCGCCGCAAACCACCGCAACCGATACGAATCCATGGAGTGGTAGAACGTAATTTTCTGAGCAGGATTTGGGGAATAAGAGGTTAAGAATCCTTCACCATCGTAAACACTGGTTGCTGAGGGAAGCTACTTCCTGAAGAGTCGGTTATTGGCAGTGCTTAATTTGTCAATGAAACGGTGGGGGATCCTAGGTTTCGCGTGCACACGCGCACATGCACGCACGTGCGCACACGCGTGCATGCACGCACGCACGCACGCACGCACACCCGGTGTACATTTTCATTAACACATTAACTATATATATATATATACAGTATATATCACTGTCAACAATAAAGCATCACAGAAGCCAAAAAAGTCTCTATTTGGAAGGACGAAAACATAGATGACCATATATAAACAGCACTACTGCACACAGTGCAATAGAATAATTATCTTATCTGTTTCAACAGAGGTGTGGTGTATCAAAATAGTAAAGTGAAATTGTATTTGTAAGAACACTGCTCACACAGCCAAAGTGCCAAACTCACTGTTGCTAACCAAAATATCAGTGTACAACAGTAATCTAATGTCCAGTCCAACAAAAGCAGATTCAGATTCAGTCTGATTAATTGTCCTGTGTAACAAGGATGCATTTCCTTTTCTTGTTCACGTGTGTTTTGTCCATGACTAACTGAATCCTCTTTATATGCTTGCAAATTCAGACACATGACATCTTTTTCCAGAGATGTTGCAATCAGTTCTATGAGTTCTTCATCGTCACAAAGGTCTCCCCTCCTGTCTCACAGTACTCTCACTGGCTCTCCTGTCCTCCAGTCTTCATTAAATGTAGTTTCCCTTCAATGGAGGGGACATAGCCTATAATTAGGACTGGAAGTTTTATTTAAAAAAAGCAAGCCTAAACTGGGTGTCACGTTCTCTCACTTCTCTGTCCATCAGAGCGCGCACACACACACACACACACACACACACACACACACACACACACACACACACACACACACACACACACACACACACACACACACAAAACAGCGCTGTCCCTGAGCAACAGAGCAAGCAATGTCACGACTCACGCTAATCATACCCACGCAGCGATGGGACATTTTTTTACACTCATTCACAGCATTTACTCATGGCTCTAAATCAATAACACTGCACAAGATAAATGCAAGTTAACGTGTGCTTAAAAGCCTTTTATGGCATTGAACTGAGCCTCTGTCCAAATCCCCCCTGCAGTAAGGAGCCCCCTTTCACCTGTCGCTGCTGTCCTGTCCTCCTCACCACCTCCTTCGTCCTCACTCTCTGAATTATCCTCCTCATCCTCCTCCTCTCGTTCCCCGTGCTGGTCATCGGGTGTCATCATGCCAGTGGCTGCCCCCTCCTCCTCCTCATCTGTGCCGCTGTTTACAGCACAGAGCCCCGCTGCTGCTGTGCTGTCGGCCTGTCGCTATCTGCCGAAATAACTTTGGCCTGTTTGAGGTCTGGCTGACCGACTGGTTTGAAGAACGTTAAAGTTTAGTTTGTCGCTTTGACATTTTAGCAGCCGCTTGCTTGCGTATTGTTTTGTTGCCAGGTAAACTCCATGGTAAACTCCCAGTGCAGTGTGCTGTGCAGCGTGCGACCGAGGCGGAAACAAAACAACTAGTTGCGTGAACCTGTGTCATCACGTGATTGATGTCTGTCAAACCCCTCTTTTGTTTTTCAGATTAAAACGCATACAAATATTTAAAAAATAATCAAACAAGGGTCACACCAGAACAACATAAAACAGAGAGAACATAGATTAAAAAAACAGTTTATTTATAGATTTTTATTGACAGGGAAGGTCCCGGATCCTTGATTCAAAATCAAATAGGTGGCGGATCCAATGAAATAGGTGCCGGTCAGAAAAAGTGAGGTACCGGAACAAGATCCGGCTTGATCCGGCACAAATTAAGCACTGGTTATTGGCCGGTAGTGTATCATGTGTGTATGATCTGCGATGTGATTGGCCAACGTATACACAACGTATACAGATGATGCAGATTATGTCATTTTGCCGGGAAATCCCGCCCCTGTCACTGCTAAGAAGAAAACATATAAAGAGAAGGCTTCAGAAGCTGAAAATAACGGAGTGGGTGTTCTAAAACTTTAGCGATTTAACAGTTAGGACAATTTTAAGATTTGTTTTATAAAAAAAAGTTACATGGTATAACTTTAACATATATATTAGGAATTATAAGACATAATACTTATGGAAAGTGGAAAAACAGTATATCTCCAGCAGTTGTGGAACAACAGTAAAAGTCCATACAAGCAATATTCAGCAGACAAAGGGAGCAGATAACATTAAAACAGACAATTGAACAAAATGAGGGGGGAGTGCTGAGTGCATTAACAATTTAACAGATTAAAATTGTTTGTGGTTTACAGTCTGGTAAATCAAAAAATATCTACACGTATATCAAAAATATTTAAATATGGACTTAGACTGTTATTCGTCTAAGGTACTCAATTGTTCTCAGTTACAGATGGTTAAATTGGCACAGCGTATTTTGCTATGTACTACAAAAGGGTATATCCGATAATAAAATCAAAGAAAAGGATCCGCACACCGTCAAAGAACATGCAAAAGAAATGTAGCTTTATTTCAATGTTTCGGTCACGTGGGCTTTCGTGGGAAGAACAATTGTAAATGTAAAGCTACATTTATTTTGCACATTTTTGACAGTGTGCGGATCCTTTTCTTTGATTTTATTATCAGAAATACCCCTTTGAATATATGCATTATTGCCCTACGCACCTGTCAGCCTTGACTTTAAAAACTGTGTACTACAACCAATCAACTCTCCACTTCTTCTTCTTCTTCTTTCTTTTTACTATTCCCCTTCATGTCTTTCATTTCTTGTGAAATCAGCAGCTATGTCTCCTCCTGTGTTCTCCACATTTCTTGGATGCCCCTCTTCACTGCCACTGTCACTCTCTGTTCACCTGTCTGCCCATGGTACTGTATCGCTTCCTGTCACTTTATTTCCTGTATATGTCTGCCTTCTGTCATTCTATCAATATCTTATCTTTGGATTTTCTGTCTGGATGTTTCTTTTGCCTGAGAGGAGGTCTTGGGTTGTAAATTCAGAGCATCTTATAATACAATATAATAAATATTAATCAAAATAATTGGTTAACCATTGAAGAAAAGCCATCGGAGGTAAAGATGCTATAGACAACATTCAGCCATTAGACAACACCTCTGTTCCTTATTCGCTTATCTGTAGCACTCATCTAGTTTGCAGCAGGGAGCATTATTCTTCTACGTGAAATGTTTTCTTAATCAATGTCACCTTTAATTGTATTGCTTGGCACTGAATTATTGTTTTAACAATAGTAACCTATTTACCTCCACCATGAATGGCACAGGTCCAAAGCTGCGTTGTCCAGTTCTGCTCACCTATCTACCACATCTACACCAGGTGAGCAGAGATGCTTTTACTGTTCCTGGCAGTTTTAGAAGAGCATCAGGCCATACACACTACCACACAGTGTGGTAGTTTATTTATTTTTAGCGCAATCTCATTTGCTCTTCGTTTGTCTGAACCCTTCAGCTTGCTGTTCGACCACAGCCCCAAACAACGAAACCGCTACACCTCTGTCACCAATTAACAACCAATCGACAGCTGGTGAGTATACATGCCGCCTATTGGTCATACAGCTAAAAAGAATAGCTGAATTGATACCCAGTCGTCAGGGGGAGATTTATACAACAAAGAATAAATCAGCCTTATGTTTTCTACATGTTGAACGATTGATTTCTAATTAAACTTGACTTTCTACTACACCTTTTAGATGTAGGCAGCCTGGGGCCCACACCAGGCACGATCAATAAGAAGGCAAAGTCGAGACCTATAGACAAAGACGGCCGCAACAGGAACCGTCTGAGTCATACCTCTGCACCCCTGTACTTTGCCAAGTCCAAGAGACCTCCTCCTACAGACATGGAAGGAATGGGAGGTACCAACCGTCTGCCCGGGGGGCAGCAGCAACCACCACCACCACGCAGACATCGTAGTGTACACACAGAGGGTAAGCGTAAAGAAATGGTCCTCTACGGGTCCATATAATTACACTCTCCGAGTTAAATGAACACTGGTTTTGCTGTGCCCTCTCTAGACTCGGTATGTAAAAACACAGCCATTTGTTTGCCTTTAGTAAATATGTACAACTGAATTATTCTTTGCTGTCACAGCAGACGCATTAGCTCCCTCCCTGGTTGGTCTACACATCCTGGAACCAGACCAACAGATTACTGCTCAAATCTGTCCAACCCCTGAAAGATGCAGGTGTGTTTGTGATTCATTCACCCGAACTCTGGTCTCGAGTTGACATAATGTTGGAGCTATAATGGGATTATTGTGTTTGAGTGCTTGTTCTTCTTAAATTGATGTTCTCTTATTTTGAATCCAGCTACACAGTATCTCTCCACGGGAACAAGAACTCCTCCATCTCACAAATCACTTTACACATGATGTGAGTGTAGAAGCAAAAGTTCAACAAGTTCCTTTTTTTACACCCCACATTATGTAGACTTAGACTAGCATTATTAACACATAAATAATGTATTTATGTGAATATGTAATTGTTTACATTACAGGTCCAGTAACAGCGTGTGGGTACGACAATGTGGAGCCACCAAGGGCCGATTGTGTCCAGACCACAATGAGACAGAGCTCTATGGTGGACAGAGGACATCTACCAAGGTACACACAGCTAAACATAGGTCCCAGGTATCATCAAAACAAAGATTTTGCATAGTGCTACTAAGATTATTGTTATTTTTAACTTCTCACTTTTTCTTATTGCCTCTTAGGGGACTCACCACCTGTGGTCAGTGCCAGTGCTGTCTTTCCAAGACGTCACTTATCACTTCCGCGTCTCTCTCACTGTGAGTAAACCTGGTCATTCAAACACAAGTGCAGTAGCATTTTAGTAGAATTCATCATGCTGAAATGCATTCTCTTGTGACTTACAGTCAGATGTTTGGGTTTGCTGTTAATTGGGAACTTTAGAAAAGTAAAGTGTCATGTGCTGATAGACCAACATTCCCTGAATGTCCTGCGCTATGGTCTTTCCTTTGACAGAATGAAGTGAGTTGTTCTCCGAAGAAAGCTAACGAGATGACCACATCGTACTCTGACCACCATTTTCTCATTCAAAGCAGCTGCATGTGAGAATGAGCCTGATCTTGACCCAGCGCTTTCAAAAAACAGCCTATTTTCTTCTTCATGGTCCAGTTTGTATGCTTTTGTGATGGAATAGTGTTTCTCACACTCTTGAACTTGATTTTTTAAAGAGAGACCTATACAAACTATCCACCACATCTCCTTCTCTATGCACTTCCATGTACAGTATATGAATTAAGACCTCTTTCTGCTGCGGAGACCACTGGGCTTTGAAAACGCTGTCTATAAGTGCTACTTTCATTTTGTATTTGTTTATTCACTGAATCTGGACGCAAGTTGAAAGTCATTGCAAATGACAACTGTAGTGTCTCACCATTAATTACTTTTGCCAAAAGTAACGTTTTAACTCACTTTATTGTTCATCTCACAATGTCTTATGCACTTAATATAAGCCATAATCAGTGTTGGGGAAGCAACTTTCAAAGCATAGCTTTGCAAACTACCAGTTACTTCACACTGGAAGAAGTTGAACTATAGCAAAGCTACCGGTACGCTGTGGAGGAATCTAGTTTGGTTAACTAAACTAGAGTACTTAGAAAAAGTAGTTAAAACCAAATTACTTTGTAAAAAAAAGAAATGTCTGTATCTTGGGATCCACTTAGGAATGGCATGGATCCAAAGTGGATCGTCTGAGGACGACCGAGAGAGAGAGCAAGGTTTGAGTCCAATCAGGGCCCCTTTGACTTTCAGCCATTATACATTTTAATTTAAATATTTGAAAAATGTATAGAACACAAAGTGAAACATATCATGTTAATTACATGTAGTTACTATCCCCCAACACTGTCCATAATCATAAAAAAAAGCCTGCAAGATAGTGTAAAATGATACTGTGCATGTTTTTTTTTGTTTTTGTTTCTTATTTTTCTACTAAACTGTACGTACACTGAACCAGTATGAACAGAAAACAAGAACAACTTCAGGAGAACAAAAGAAGACTGTTGGCTTCTGCTGAAGTGAATGTTTGCCAACTTGCATTGAAAATATACCTCAATGGTGCACACTGTCAAATCCTGCCCCTCTGTGATGGTAGATGGTGTTCCAGGCTTCTGTAGCCTATCACATTGAACTGTCTCATACTGTATATATACATCATGTCGTCATCTAACAATACACTGTATAGAGGAAAAAATACTGTAATACAGTTATTTGAGTCTAAAGTTTTAACCTAAGAAAGTACACCAAATGAACCACTTAACCATCTAGTCTTAGTAAAACAGACTAGAGTTACAACTGTACTTGGACCTGAATCCCCGGTCCAAGAACAAAGCTGATATACAAGCTCACAATGCGTTGCAACATGTTGGGATGCTGGGGTTCCTGGAAGGCTGGGGTTCAAACTATCCACTACTAGGGATGTGAAATAAGGATGCTGGGGTTCAAGTGGTTAAGCTTGATGTACCTTTCACTTCTTTGTACATGTATTTGTACTAGTATACAATTTACAGCATCAATCCAAAACAAAGAGGTATTTTTGAAGGACACTGGACTAAATATTTTCAGTAGTAGTGT
This sequence comes from Nannobrachium achirus, assembly GCF_963921795.1. Lineage (NCBI taxonomy): Eukaryota > Metazoa > Chordata > Actinopteri > Myctophiformes > Myctophidae > Nannobrachium > Nannobrachium achirus. The sequence continues at coordinate 17,168,901 of NC_137820.1, forward strand.
CACTGGATAGCCTGTGATTATACTGGACACAGGTACCAAATGACTGGAAATAACGCACACAAGTGTAGAGACACTGCAAGTACAGATAATGGGATTAGCATGTCCAATACTGACAATACTTTAAAAACACTGGAATAGGATACACTGTAATTCGTTAACTGGATAGAATGCTGGTATGGCAGATATAATATAATTTCAGATGCAAGCCCAATCAATTCCCTTTCAATTTAAACATTTTGGTGTCATCGTACAACAGGACTCAACTGTGGGGAATCGATTTGCTTGGGTCACAAAGCTGAGTCATGCACACCTGGGAGAGATTTCTTTCTTTTTTTTGCTCTGGATATTTCTAATCACCTGTGCCCACACACATTGCCTAAGAGTAAACAGAATGATAACACCCTTGATTAATATGTGTTTTAAATATCTGAACTTGTATAGTAGCCTATTCATTTCTCTCAAATAGTTTTCTCGTTGTTTACTGAATATTATTCTCACCATACGCTATTTAGGTTGTTTTGCTTAAAATGACCATAAAATGATCCATTTTTTCATGTTCGTGTTTGCATGAAGAAGAATCCCAGATAGGCCTACTGAATCTCAAATGTAAGTCAAAATCTTATGGGAAGAACATCCTTTAGCCAAACTAATCTTACTGAATTTACCACAATATGAAAATATACCATGCTTTCATTGTATTTTTTATTTCTTTAATGGGTACAGAGTACTGTTTTAGCTTATTTATAATGCACCATCTAGCATAGTGAAACCAGCATAGCACTTTTTGAACTGTATATATGGACTGCTTTTTCTTGGTCTATTGGATTCAACTGGTTTCAAACATATATATAAATAAATACATTCAATTTAACTGTATAGCTTCATTTTGTAATAACTGATGCTCCTTTTTACCGTCCATGTTTTATCATATTGTTTTTATTGTGCATATTTTTGTTGTTGTTTTATCAATAATATGCTAACGTTTTGTTATGAGCCATGTTCTGTTTCAATCAGAAATGTTTAATTTTTATGTCATTGTGTCATTGTAATAGAAAGCACGCACATGCACACGCGCGCGCGCGCACACACACACACACACACACACACACACACACACACACACACACACCATGAAGATTCATTTTTTTAACATACATTTGTCAAGTGAAGCCAGGTTGATCGTTTTGATATAACTACCACCATGTTATCATTTACATCTGTTCTCCCTTGCTTGATTGTGTTTTAATTAGCCCCTATGATCATACATTTTGCAAAGTCTTTTGTCAAGAACATGCTGTAATAATAATGAATGCATGCAGTAAATAAAGTTGTGAATAAGAGCAGTGGTGGAAAGTATCGAGTACTGTACAATTTAGATTTGTTTGTATACTTCTATGCCATTACATCACAGAGGTAATTATTGTTTAAATTATTTGACAGCTTTAGATACTTGCCATCTTTATGGATTTACTTTGTTGTTTCTAACATCAAACATTAAAAAAGAGTCACAATAAAACAACGAAAGGTAGAAATACCAAATAAAAAATAAATCCAGCAATCGCAATAAATGCATAACAATGGATCTGTTGGATTCAAGGAAAAGGAAGAAGCTAAATGCTAGTCATCGTGTCCTACCCCTTCATCAACAGTTTTATATGATATATACAAAACATAATTAACAGACAATATTATATTGAGGTATTATTATTTTGTAGGTTAAGCTACCTAGAAAATAAAGTTTATTTACCAGCTGCAGCACTAAAGTAATAAATAGATTAAGGCATTATTAAAGGTAGTAAGTGATATTTTTGGGTCAAAATAAACCGAAGGTCGCATTTACCCTGAAAAACCTTGTCACTTGAGTGACCTTCCTTCTGTAACCTTCCTTCTGTACAGGGAGTGATGTCAGTGTGATGTCAGCGAGTTTTGACATCACTTCCTGTACGGGGCGGCTACACGAAAGACTAAAAAAAGAGAAGGATACACAAGACTAAAGGCCCATTCCCACTGGGCCAGATAACAGATATCTGGAGATATTTCTCCAGATATTTTTCAATGCAAAGTGGATGGTAGATACAGATAAAAAAAATATTTGCCACAGATAAAAGTATCTGTGGCAAATATCTGTGGTAGATTTTTTTTTATCTGTATCTACCATCCACTTTGCATGGAAACATATCTGGAGAAATATCTCCAGATATCTGTTATCTGGCCCAGTGGGAATGCGCCTTAAGAAAGACAAAAAAAGAGAAGAATAAAAAATAAAAAAAAGGAGGAGGAGGATAAAGATACCAAAAGGAGAGAGAAGAAAGGGTGGATGAGGTACAATGTGTCTCAGAAAAGAAAATGTAACAAGGAGGTGGCAACGGGGCGGCCAAATAAAGTTATTAGGCCTGGATCCGACTTTAAGTCGACGCAGGATTCAAGAAGTGTAGCGCTTATTCGCTCTTGTATCAAACTGGTTCTCGAAACGTTCTTAGAATTTAATATATATTTTCTAAAGTAAATATGGGGGCGGCTGTGAAAAAAAGAGAAGAATAAAAAAGAAAAAAAGCAGGAGGAGGATAAAGATACCAAAAGGAGAGAGAAGAAAGGGTGGATGAGGTACAATGTGCGGTATCCTCCTTGTCAAGCTCGACGTTGGGCATTTGGACCTATACATGGAGAAATGGAGCGAACCTGTTTGGCCTAAACATGGAGATGTGGTACAGAATGACTCATATATGGGCATAAAAAGTATGTCATGTGACATCACTTCCTGTACAGACAGTTAGACAGACAGCCATTGACTCCGGCCTAACAATGGCTACTTTCTATGACGGTAGTCCCATATGACATGATGGACTGGACTATCTCCATATATAGTGTTCTCCACATCTCCATGTTTAGGCCCTATCGCTCACACCCTAGGTGGGGTTGGCGATAGGGCCTTTCTGTGTGGAGTTTGCATGTTCTCCCCGTGTCTCCTAGGGTTGATACCCTCACAAAAATATGAACAAACTCCCCCCAGAATGACAACAACTAGAATCGTCAGAGAAACGCTGTGGTTGGCCAGATAGTCAAGAATTGGCGCGACCTTTAAGGTGTCTACACACCAAACAGCCTACAGGAGACTCCTTCTGACTGTACACAGACTGCAAAGAACTGCAAAAAACTAAGCACTTATTTTTTATTTTATTTTTTTCAGACGACGCCGACTGTAGTTACTGTATGGCAGTGGTGCCAGGTCTGCTCCTTATAAGCAACGTTGATCCTGTTTTCCTATAATGTTGCTAGATGTGGGTTGCTTTTGTTTGGGCTTGTTTCTGAAGTGTAGTTGCTTATTTGGCCTTGCTTTCAACATTATTTTATAAAATAACTAATGTAATAGAGTTCAGAGGTGAAACTGGTCGCGCTTTTGGGCTTATTTTCATAGACCTGGTCGCGTATTTCACTCACAGAATCTGGCAACCCTAACCCGGCCGGAGGCAGCTCTGTTCTCCGTGCAGAGGAGGAAAAAAAAGAAAACAACAACACAGGCACTTGATGGACTATTACTAGCCTACTACTAGCTTTGCTTTGGATCCGATTGGAATAGGAATTGAGAGTTGAGATTGAGAATATGGTATTTAGTAAAAATATGCGACGGGAAAATGTCTCTGGCTTGTTTTGGCTTGGTTTTGGAGCAGTAGTAAACTATTCTACAACTCCCTCAATCTTACCGACGGCGAGGGGCGACTGAACAAAACTGAGCAAGTCCAGTTTTCCAGTTTTCGGTCGATATGGTTCCCGACCCGCTGCCGAAAACCTGACGATGAGCTCCCGTTCGGCAACAGACGCTTTCCGCCGCCTTCCGCCGCCGAATCGTCGCCGAATCTGTGCGGTTAAAAGTGGCCTTTAGGTCGAGGTCGCATGTCACCCTGAGGTCGCATTCCACCCTCAGGTGTCTTACTAGTAGTATTCATTGCATATTTAGGTGGGTTGCAAATGTTCAACCAATCAGGAGAGTTTTTTATATAGGACTTTTACTTGTAAAACTTTAGTATTTCTACATTGTGGTATTGCTACTTTTACTTAAAGGAGTAGTTCACCCCCAAAATGTATTTTTTTTCCTATCGATTAGGCATACTCACCCCATGGAGACTTGAGTTCAATAATATTTTTTTGTTTTTGTTTCATTCCTAAGCCAATAATTTGATTATATATTATATTATAATAACATGGGGGTGAGTAATCAATAAGGGGGAAAGTCATTTTGGGGGTGAACTACTGCTTTAAAGAAAAGAAAATGTGAGTGGTACTCCCACATACATTACTGACTGAGTAGTCATTCTTTGATTTTTCCTATATAAAACCCACATACTAATTAATGAATGAGTAGACTTGGATGAACACTAAACAGTTTACAGTTACACGATCCATCCACAAGATGGCAGACGAGGGTAATTTAACGCTCTTTCAAGACGTCACATAAAACGTCATGAAAACAACCAGGAAGACGTAATCAGTACGTGGCCTTTTCCTCTTGGACACACAAGCTGGAGCATCTTCACATAACAAAATGGTACAGTACACTCAATTATGTGTCCTTTATCCGGCGTTAAACTAATATATTGACACAGGCTACATGTATATTTGTTTTCTGTTGATCAGGTTGTCATTTTCCAACCAGAACCACGTTATTTCTGTGCAACGGTGTTCTGTTGAGATGAGATGCACTGACAGGCTAGCTGCTGCATTAGCTTCCCATACAGCAGTGGTTTTCAACCCTTTTCATATCCCGGTCGGTTATTTATTTGGCATTTGAGCCACGGACCACCAGTTGATGACATTGATAGGCCTCTCCGTTTTTCAGACCCAAAACCAAAGCCTAAGAATATTTTCTTAGCGTTGGATAATATTTTGTATTCCATACTGTATTTATGTGGTGCCATTAGAGGGATAGCAGGCAAACGTTGATCAAAATAACGATTCTTTTACATTCTGTAATTGCAGACTTCTTGTTAATTAAGTAATGCAGATGATTAACAATAATCTAACCCTTGAGATCGTAAAATGAAACAAATGAAAATGAAGAACATGCTGTAATAATAATTAATAAAATAAAACCAATAAGGGTCCATTTGGTTTCATTTTACACTCAAGAGTTAAAGATCTAATAATAATAATGGTCCATTTGGTTACCATACCAACTCTCCATCAGTTAGCTGGGGACCACCTGGAACCCCCTCAAGGACCACTGGTTGAAAACCACTGTCACACAGCATTCACATAGGAAAACAAACACATGTTTATTTCTCTATAGACCCTTTTATCAGCTGTAATGCTAACCTGTGTGTGCTCACCTGACTGTCACCTCCTTCTGTTCTGGTGTGTTTGCAGGAGCTGGAAGCTATGACCAGATACACCAGTCCGGTGAACCCGGCTGTGTTTCCTCACCTTACCGTGGTCCTGTTGGCTATTGGAATGTTCTTCACTGCATGGTTCTTTGTGTATCCTTTCAGAGGTTGGGGTTAAGTTGCTGATCTTATGGCGAAATTCAAGAACTCCTGGCAGCACTTTTCTTGTGGAAGAAAACCTGGATCACCACCAGTTGGCCTCATAGCCGCAAATTGCAACACATTTTTTTTTTAATATGTTGAATCTACGGCTGCAATACCTCCCATTGGGATTCAATGCATCAAAACAGTTTTTTGCTATCTGATTGTATTAAACAACGTCAAACTCAATTTCGCGGCTGTACGGAAAGCTTGACTTTCTGTCAAGAAATTCTGTTCAAGAGATTATTTTTTCTAAGTGCTGGATTTTGGAAGCGCTCATGGGAAATCACTCAGTGGTCCTGTGTACCACGTGGTTCTAAATGTCACATAATGCAGGAGGCAGTGGGACATTGCGTTATTGAAGACAAGCGCTTCCAAAGTTCAACACTTAGGAAAAAATAACATGTCTGCTCAGATTTCTTGACAGAAAGTACCTCACAGCATGTCTGTGTGGTGGATTTTAATGAAACAAACACTTTGCAGATAGAAAGAGGATAAGTCAAGCTTTCCATACAGCTGCAATGTTGGTGAGTTTTACATTGTTTAATACAATCAGATAGCAAAAAAACTGTTTTGATGCATTGATTCCCAATGAGAGGTATTGCAACCCTAGATCCAACATATTGAATACAATCTAGTGTTGCAATTTGTGGCTAAGGCCTATTGTGTTGAATTAAAAAGTAGTATCAGAAAACCAATATGAGCAACTGTTTGTTAATACCACAATGCTGCAGCTAAAACATTTACCTCTATTTGCAGTAAATACCTTCAAAATATAGTCTGATATAAATTCGTATATCAATTGACTACCATAATATGGAAGAGAAAGAAATTGACATACATTAAAGGGGCACTCCACCACTTTTCAACCTATGTTCATATAATTGGTCCTCACTCAAAAATAGCTTTTCTTTTTTTTTTTTTTTTTTTTTTCTCAGAGGAGGGCTGTGGGCTGGTCAGAAACCCATAGTCTTGTGACATCATCGATTACCAATCCAGCTTATAGAAACTGCAGGCTTTCTATTCCTGAAAAGTTGCAATTTTAAAGTGGAAGCCATTGTTCTCGCGATATTAAAAATCTAAATATTTTTTTCAAAAATATTGATTAAATTTTTTTTGGGAAAATGATGATGTCACAAGACGATGGATTCTGAACTTCCCACAGCTCTCCTAGGAGACTTGGACTGAGTAGAATTTTTTTTTAATATTTTATCATGAACATTAGTGAGGACCCATTATATGAAGACAGGTTGAAAAGTGGTGAACTACTCCTTTAAGCACCCATGCGATAGCACACTATTAAAGAGTAATGTTTTTTAAACCTAAATAGAATTGAGATGGGATGCTGTCATTTCATTCACAACATTAGTCACAGTGCAGCACAAGTGAGAGGAGGATTGTAACTGTAGATAATATATCACATATCTAAATTATTAAAATTACACAAATAATGCAAGCCTAAACTGACTGGTACAGTACTTCACACATTATAAACCTGAAATACCATTTCCAACCTTCAGAGTTTAAGATATAAAGAGGACATGAATGATGTGTAGTGAATTCAAATTTTAGAGCTGTCCGTTATCAATGCCCTGAATACAGGAGCAGATTGAAAAGATACTGAGATCTATTCCAATCTTAGTATTTGGATGGAGAAAAATGAAGGGTGGTGACTGGTGAATCAGATAAACACTTGTCCATCGTATATGACATGTGTTGGTCCTTAACTATATTTTTCTCAGCTATGAGGTGACGTCAACAAAATACACAAGGGATGTGTACAAGGAGCTGCTGATCTCTCTGGTGGCTTCACTCTTCATGGGCTTCGGGGTGCTGTTTTTGTTACTTTGGGTTGGCATCTATGTATGAAGGTATGTACAGTATTTGAAATTATGACTAATATCATTCCCAATCTCTGAAACTATTGACAGTAATATTTAGGGCAGCAACAGTGATTCAAACTCGTCAATTTAATTATAACAGTATCGCTAATCGGTAATTTAATAAAATCAATTAATAATGTATCCCTATTTTGGGCGGTCACCAGCACTTTCGCCTATAACATATTCGCCTACACGCATTTGGTCTTTTCACGTGGCTTTTTCACCGTGGAGGAGAGCCTTTTCACCAGGCCTGTCTGGTCGATTCACCGCTGTTGAAGAGCCATTTTGCCTACCCTCAGACTGTCCATGTTTGCTTGCCAGTGGTACCTGTCAAACAACGGTGACGGCTATCCTATGCAATGCCACTCCATAGAAATCACATTAATACAGATTAGAAGTTAAAACTATTGGAATCATTTAGGGCTTTGCACTGGGCAAAATGTCCACAGTCCGGTCCTCCTAAAGCACAATGTTATTTCTCTCTGATGTGTCCTCTCTGAGGCGCATGCAGAGAGCACAGACTGGGCAGCTCAGAGCGCCAGTGGCGTCAGTTAAAAAAAAGCTAAGTTATGGCAACATGACTGGTGTGACACCAGTCATGCCTGTTGATAAGGTACTTAGCTTTTTCTGAACAGACGCCACTGGACACCACTGTCAGTCAATAAAATATGTAAATGACAAAGGGGTAATATGGAACCATGGACAGCGTGGGCGAAATGGCTCTGCAACGGCGGTGAAACGGCCAGATAGGTTAGGTGAAAACACTCTCCTCCACGGCAAAAGTGCCCCGCGAAAAGACCTGGCGAAAATGTTATAGGCGATTATGCCTGACACCTTTTGGGCATGGCATTACAGTCAAAAAGAAATTCCAAAATAGTGAAAATAACCGTTCAAAAGAGTAATTTATATAGAATAATCACCAAGAAACAAATTAATAATTGATAGTTGCAGCCCTAGTAATATTAATAGTTATGTCATTTAGTTTTGGATGTTGTCCTCACGTCCCTTTTCTTTCTCCTGTTTCAGACGACCGTTTAAACTACTAAGACAAACATTCCAGTGGAACAGATGACATTACACGGAACCAGGACTGAATTTTGGATTGGACTGCACTGAGAATTTGGGGGAATAATGTGGACTGGGTTATCTTTTCAATAGTAAAGAGGAATTTGTAAAACTCTGTGTGCTGTGTATGTTTGTCATTTGATGAGTAACTTTGCATACAAAGCATAGCCAAGCTTTCAAAGGAATACTGTTATGTCTTACAAATGTCATTGGTAGTGTGATCTAATGAAAACGGAGGGTTAACAACATGGAAGCTATTTGTGGATAGTAATTCACTACCAGCAATTAAAACCTCAATCCCAACCTAATCTCTGGGTTAAGTATAGAGCAGCTTGCCTTGCCCCGTCTCCAGGGTAACACTGCTTGCCATAGAGCCAACATATCAAGTCATTCTTAATGATTTATTTGATATAAAACTGACCCAAATTAACAATTGAAATGCAAAATGGGTTCATATGAAATTACGTTGACATTAAAATAATGTAATATGTGATATGTAAACAACATGGAACATCTCTATATACTCCTTACACAAGGTAAAGTGAACATTTAAAAAGTCACTTGAGTGACAAAGAGAATAATAATGTAAAACCGTACAATGTATTAAAAAAAACATTCCATGGGAAGCAATGCTTGCCTTAGGCAAGTAATTCATACATGATCTGTCAATGATCATGTTAAATTAAAATGTCCCATTTCCATCGACTTGGAAAGGAAAACAATTTCAGAAATACTTGCAGTACTATAGAAAAGAAAGAGGAAAAAAAAAACGTTATTTGGAATCTTCTGCTGCAACCGATGAAAATGGCAATTCCTTAACAACATACATTTAGATTGGTTGTTTTACATGCAAAGGTGCAAATGTTGCTGAAAGATATTACTCTAAGTTGTGCCTGGACCTCTACTTAAATTGACTTATAAAGGCCACATAAATGAGCTAACTGGATCCTGATTATTACTGTACCTACTGCACCTCTGTAAGCCACTTATCTGATCACATCCTTGGCCACAAAGGGCCTGCACAGGCCCTGCAGTGCTTGAGCCTTCGCTGTCATCTGCCCCAAAAGAAGATGCAGTGCCGTTCATTATGGCATCATCCTTTGCCTCACCCCAGGGTGTGTCAGGGTGATTCTTTGTCTCTCTAGTCTAGTCCAAATACAAAATCTTCTCTTCATGCTGCTTGTAGACTAGCTTATACCCAGTGTATTCTTGTCCCAAATGGCCTGTTTTGGCAGACCATGCCAATGCTTCTGTTAAGACTCTTTCACTGGCGAGCTCTGGCAAAAGCCTCTCGCAACCAGAGAGAGTCCTCATAAAGCCTTGGGTCTCCCAGGTATTCTGCAGTACGTTTGTGTAAGTAGTAATACAGCACTGCCCCTGTGCACACAAGCAACAGTCGGTTAATGGGCAGGTCATAATAAAGGTGACAGTTATGCTTTAACCGTAACATGTAAATGTAGTTTTTAAATGTAATGCTTTCACCTGTCCTCTGGAAAACAAACAGTGCTTGAAGGCCGTCTGTCCACACAAAACGGTTCGACTCTGCCCATCTTAGGTTCTAGAGAAAAATGGCACTTTAGAATTGTGATACAAACATCCATTCCAAAACAGTGCTCTATTGCGTGGTGTGTGACGGACGGTGTGTCCGCACATACCATCATCCAGCAGTGCAGACAGATGCTGAGGGTCAGGTAGAGGGCAGCGAATGCCATCAAGGCCCTGAAACGCTCCAGCAGCAGGGACACCAGGCCCACTTGAAACACGTAGGTGTTGAACATCATCAGTAGTATGATGATCACGTTGAACAGGATGGCAATATCCTGGATGCTGGAGATAAGAGTAATAAACAGTAAGACTCCCTAGTCGGGAGATAAGCGTCACGTCCCATACACAAACTTTAGAGCCAATCAGGAGGGAATATGGGACAGATCTATGTTGATGACATGACTTTAGAGATACTGTGTACCGCTTTGGGTGATTTTAGGCCAAAATCTGTAGGAGCAGTGTCCAAAAAATGTTTTTTTTGCAAAGATCAGCCTGATGGTGGCGCTAGAACAGGGCCATGTGAGAAATCAGGGGCGGAGGTTGTGGTTTGCCATCCAAGGAGTGTGACGTGATTATTGCGACTTGACGGTCGCAATAAATGCATGAATAAAATTGGCTTTTTGATTAATTAGATTTAGGTGACACAGTAAAAGTAGTGTTCATTTATGCATTTGTACAAACGTAAAAAGAGTGTACCAATTGTACACCTATATCACAGTTAAATTAATGGTATACACAGGTCTTTACAGTGCAGAGCTTGATGTGACATTATGCAAATAATGTACTAATGTTATTTACAGCAGAATCTCAACAACTCTACATGGAGATTGAAGTGTCATAAGAAACACTAGAGATATTTGAAAAGACATTAAGAAACAAGACTGCCTATGAATAAATCATTCATTAATCAAATTAGGCAGAGATGAAAGTAATAACGAATCACTAGTATTAGAGTAACCTAAACAAGAAGTAGAACAACATATCTATCTATAAAACTGTAGTCGAAAATGGGATTAGATACAGGAAAATATCATCATCAGGCTTCTCTGATGATAATATAAGTTCATAAACTTACATGAAAAGCACAAGCTGAATGACAGGCGCTCCTCTCAGGAGTTCACTGAAGGAGTTGACAAACATGTCGTAGGTCAGCAGTGCCAGCTGGATCAACAACACCACCGAGTAGTTACCGGTCTGGAGCATCTTATCTGCTCCTATCTTCACATCTCGGTGTTTAGCTTATATTTCCTGTTGACACATTAAAGGGAATTTAATATGCATAATAGTCATTTAATCGTTCAAAACGGACCTAACTTTCTTCCACTAAAAAAACGCAATCAATCCCCATCACACTCTGACATTAGGCTACATCTTTCCAGTCCCTCGAGCAAGTATCGTAGATTAACTTTAATCTACTCTATATGTAACGTTAATGTTCTTAATGCTGTTACACAGACGGGCATGGAAAGGTCAGGGAGGGGATTACCGCGTATATTAATTATTTAACCAAAACAGACAAGACCATGATTTAAAAACAGACAAATAATCACCATCATTTGAAACAGACACATCATCATTATGAGTTTATGACCAACATATTACTCCCAATCTGGCATCTCATAATGTGAATCGTGGCGCGCAAATACAGCACAATTTACTTTGTGGTCGAGCTGGGCATGGCTCTCCAAAACAACAACAAACAATAAAAGCCTTGATTCTTTACCATTCACATCTTTATTAAATGAACTGTCCTTATCCTTACCTGGAATACACAAGTCAGCCAAAAACGTTGCTTAAATCCCTGATTTTCTTCACTGTGTTTGATACAGAGATGGAAGAGAGAGCTGGCTGGCTGTGCCCAGCGCTAATTTAGCATTTCCGTGAATTCCATGGTAACGTTATTTGCTACCGTACAACTCCTAATAGCAGTCAAATTAATCTTGTATGTTTATCTCAGGAAGATATTTCACCATGCTTACAATCGCAATGCATTCGTTCAGTGACGTGTTCTTTCGACACCCCTTTGAAAACAAGTGAGTCGTGAAATAAATAAATAAAAAACGACTGTATAATTTGTATTTCCTGACTACACTCAACTTTACGGTATTAACAAAAAGACATGCCTCTCGTCTCAGCAGCCATGGTGCTCTACACTGACACCTTGTGGACAGAGAGAGAGAGAGTGTAGTTGAAGTGAAGCGATCAAAGGTATTGGACGTTTCGAGTTTCGACACCTGTCCTGTGTCCCATGCGACGTAGCCGGTGAGTATGTTGTGAATGACTTTACACGTTTGACGAATTGGCAGTACTAGCAATGCGAATTGTAAAAATTAAAAAAGGAGAGGAAAAAAAAGAGACCAGATGTCCATTGGTCGTGAAAAATACAAGTGTTGTTTTGTTTTGTAGGCTATTATTTAGAATGGTCTTGGCTTGTTCTGTCCAGTAGCCTACATTATTGGTAGAGAGTGCTAGTGCAATACATCCATTGTAACTATAGCGAAATACGCAATATCTACGGATATTATTGTGTAACCTATTATTAATTTAACACTTAAGTTGTTGCGGTAGGTTATTTGATTCGTATGTTTTGTGTATCGTGTTCCTCTTGCAAATATGTAGGCTATAGGCACCCATTGCTATTAAAGTCTAAATTGGTGGCTAATTAATAAACATGGCAGATAATTAAGACGACTTTAAACCTAGTATTAGTGCCAAAACGCTCAAAGAAGCCTATACTTTCAGTTATATGTGTCTTATAAAGTCAAATGACCTTCTCATATTTATCTACTGTGTTTTGTCACTTTCAATTAGGTCTAGGCTACACACTTCTCTGTCTGTGTGCAACCCCACCTATAAACAACAATCTTGCAATATACTGTAGTGTAGTGTAGTGTAGTAGGTAGGTGTGTAACTTCATTTGACCTTTGGTGTGGCTGTTTGCTATCTCAGAGTTTGGTTTGACATAGAAAATCTCGAAGACTTCATACAGTTTATATCAGCTCCTTATCTAGAGTTTTTTTTTTTTTGCATAGCTTTTGAATTACTACATGTGTTTGGAGAGCCCATCAGTGTTTATTATATGTCTCCTTTGCAGTGGAGAGGTGAAAGTGTAATGAGAGATTGGCGGGGGAGTTTGCTAGTAGTGTTGCCCTGCATTTATGACAAATCACTGTGGTAAGGAACTTGGAGAGCCTGTTGGCCATTATTCCTAAAGCAAAAGCGATTGTAATAGTTATGCAATGCAAACAATTGCAAATGTTTCATTTGCATGGCCTCTCCTGTCCATCCACCCACCCTCTCAGTCAGCACACTGTAAATCTCCTCACATGACACCATCCTGCTGTTTGCCATCCAACATCCTGGTGCTCAGAGACACTAGTGGTGGTGAGGCAATATGTAAACACCATCTCTAACCCAACCTGGAAAATTGTTCTTCAGGAATTCCCCAAAACAAAGATGACTTCTTTTCATGGCCTTAACAACCAAGCCCATCTACTACATTATTATATGTTCAGGAATGATTGAACTTGGAAGAATACATTTTGGTCTCAATTTTGTTGTTTGACTAATCAGGTTGGCTACATTGTTTTAGTTAATTATTTCAAGTTGGATACTCCTTTGACTACTTCAAATAGGCTAAGCTGGTTTTAGGTGGTCTTGACGTGGCCAACACTTTGTTGACAGCAGCTGTAGATTATCTACAGCTGCTGTCAGCAAGTACAGTCACAGCTCAGTAGCACTGAGCTTCTTTCTGTTTGACAAGGGAGGACCGAGAGGATTAACTTCCCAAACCTTCAAACATACATTATTATATCAAGTGTCTTTTGGCTGGTTGTAATTCAGAGAAAAGAAAAGCAAGTGCCTCCCATTGTTTGATGAGAGAATCATTGCTGAGCAGGTTCTGTGGTGCCATCCCTTAGCAATGAATAACTAAAACGTTTCAAAAATTTCAGCAATTCACTCCATGTGCAGTATGTAACAAATGAATAGGCTAACTATTAAAAGGCACTGACTACACCGATCCACCAGTGCAGAGCCCTGGGTTCCCAGCAAGCACGGTCAGGGCCAGTGACGTCTCGATTGGGGTCGATTGGCCTAGAATATCACCTGATTACAACCAACATAAATCCTGCCCACGAAAACGGACGTCCTGAATTAATCAGAGAGGGTCCAATCGAGGCCAGATACATATCATAACTAGTCAGATATGTCCCAGAATATAACCTTACATGCTCATATTTCAACTAACATTACAAACAATAACAATAATCCTATTGTCCATTTGATGTTGTGGTAATGACGTCAAGATCATCCCCATATGGGCTGTGATCTGTCCTAGTTCTGAACGTTACCGGAGTCACCGGAGGACGTTATCATAACTTCACCATGACGTCATTTGGCTTGCAGGGTTCTATTCCTTGGCAGCGGTGCTTGGCAGGGCACTACAACAAACACAATTGGCAGTGTTCACTCAGGGGTGGAAGGATCAGGTCCCTGTCGCTACACTAGCGATCCCTACAGGTTGGTCAGGTCACCTGTGAAATAGCATGAACTTCTGTGTGTGTGTGTGTGTGTGTGTGTGTGTGTGTGTGTGTGTGTGTGTGTGTGTGTGTGTGTGTGTGTGTGTGTGTGTGTTACACTCTCCCGGTGAAACTCGTCTCTGCCTGGTGAAAAAAGCAGCTTGTGTCTCCATGTGTATCAGAGGAGAGGAGGCACGTGGTTGTCTAAACCTTACCCAGACGGCAGTGATGGGGACCCTCAGTACACACTGGAAATTTGCATAGACTGGGAAAAATGCAAATAGAAAGTACACACAATTGTACTTAGTGTAAGTACTTAGAACACCCATATCTTTCCCTCCTCATTCTACAGCGATGTCTACGTGGCTGGAGGATGGAGAAGTACTGGTGGGGCAGGGCAGTGGCGAGGCTTCTCCCATGTGCACCAGGCAGAGGGGCCCAATGGCGAGTCCCCGCCTAGGACCCACAAGAGGACGCAGCTTGGTAACTTCACCCAACAGAGAAGCAACACCTGGGACCCCTCAGCCGGAAACTATGGGCAAAGCCAGGGAGTTGTTTATGTTGTGTGATAAAGAGGGCAAAGGGTTCATCACAAAGAGGGACATGCAGGTGAGTACTGCACCTACAGGTTCCTCTTATTGAAGTACCGTATATCAATATTATGACTTACATTATAACATAAAGTATTCCTATTTGGGGATTTTCTGCATGTTTTTAGAGACTACAGGGGGAGTTACCTCTGTCCCCTGAACAACTGGAAACAGTGTTTGAAAGCCTTGACCTCTCGGGCAACGGATTCCTCACTCCTATTGAATTCAACACTGGCCTCGGTGAGTGCATGGCTTGTTGCTTTATTTCACGACAGCAAATCTTTGTCAAAGATCTGAGGTTCCCAAAGACGCAGACTGCCATGGGGAGTTGGGGACTACCCCGATATCCACTAATATCTGTCGTCCCTTTCTTGTGTGTATCTTTCACTGGCTTTGGTGTAGGTGAGCTGATGGGACTGGATGAAACCCCAAAGAACGGCAAAGTGGAGCCAGAGGAGGACAAGGAACTGTTTGAATGGACCCAGGACCCAAACGCTGTCAAATTTATGAAAATTCTGATGGAGCTAGACGCTGACAAACTCTTTAAAGAGTAAGAGTCACACGCGCACGCACATACTGTATACACGCACGCACGCGCACACACACACACACACACACACACACACACACACACACACACACACACACACACACACACACACACACACTCACACGTTTTGCCACTTTTATGTTCACATAACGTATTAAAAAAAGTGCAAAATAAACATAAATAAATGCTGATGCATAAGCTTTTATGCCATTCCTGTCCCTGCAACCCCCTCTTTAGAAAATGATGGACTTTACCTAGGCTGTGAAATGTAAACACAAGCAGTATATCCAAGCTGTCGGACAGCATTTATGAGGGAGTTATGACGTGCTGTGTTGTCTTGTGTTACAGTCAGTGGGAACTGTGCTCTAACTGGTGTGAACTCCAGAGGGACAGACCAGAGTTGATGAGCATTCTGGAGGCCATCCTGGCTCACGCCGTGTCTCATGTGCAGGACTCCATCAGGGAGAGAGACAGTCTGGAACAGGCTCTGCGCAGGTTCTCATCATTTTCTCCTCTTCCCATTTTGTTTACTGTATATTCAATGAAATGACATTAGAAATGCAGATAGTGTTTTCATGGGAATGCTGTTTGTTTCAGACGAGAGGCTGAGCATGATCAGGTTGTGCGATCCATATATGAGGAGATGGAAAGTGAAGTTAGGGAAGAGAGAGAGAAGAGGCTAACAGAGGTAGAGAGACAACATCTGATACCAACAACACTGTGCTGTTTTATAATTGTCATATTTAAAATAACCTTTCATGTGAATATTGGTAAATTAAGGACACTATTAGACATCGGGACAGAGGGCAACAACTTCAAGAGGTGCTGAAGACGCAAGAGCAAGAACTGCAAGTTATGCTGGCCGATCAGAGAGAGGTATGTCTATAATACATTCATATGGTTATTGCTGAATAGTAGTTTTATAATAAGGGCAGCCATAGCTGAGTGGGTAGAGAGCCCGACTGGGAATTGTAATGTTGCCGGTTCGACTCTTGGCTCTCACTGTATACCTGTATGTGTTGAAGTGTCCCTGAGCAGCCCTATCCACTGCTGCTAATAGTTAGGCTGGGTAAATGTCATGCAGAGGAGAAATTCTAGCTGGGTGCAAATGTACTTGGTAAATACCCCGATAACTGTTATTTAAAATAACAATGAAAACAAAACAACTAATGATAACTTCAATACGGCTAATAATAGTGCTAATGCGGAGAATAATAATTAAACTCTTCAGGGGTTAAAAACCTTGCCCACACCAAAAATGAACAACGCTTGTTCTGAGTCTCTTCTACGCTCCTGAGATATGAATGATTAGGCAATTTTGACCTTATGCAACCTATGACCTTCTTGGCCCAAGACGTAATAATCACATGGGGCAGATGATATTATTGGGAGATAGCGGTAGCGTGAAGGTTAGAGGAGGGCACAACAGTGGAAAAAGTAGTGAAATAGATAAATTCAGCAGCTCCAGTAAGTGTACTGCAGTTGTCTTTATGCAGCAAACATTAATTCCACTCAGCTGGAGAGCAGGATCCAGCTGCTGAACACTGAGCAGGCAGACATCAAAGAGCAGAACCAGCGGCTGCAGAGCGTCAACCGCGAGTTACAGGATCAGCTGGAGAGCAGCAGGGAGCGTCTCCACGCCGCACAGGCTCAACTCGGCCTCATTCAACTTGGCGCAGCAGAGGAACAAATGGCCAAACAGAGGTACTGTACGGGAGGTGTAAAGCCCTATTTAAACTTAATTGTGTGCCCGTGTCATGCACCGAAAATAGCTAATGTACAAGCTCACAAGCTGCTATGTGTTGTGAGCATGTAGACTTGCTATTTTCGGTGTGCAACACAGTGCAATAAAGTACATTAGTAAGACGACCTAAGGGAGTGAAGCGACATATATGGGCATTCCTAGATATGGGCTTAATATCACAAATACACACAGACAGACACACACACACACACACACGCTTGCATGTATGCACACACGCACGCACGCACGCACGCACGCACGCACGCACACACACACACACACACACACACACACACACACACACACACACACACGCACACATAGAAACAACTACAATAGCCTACACTGGAAATGGGATGGGAAGTACTGCACCTCACTTTTGGTGTGATTGAAATATTGGTTGACAATGTCATATGTGTGTGTTTTACTTTAGAAATGTGATGAAGGTCTCACGGAACATGCAGAAAGAGAAAGATAGTCTTTTGAGACAACTGGAGCTATTGAGGTAAGTCTGTACATATTGCACATGAATTCATAACTAATGCGAAATTTAAAGGGGTTCAAAATGACAAGATTCAAGAATATTGTACAGAAACATCAAGACAGCTAATAAATTCCAGTGTGCACACTTGATTAGTTCTTCAGAGGACTTTATCTTTATATTACAAAAGAGTAAGTGATCTACTTCCAGGTCATGTATCGCTAACTTAAATACCAAACCACTTGGCCAAGATGTACTACATATGTACTAAATATAGCTTAAAAATTCAAACACCCATGTCACCTTTGCAAGATGTCGTTTCCAAACCTCTGTATACAGTTGTATTCGTTATTACCCTCATATTTTGCCTCTGTATAAAATAGTCCGCCGGTCAAATATGTCCGACCGGAAACGTGCGCTGCGGCACAATAGTTCCGTCACAATAGTTCCGTCACAATAGTTCCGTCACAATAGTTCCACCCCCAAATTTTTTTTTTTAACGTTTTTTTTTTTTTTTTTTTTTACTTTTTTTTTTAAACATTTTTTTTTTTTTTTTTTTTTTACTTTTTTTTTTTTTTTAACTAGATGTGAGCGGCCCGAAGGGCCGCGACCCTCTAGTGCTGTACATTTGCAGTCATCCACTCCGGGGCGTCACAAGGGGGGGGGGAAGTGGGACTGAGTTACTAGGGCCCAGGTGGAGGGGCCTTAATAATTTTATACTTTAGCTATTGAAAAATAGCAGATATACAATCTTGTGCAAGCTTGTAGATCTGCTATTTTTGAAAAGTCGGGAAAATGTGTGCAAATCTTTGAATAAATGTATTTTTTAAGCGAACATTTGTAACTAAACTTTGCTTCTGGGGGGTCGCTGGAACTAAATATTTTGAGATGGGGTCCGTGGCCATTTTGGGGTCCTTCACATGAAAAGGTTTGAGCGCCACTGACAGAAACATAGAAAAAACAGAAAAAAACATAGGATTTGAAATATTCAAATACTTCCACTAATTTCCACGAGTTTTCAAAAATAGCAGATCTACAAGCTCGCAGCGCGGCACTCTGTGCCACGCTGTGAGCTTGTAGATCTGCTATTTTTCAATAGTTAAAGTACCCAGGGCCCAGAATTTGGTGCGACACCCCTGCATCCACTCAAAGCATGGGGAGTCACTGGCTCTGTCTGAGTTCTTCATCTCTTTTTCCTCTTAGGGATATGAACAAACAAATGCGAGATGCGAAAGATGCCCACCAGTCTCAGAAGAGGGTTAGTCCCCGAAACGCTGTCTTCTCTCATCTCCCGCTAACTTATTACCTCTGTGGAGAGCCCAGCCCTCACTGGACACAGCCATGTTACCCTTATTAAGCTAATGTCTAAGTCATGCTTTGACAAAGTATAGTTACAGTAAACAGCTAAATGTTTCTCAGCTGAAAATGTTTTTGTTAGTTTTTTCTTCATATTTTCCACCTGAAAAAAGTGGAAAACAATTTTTATTGGCAAAACATAAATCCAGATTTACTCGCTGCTGATCTTTTTTTGGAATTTGGAATTGTCGTGGTGTTCTTGACACTATTTTTGAGTTTGTGTGAATTGTACTTTGTTCGCTAATAGCTTGAGTTATACAGTACTTGGTGGGGCATTGTGTCGCACAGTAATATAAAATAGCTGATTGTAGATTGGTTATTTTCAGCACGCAACACCAGTGCAACTAAGTATAAATTAACTCAGGCTTAAATGTGGTCTGTGAACAATTGTGCTGATTGGTCATTTAATTTGATCTGAGTCAACATGACAGGCAAAGTGTTACATGTGATAACTAATAATATACAACATTATTTATCTCATCAGACCGTAGTGTTTCAGTGTTACAAAAACACTAGCAAAGAGTCCTCTTGCTCATTGTAACCATAATGATATGACACTTTTCATGTCATGTCATAAGCTAAACACATATGCAGCTAATATAATTAATAGTGGGATTTACAGTACGTGTAGAAGTTAGCAAGCATTAATGACACAAATGACTAATGTCAGTGTTTCCTCTTTGACACACCTAAATCAAACTGACTATTGGTTTAATTAGCTGCAGCTGTGTTTACCCTGTTCCACTGTGGTCTATTTCTTGAATGTATTTTTTGTTTTAGGAAATGTAATGTAGATACATTGTTGTTTTATGTAGGCCTATTTGAACTTGTATGCCTGATTCTTGTACAATAACTAGGGTTTGTGAACAAAGTACTGAAAATAAACAGGTAATGTGATGTTTCTTTCATTAGCAATCTTTGAAAGAGAGTGAATATTAAGCCTGTTGTCGGTTAATGGCTGTCATGTTTGTAGTTGAATAAATGTCTTTGTCTAATTTATTTTCTTTCTTTCTTTGGTGGTGGTTGTGGTGTGGAGGGGGATATTAATATTAGTGTTGAATTAAGTCACATTACTGCATTATTACATTATATACATATAGATAATATGACATCTTTCTTCTCCCTTCTCCATAATACGTTTCCATAGACAACTAATGACACAAAGCCCCTACAGAAGCAAGGTTCAGTGATAGGTAACTACTTGCTGCAAGACAAGCCAATGAAAAGGTTGGTGTATTCAGTTAATAATAATAATAAGTAATAGTATTTCATCTGTCTGGACTCTGTAGGGTTATGAAACTGATTTTTGTGTGTTGTCCAAAGACAGTTAAGCTCTGTCAGTTATTTGGAACAGGACTCAGAGGAGACACCGCATTCTTCCAAGAGATACCAAGCTTCTGGTACAGGCAGATGTGAAAATGTTGAACAGACTCAAACGGAGGTAGGCCAGCCCTTGAACTAACAAATCCCCACCTTTTGATTATATATCAATTTCTGACCCCACGCCCAACATATGTGTACTGCAGGGTTCCCCAATAGGCGGCCCGTGGGCCATTTGCGGCCCGCGGGGGGCTACTGTCTGGCCCCCACCAACCCCAGTAATGGTGGTATAAGAGCAGCAACAACACTAGTATATCGTCGTTGTCGGGTGGAAACCTCGTATCTCCAAATTTGTACGTTCTTTCGCAAAGTAAAGCCCTGCTTCATCATTCAAGGCTGTCTCATAAAAGTAGTGAAAACAGCCGATCTTCAAGCACACAACGCCTCGCGGTGCGAGGCGTTGTGTGCTTGTAGATCGGCTGTTTTCACTAGTTTAAATCATTTTTAAAATGATAAATGCAAAACGAACGGTTTTGGACATACAAGATTTTCACCCGACAACGATGATATCCGAACTGTCACTGGAGTAGTGGGAACGCCACCGTCACCCCCTGCAATGTTGT
This sequence comes from Nannobrachium achirus, assembly GCF_963921795.1. NCBI lineage: Eukaryota > Metazoa > Chordata > Actinopteri > Myctophiformes > Myctophidae > Nannobrachium > Nannobrachium achirus. Next base: position 17,190,097 of record NC_137820.1, read on the forward strand.
GGCCCTCGGCTTGGTACCCTAGACATGATTTCGGCCCTTGGGGAAAACTAATTGGGGAACCCTGGTGTACTGTATATCACTTGATGCATGAGAATGGTGGAAGTCCAACAGACAAGAATGCACTCAAGATGGCTTACTTTATGTACAATATTTTGTTTATGATCATAAATGTTAAACTATAAGAATAACTGCAAATAAAATATTACATTCCATAAATTGGAAATGTAAAGTGTGATCTTTATTCCTCAATTTTAGACCCCACTGGTCAGCCCTCAGCGGGCATTTAAGGTGGTATTTCTGGGTAATTCAGGAGTGGGCAAGACCTCGTTCATACAACACTGCTGCAAAGGACACTTCTCCAAACAAAGGAATGCCACTGTTGGTAAGCACTAAGCTGTAATCTAGTTATGAAAGTGTCCCAATGAATCTATCAACATAGAAAATGGAAGAGAAGGTCAACTTTGCCTGGGAGGTAATTGGCTTACTACAGCGGCAAGTAATAGTCACTCACTTCACAGGTTTACAGTTGAAAAGAGGTAGGTGTTTCTTTTCGTTCATATCCCATTATTACCGGAAGTAGTTTTTTCAATAGCTGTAAGAAGATTTTAACCTCAAAAGATAAACACAAAACATAAAATAGAGACAAATACTCGCAATTCTACCACTTTTTCGAGTCACGTGTTCAAATACTGGATTCTGATTGGCTAAATTCCGGAGGTTATGAGAGAACTACTGCCGCAAAGTTGTGTGAGGACTTGTCCGAGATCAATGAGCCTCAGTGTACATCCGGGGACTTCAGGAGGTAGTCGGAACACCTTTCCCCCAACCAACAAATGACCGTGGCAACGGTCCTATGTTCACTAACGTGCATGCTATAGTCGCCGATTTATTTGGATCCAATGCAATCCGCCAACTTTAAAGCCCCTTTTCTCTGAACCTATGCCTTTCTGGAAGCGAACAGCCTCTATTTACGGCCGGAACGGTACTTCTAACTGACGTTAGCTTAGCTGTAAGCTAGACGCATGGATTAGTATGGAGTTGGCGCCATCTGTTGGTGAGTAGAAGATGTTGTTGGTGGAACTATCTGCTGTCTCGCGGAAGTTTTATAGGCAATAATGATTGTAACTTAAGATCCTTGCAAGTTACAACTATGTGTTTTCTTTCATGTATAAGGGAAAAAGTGGTAGAAAAGCTATTTACCACTCGGGGTCGGACATTATGCTCTGATAATGTCCTGTGTTAGGGTGTTATCGGACGAGGCGAAGCCGAGTCCTCTCACTCGGGGTAAATTGCTTACATCTAAGCCATTTTGGGTATACTGTAAGTGCAATGTGCAGCCTAGGTAAAAAATCACACCCGTGTGAACTGAGCGGTGGTCGTGGAGGCTGTGCAACAGCACTACTGGGTGGGTGCAGCGGGGTTAGTGTGCTTTACAATGCTGTAGTTTATTCACACACTCTAATTTATTTGACCCTAAAACATTCAGTTTGTTAATAATAATAATAATACTTGACCACACATGCTGACCCACCCTTCCCCCCTGTGTGTGTGTGTGTGTGTGTGTGTGTGTGTGTGTGTGTGTGTGTGTGTGTGTGTGTGTGTGTGTGTGTGTGTGTGTGTGTGTGTTTGTGTGTGTGAGAACAACAGCGCCCCTCCCTTAACATGTGTGGTCAGAAAAGGTACTGCAGCCTTGAGGCTACATACAGACACGGACGGCCGGACGGCCGGACGGTCGGACACACACACGGCCACGTATAGGAGACGGTGTGACCACCGCTCAAAAAACATCAACTAGTGTGTAGTCACATACTGTATTTACAGAGTGCAGGTTTTACATCGTTTGTAGAAATACCGGTATTTGTCCAAATAGATGCTACTGGATGTTTACTAGTAAAGTTGTTTGTTACCTGCATCCTAAAGCAAAGTATGATACATGTTTGCTAAAGGGCTGTGTTGGTTACAGGTATAGATTTCCAGATGAAAAGTGTGACTCTTGGCTCAGCTACCGTCGTGCTGCAACTCTGGGACACCGCTGGACAGGAAAGGTCTCTACATCTTCTTTTGACTCTGACAACGATACCGCCTTTACATAAACAACACTGAGGATTTTACTCTGTATGACAGATTTCGCAGCATCACTCAGCAGTACTATCGTAAGGCTGATGGGATCATCATCATGTACGACATCACGCAGTCTGCCTCGTTCATAGCTGTCAGGGAGTGGTTGGACATAGTTCAGGTGAGAGAGGCTTTAGATGTTCATGGATACTTTGACATGCAAATGAACAATTTGCATGTAAATTATTCTCTCTTGTGGTCAGAGCAATTAGTATGTTTAGGCTGCAATAGGATTTGTGGAAGAGGTTGGCCTAACACACTTAATAATTTGTGGTCAGCATTTCAGCTTGTGCAGACCTTTTTCACATCAAAAGCTTATTTTTGTTGTTATTTAATTTATTAGATTTCCCAGTTAATTCATTTTGGTTTCGTAGAGACAAGACAACATTGTTTGTCATGCAACATATCGTCGTTGTCGGGTGGAAACCTTGTATGTCCAAAACCGTTCGTTTTGTATTTATCATCTATAAAATGTACTGGCGTTGTGTGCTTGTAGATCGGCTGTTTTCACTAGTTTTGTGTGACAGTCTTGTATGATGAAGCAGGGCTTTGCTTTACCAAAAGACGTACACATTTGAAACTTGGAGATACGAGGTTTCTGCCCGACAGTGACGATATACAGTATTATAATGTACACTATCATATGTATGATCCAGGAGAGGAAGGGTAAAGATGCAGTCCTGATGCTGCTGGGAAACAAACTGGATGTGACAGAGAGACAGCCAAGGGAGGTGACAACCAGGGACGGCCAGAGACTGGCAGATGTAAGGCCCATTTGAATCTTAGAACAACCTTTAATGATCCATAAATGTTTCTGTTGAGAAAGGAGACCACTTTCCTTTTTTTTATTGCAGCATTACGAGGCAGTATTCTATGAGTGCAGTGCCAAAAGTGGATACAACATGGATGAGCCGATAACTCGGCTTGCAGGGTAGGATATGGCTTTTACACAATCAAGGTGCTGGGACACAAAAAGACCATGTTATTCATGCTGAAACATTTATTTAACAACCTAAACCCTATACTTAGTTGACTGTACTAATGCTAGGCTTCCTCCTATTTTCGTTCTACACTAAATATCTTTGCAGAAAATAATCCACAAGCTTACAACGTGTTGCGTTGCATGCATTTATAACTAAGTGGAGTGCCTCTCCAGAACATGTAATCTTTTACCTTTCTGTATCTGTGTATATTCATATTGTCAGGGTACTGCAGATAGTCCCTTTTTTATCTAGTGTCCTGCCACTGTGCTAACTTCATTTCTGAATTCGGGATCTGAGTTTCAAGGTTTCTGCTGGACAGCGTTTTCATGTTTTTTTTTGTTTTGTTTTTTTTTTATTCTCATTTCAGGTTGTTAGCGGCTCTGCAAGATCAACAGTGTGAAGACACACTCTCACTAAGTGTGCATCCAACTAAGACAGGCTGCTGTACATAAACAGAGTGGACTGTCTTTAATAAAAGACTTACCAGATATTCAGAATATGTTTCATACATGATATTGCACAGTAATTACCTGTTCTTTATTGAACCAGTAAGAGGGTCTAACATCAGTACCTGGTGTCCACTGTTCCAGTTATCTTATTTGTATATACATGTTTACTTAAGTTGACAGCATGTTAAGAGTTTACCTACAGTAAGTTGTTTTGTAAATAGGTTTTGAATTTACTTTGAATAGTCTCCAATCAATAAAACATAATAATAATAATAATAATATAAACTATTTACTGTGCACTTATGAAAACAAAGTGCTATACTTAAAACTGAAGAAATAATCGAATCAAATAAAACAACAGAATAGAAACATTATGACAAGTGTATTGGTCTCTGGTCTGTCAAAATGTACATCCATGGTCAAAACAAGTCATGTTCATGAGAAACCACCTGGTGGCAGGCCTGTGCGCTCTAGAAGCTTGTGGTAAACTAACCCCCTCTGTCAATAGAGTACAGTAGGCAGACCAGGGGCATGAGCGTCAGCTGAGAGCGCTCACTGTTGCCTGTAACCTTCAAAGTGAGCACTGTGTAAGATTTGGGGTTAACCATAATATCTGAAGACTTTTCCCCAATAATCCACATCCTCCAGGGCCCACCATCTAAGAGCAGGTAAGAGTTATTTTATTTTATTTAGATATATTTTTATGTGAAATGGGGAGAGGATTTTCTTTTCATGACGCCATGGTTTAAAAATAATAATACGAATGTGAGTTCATGGGTAGACTTTGTTTTGATGGACAGCAACAATTTGGCATAAAGATCTTTTTTCTTTCAAGAAACAACATAGCTTTTATGTGTTGTAGTGCAGAATTCACACTATGACTGTTTTCCCCTCATAACTCGGTTTGGTCATGTTTTCCCTGTAAAGGAGAGATGTCTACTTGTACCTGAACTGTAGAACCTCCTCTCTCTCTCATGATGCCAGTCATATAGTGGTGGACGAGAGGGAGACTTGGTTACAAAATTAGGGAGGGTATCATAACAGTATGTCTCCATCTACTCTTATGGTATAACATGACCAGGTTGAATTACTAGGATAGGAGACATATCTGTTCGCTGGGTGGCATATGAGACAAGTTGTAAAGTATTTTTATCCTACAATTTCATCAGAAGGACTCTCCTCTTTGCTTTGTGTTAGACCAACTTTCTGCAAGTGTTGGAATGATCCACAGTCTCATTTACAGGCCTCCGTTTTATATTTCGTTCTGGCAATATGATTAAAACACTTAGAGAACATGTTCATATATTCTCTGACTGCACATTCACACTTAAGAGTTGTACCTCGTAAATCTTTTGCCTCATATCATACTTCAAGTGTGGATACACAGGAGTGCATGTGACACGGGCCTCTTTTTTTCACCTGACTGCATAGTGTGGAGGAATAACTTACACGATGACTCTCGATAAAATAGACCACTAATAGGCTTAACTTATTGTCATGCAAGCATACAGGCAGGAAGTCATGCGATCATAATCTGACTGCAGCCTTCTGTGAGAATACCATGAGGTCATACACTGTCAGATCATCAATGTTAATCCAACTGTACTGGATCCATAATTGTGTAATCCTAGAGCAAAATTAACACTAAGGATCTTATTGTGTAGCTTTGACTATTTTGTGCACTGACATGTCATGTTTTTGTGCCCCCAAAAATCAGCAATTGAATATAGACTTTATATTGTAATCCATGTGAATTTGTTTTTTTCAGAATGGAAGCGGAGAGAAAGCGGGGAGAAAAAAAGAACACATGCGGGACAATTTGTCTGAAATATCTACTTTTTATCTTTAATGTCATTTTTTGGGTAAGTTGACATGGTGAGTGGTTGGCTTGGCTTTCCATGTGATTTTGGAAAATGGTCTGTACTGGAGGCAGCAACATCTCGTATTGCAGGTGTCCCTTGCATGCTGTCAACAGGTGACCTTTAATTCAACCATTCTGTGTGGTTATATTCACAAGATAACAGACAACCACCAGCCTGAGCTGCCCGGATTTATGCCATTCACCGTTTTGTAACAGTAACTTTAATCAATGTAAACCTTAGACCATACTCAATCTTGATGCATAAGCCTACAGTAAACAAACTGTCTGCATGGGCCTTTCCCCTCCACTGTCCTAGGAGAGGATTAAATCAATTCCAGGCTTCCAGCATGCTTTCTACACACTCAGATACCAGACATGTGTGACCTATGTGCTCCAGATGAGGCTGATAAAACTCAGACTCTGCTGAATGCCTTCTCTAGCTGATAGGGCAGGGGATACGGTGGTGTCTGTTTTGCATTACTACTATGTTTTAGCAGTGCTAGGAGCTGCATGGAACTGGTATGAATTATCTTGATAAGGAACGTAGAGAGCATGCATGCACATCCACTCTGGTGAAACAGGTGCAGGACAAACAGAGGATCAACGTGAACATACAGTATAAATAGAGTGCACTCTGCAATTAACTCCCATAGCATATCACAGATCAATGTTTCGATCCCCGGGATCTCCATCAGAATGAGTTATGCTGATACCGTTTTGCTGTGATCATCTTGTTTGAATTGAGCTGATAGGGCTATGTGCGTTCAGCTGGCAGGTGGGGCTGTGTTGGCGGTGGGAGTGTGGACTTTGATGGAGAGGAGTGACTACATCAGCCTGCTCAACGGCGGCTTGTACTCTGCCTCGGCGTACATTCTGATAGTCGCTGGAGCCATCGTGGTGGTGACAGGGATGATCGGGTGCTGTGCCACCCTGAAGGAGATAAAGAGTCTTCTGATTGTGGTGAGAGTACACCCAGGTTTACACAAGACAACAACACATTGAATCATCACAGAGTTGTTTAAGGTTATCCTACATGGCTGTGTGATTTAATAATAAGACTGATAATAATGTGGCAAGTGCAAATAGTTTATTTAATAGTTACCTATAGAATCTAATAATTCCTTCATGTTTACATTGAGCCATTTGATAGATAGTAGTCATTTTACAAGTAATTTCAATTACACAAGTTACTATACCGATATAGCAAATGTTATTATCTGGGGGGAAAACTAAACAAAAACAAGACCAGTCCCTTTTTAATTACAACACAACTTTGTTTGTTTTTAGGCGTATTAAAAGGTCTTCATCCTCGGAGACATTTTGAATTCTTGTTGGTTTAGAAACCTGAACCTTGCTGTCTGGTCTGTGTGTAGAAGGGGGAGCTCATTATGTCAGAAATACACAACTGTGTCAGAAATAACAGACAAAGTAATGCAGAGTGTGTCTTTAAGGGTTTAGATTTAGAGTGTGACTCATGCCAGAGGAATGAGGGGCATCACAAGCGGGTGCTTGGAGTTCAGAGTGAGCGTGAGACAGAGTGAGACAGAATATATTAGAGATGCAATACTGTACCGGCTCTGTGACATGATTACTATTTCCATGTTCCCTGCAACCAGTGTAACTGTAATGAATAACGTCATTCTTAGGAACCCAAATTAAACCTAATTCTCTTTTCAAATCAATTCTGTCATTACAGGTGAAAACAAATTTACTTTGCAACTCCAAAGTCAATGCACAAAAATAGAAAAGAACGTGTGTAAACAGTAATAATTCACACGCAATAGAGACATTTCAAACTATATAACACTAGTTAAAAACACAGACAATTTTTTATTTATTTTAGAAATAGTTAATCGTTCACTCAATAGGGCCACTCATTGCTCTAGTTGAGGATGTCATTTGTCCATGTGTGGTCCTATGGAATGTATGGAATTCATGTGCTAATAAAAAACAACTTAATACTTCTTAAGGTTTATATGAGTTTTAAAATAATGTATTAAATATTTTTTATTGCACATGCATTCCCTACATGCCATAGTGCTGGACCACACATGGACAAGTGACATCATCAACTTGCGACAGCAGTTTTCCCTATTGAGTGAAAGATGAAGTATTTCTAAAATAAATGAAATATTTAAGGTGTTTTTAATTTGAAAATGTAGTTAAATAGGGCAATTATAGTGTATTAAGGCATGTAAACCTAATGTGAATGTGGTTCAGTCTCAGTCGGTTCACACTGCAGGAAGAATAATGGCCACCGTAGTTAATTTCCTAGAGGTAATGAAATTGCTTGATGTAGTTAGTATGAATTCAGTTCAAGTATGTAAGCACTTTGAGGGAGACTGTGTGTGTGTGTGTGTGTGTGTGTGTGTGTGTGTGTGTGTGTGTGTGTGTGTGTGTGTGTGTGTGTGTGTGTGTGTGTGTGTGTGTGTGTGTGTGTGTGTGTGTGTGTGTGTGTGTGTGTGTGTGTGTGTGAGTGAGTGAGTGAGTGAGTGAGTGAGTGAGTGAGTGAGTGAGATGTTCAGGAGGGATGCTTTAATCAATATAACTGTGTTGAATGTTAAAATGCTAGTAATTAATTATTAATAACATTGTAATATGAAACTTGATGGTGTTGTCTGTGTCTACACTACAGTATTTGGTCTTACTGCTGTGTGTTTTCCTGCTGGAAGTCATTGCTGGAGTGTTGGCCTACATTAAATACCAAGAGGTATTTCTGAATATACTCAAATATTCTAGAATTGATGCAGGTATAATGACATCTAATTTATACTCCTTAGTATGACAGTGTTGCTTGCAGACAAGATGTCATATTTGGCAAGTGAACGATGTGCGTTGGTGTATAAATCCATACATTGCAATATTGTCCCATTTCTCTAAAATAAACATTGTGTACTAAGGCACTTAGTATACTACTACTACCATTAACACTACTAAAGTATGCAAACTGCTAATTTAGTACAAGAGTAGTAGTCCTGTACTAAGTACTTCTCTGTATTATCTATACTATTTTCTATTGTGTCATTTCATGTGATTCTCATTTCTGCATGTCTGTTATACTAATACATTGAGATGTGTGTTTGAATCAATCCATTTGTCCTTTCATGTTCCTTGATGTGGTCTCTATTTAGTTTAGCTTTTTTTTCTTGAAATTGATTTACTGTAGCCTGACCTGATTCCTGCATGGCTGTACAGCATGTGTGCATGTACGTACAGTATGCAACTATGCATGCACTTCATTTGTCTGTACATCCAACTCTCTCACCTATCTGTTTCTTGCCCCTTTTCTTGCTCCAGTGTTTCCCTTTCTGCTACCAGGTAATCACCACTGTGTCATCGTTCTATGTGATGTATCAAACTGTTACTCCTAACTTGCTCAGATTTCACCCTTTTCACTACGTTTTGATTTGTATGTGGAGAGCTCCCTTGTCAGACAGGGTAGTATCTATGTAGTCCTTGTTACATGTTTGAGGTTATCTCTATCCTCATATATTCTGAGTTATGCAGGCTCCAGACAGGTGTGGTAGGAAAGAAACACGACCATGGCATGGGCATGGGCTATATTTATGCACAAGGAGTGTCTAAAATAAACTTCACGTCAATGCAGGTGACAAATGTTTCCCATGATGAGCAATTTTCTCACGTTCTACTGGTGCCTCACAGCTGGATGATGAGCTCAGAGACAACCTGAAGGAGACCATGCAGCAGAAGTACCAGCAGCCCGGTGAGGACAGCATCACACGGGCTGTGGACAAGCTCCAGCAGGAGGTATGGAAGCTTGACACTGAGACATATTCAGGTATGAACTATTCAGGATTAATAAAGCTTCAACATTCAGGGAACAAATAGAATGTTGTCCCAACCCGACTAAAAGGTAGTCCAACTGTTGTATCAGACATCAGATTAATATTTTGTATACACTACAAACAGACTCAAGAAGTGTATTTGTAACCTCAGTTAAATTGACATAGGATTCTTACTGTGTGAGTTGTTCACTTGAGACCAGTTCACTTCAGTTCACACTTGTAAAATAATTCCTATTGTGCTAAATGTAAACAAAGTAAAAAATGTTTAACTCAAATGAAGTTGGTCATACTTTATGAACCCTATCTCTTTCTGTGTGTGCTAGTTTAAGTGCTGTGGCAGTAACAGCTCTGTAGACTGGTCAGGCGCAGTGTGGATCCACGAAGAAACGAATTACAGGCTGGTGCCTGATAGCTGCTGCAAAACTCCCAGTGAAGGCTGTGGCCGCAGAGACCATCCCTCCAATATCTACAAGGTTGAGGTACGCATGGAAGCTGGATGCAATCTGATATTTTTATGTATGACCATTGAGCTGTGCTATGCTATATTAATACTGATTAACTGATAGATATTTGTAATGGCAGCATGTCATCATTATGCAAAAAGAATCCTTGAAAATAATTGATAATTAATTAAATGCTATTGTTGTTTAATTGAGAAAGTAACTTACTCAGCTTTGGCACTTTGATCCATTTTACCTTTATAAAATGTGTGATTCTGGAATACACCTGCCAACTGAAATAAAAATGAAACCAGAGCCTGTTTGTTATGAAAGTGCTAAACAATGGTTGAAACAGAATCAGACCTGTAATCACTGAACACATGTGGATTACAGTGTAAACTGTATTTCTTTTTATACCTGATATCAAATGCCTAATCAGGGCCACAATGTCTAGTATTGTTCCTGACAAATAACTAACTAAGATAATAACTAATGTCTTTTCCCTTCACTTTATGCTCTCAGGGAGGCTGCATTGTGCAATTAGAAAACTTCCTCTTGAGTCAATTACACATCCTTGGGGCAGTGGGAATTGGTATTGCCTTTCTCCAGGTAATTGCCCTATCAAGAGTTATGAATGAAATAGAATATAATTGAAATACTAGATTTAGAATGTGCGTGTGTGTGCGTGTGTGTGTGCGTGCGCGCGTGCGTGCGCGCGTGCGCGTGTGCGTGTGCATGTTTTGTTAACTGTCTCTCTCTTTCAGCTTGTAGGAATGATGTTCACCTGCTGCCTTTATCGAAATTTGAAAGAAGATCCATACTGACTCTGACATGTAGCAAATCCTACACTTTGATACACACCATTGCATTCTGAATCTGGTTAAATATGTATTTGTCTTCATGAGGTGTGCATGCACGGGTGTCACAAGGGGTAGGAAAGTGGGACTGAGTTACTAGGGCCCAAGGTGGAGGAGGGGCCTTAATTATTTTATACTTTAGCTATTGAAAAATAGCAGATATACAAGCTCACAGCGCGGCACCGAGTGCCGCGCAGCGAGCTTGTAGATCTGCTATTTTTGAAAAGTAGTGAAAATGTGTGCAAATGTTTGAATATATGTATTTTTTAAGCGAACATTTGTAACTCAAATTTTGCTTCTGGGGGGGTCCCTGGACCTCAATATTTTGAGATGGGGTTCTGTGGCCAAATACATATCATTTTGGGGGTCCTGCACATGAAAAGGTTTGAGCTCCACTGACATAGAAACATAGGTTTTTCAAAAACCTCAGAAGGATTTGAAATATTCAAAGATTTTCATGATTTTTCAAAAATAGCAGATCTACAAGCTCGCAGCGCGGCACTCGGTACTGCGCTGTGAGCTTGTATATCTGCTATTTTTCAATAATTAACATTCATGGGGGGCCCGCAGTGAATCCTTGTACCCAGGGCCCAGAATTTGGTGCGACGCCCCTGTGTGCATGTTTTTTGTTTTGTATTCTTCAATTGACATTATGAAGTGGTCAGGCTTTTTGTCAATGAATAAGCCATGCTGCTGGACAGCACTGTCCTGTTTGAGATTATATTCCACCGCATGCACTCTCAGTTTTCACTTTAATTTTAAAGCCATTCAAGATGATGGTTTGTGGGCGGACGAACTCACCCATTGTGTTTTTTGTTTTGTTTAATTCGATATATGCTAGAGTTGCTTTGTATAGGCCTATTATATATGTGTATTTTAGTTGTCACAAGGATGTCACATTTTCATAAGCAGTGTTTTCCAAAGTATTTAAAAACATAAATATTGACTGACTGTTGACTTTAATGATTGAATAAATAAAGAACAATCATGTTTGTCATTTAATATAATTTCCACGAAGAGACATGCTGGGCTGTGGAATCATGCCTATATCAACATGGCAATGCAATAAATAACATGACTAAAGTCATGAAAAGAGACTTACAGGTAGTTAAAAAGAGAAATGTAGACCTTTATAGGGGGACATTTATGATTCAGCTTTAGTGTCGGCTCCCCAAAGCATTATACATTGAGTACAGTAATTTTATGTTTTTTAAACATAAACATAATATAATGATAAGGATGACATTTACTGATGTGTGTATAACCTTTTGTAATCTAGGATATAGCACTAATAGGAATAGCAGGCTTTGGTGTACCTTAAAACAGTTTGAAGAAGACCTTGGTGTGTTAATGCGCAGCAGGAGTGCACTCACATATTGGTTAATTGGTTTGTATACTAATCCTAATGCACCTCTGGTTTTGGTCAAAACATTTGAATGCACTGAGGGAAAAATAGCACGTGTTTTGTTTTCTCTTTGCAACTCTGAGCACCTCATTTCCCTAAGAAATCCAATATAAATGTTGCTATGAGCTATGCATTACCTATTTCTTGTGATTGTTTACTTCAGTATTAGCACTTTAAATGTTTAGCTTTTAATTACAAAAAACTATAACATAAGGATTTGTCAGCAGCAGTCAAACAATGTCAATGAAAAGGTTCCAGGGGGTCCCCAGTTAAATGATAGGAACCAAATGGACCTGTAACGTTCCAAGAGTGTACTTATGGTACCAAATGGAAATGGACCCATTTGTACACTCAGAATTAAATTAACATAAATTGTGGTCTCAGAGATAGAAATTCCATGAAATACATCATCTCATATAGGCTACTGGGGCTCCTTTAAAACGGTTGAGAGTCACAAATCTTCTCTTATGGGGGTCCCTGGCATATATCTTTTCAAATGGGGGTCCGCGGGCTAATAAGTGTCAATTTGGAGGTCCTTGACAATGACATAAAACGTCTGTGAGAACCACTGCCACATAAAATCACACGCGTGACGCGCCTAGAATCGAACATTTATTTTGAAAACATTTCAGCGGATGTTGTTGTCAGCTGACTGCACTTCTTCCTCTTCATATGTGTCGCGTTTCTTCTGATACATCTGTACGCTAATTGATTTCAAGCACATTAATTAGGTGCATATTCTCCTTGAAACTACAGGGAAACAGAAATGTCCGCTAAACCAACTTGCCTGATAGTGGCAAGTGCTGCTCCGCAAGGTAGGTCCATTGAACATGCTCATTTATGAGACGTTTGGCCTGTCCAGTGTCCACTATTGGTATTGAATTGTTCTGGTCCTCCTGTTTGGTTTGGTCTTTGGTATCATAGTGATGTATAGCAGTTTATTCATCATGTATTTTTATTGTATTCGTTTTTACTACTGCTGCGGCCACCGGAGGTGCAGTGTTGCCTATTGTCATTGGCCAAAGCGACCAGACTTTGTTGGTCTGTCGCCTGTGATGATTCGCTGATCTACAAGCTCACTGGGCTTCGCCGCCTCTGCGACGTGTTATGAGCTTGTAGATTGGCTTGTAGGTAGATGTTCGGTGCTTTGCTAGTTGGACAAGGCATTACTAATATCATATGTGTAATTGTTCACGCAGGCGTGTCGGCAAAGTCATTCCACCAGTCCTTTACTCTTTGCACGTCAGTGTTTAACTTGCAGACGGCCACACCAGGGGTGAGCATCTCTTCCTTAAAGTTCATTTCAATATCAAAACATTTTGTATAAAAAATGTCCAGAATTTTGAAAACAAATAAATGCATACTAGTGAAATATAGTAAGTTCCACTATATTTGAAATAGGGCTTATAGTTTCATAATGTACATTTTACCTTATAGTGGATCAAAGGTACACATTTGTCTTTGATGTGTAGTGTAGGGAAAGTCACAAAAACACAAATACTCAGGTAAATTACTGATACCCCCCAAAAATACTTAAGTAGCCTACTCAAATAAATGTACTTGGTTACTGTCCATCACTGCACAACACTCAGCCAGTGCAGACCAGGGCATTCTAATTTGTCCTTCTGTATGCAGGGCAAGCCTATCGACTTTACTGGGGTTGATGAAAGTACTGCTAGGTGGGTGCAGGACTTCAGTGTGAAACCTTATGCAACACCTGCCAAACTTGAATCTATTGATGGTGAGTACCAAGAAAATATTTTCATTGCATAATCTAGTCTACACATACAGTAAATAATATGTTTGTTATCTAATAATCAAAATGTGAAAGCTTAGCTGTTCAATATTTTAGTTTATTAAACAATATTAAAGTTACAGTTTGTTTTTGACAGTCGGGTGGTAAAGCCGTTTCAAGATATCTGTGTTGAGTAACTGAACATTTACCATAGATTTGTATAACATGACAGATAATTCATAAAAGATAATTGGTACACTTAACTATTTGCAGCCCTATTTTTGGTTTTGTTTTGATTAAGCTCAAACTCAAGGTCATGTCATGATGGCCTGTTCCAGGTGCCCGGTACCAAGCATTACTCATTCCAGACTGCCCAGGAGCCCTGAATGACCTGGCACACAGCGGCTCCTTACACCGAATCCTCACACACTTCATCTCTCAGCAGAGTGAGTCCCTGGATCTTATGGAATGCATTGTCAGTGAAACTGAAAATCTGTTACAATCCGGGACTTATTTTAATGAATAAAATGTTATAACATGTTACTTTGAACAATCTGTACGGTACTGTGTTTTAATACAACTAGTGCAGTGGTTACAATTGCAAACAGACTCCCTGCTCATCAATGACAAATGTAGACATTGGTGTTAGGGATTGGACTCTAGATGTGCCACCATCTTTCTTGTAATTTGGACATCGTTTTAATTACCCATCTCCTTTAGGAGAGGGAGACAAAATATGTATAACTTAAATTAGATAAGAAATGGTATGATCATGTTCTAGGGGTGCAATATTTCCACTCTAGATACTTTCTTCCCCAAGGTTATTGAAAACCTTAACATTTCTTTGTGTTACCACTACTATACTTGTTGAGAAGAAAGAGGCCGCACAGCTCTTCAGCCACGATGCAAATAATTTATTTAAACCAACGTTTCGACTGTTGCCAGTCTTAGGGCCCTGATGAAGACTGGCAACAGTCGAAACGTTGGTTAAATAAATTATTTGCATCGTGGCCAAAGAGCTGTGCGGCCTCTTTCTTCTCCATCATTATTCTGTGTGATGATCAGCACCTCACTAACTTAGGTGTGCGCTCCTCCTCTTGTGCTTTCTTGATATTTACCACTACTATACTTGACATATTTATGGGACACAGGCAACACATACCATAATGTACAGAACTGGTGTATTAAGGACACTGACTGGTTATTGATGCTGGAGCTGTTTTGCCCCAAATGCAGAACCTGTGTGTGCTGTGGGCCAGGGAGTATCAGCTTTATGTTGTGCCACTGAGGGACAGAAGTGGATCTTCAATGGGTACAGTTTAACAGGGGTGAGTCTTGCGTCTCTTATATACAATGGGATGGAAATGTAAAAAGTATTTCTAGTAACAAGTTCTAATTCTTTTCCATCCTAGCCATCTGTGTTTGAGTTGGTGCGAAGGCCTGACTTTGCCAACCTGCCTCTGATCGTGGAGGACTTTGTGAAAGACAGTGGTGGATCATACACAGGTATACAGCAGAGAAGCATAGATATTGTAACATTTGTGTAAAAATGTCATACCTGAAGCTAACCACACAATCCTTTTGTTTTTCAGCGAGTCAAGAGGATGCTATGCATGTAGTCATAGACAGACACCTGGTAACTGGTCAGAATATTCAGGCAACATCAGTTGCTGTGAATAATCTAATACTGCTCTGCAATGGAAAATAAAACTACCTTACTAACAGTTCAAAGCCCATGCACTCTAAGGGTACACACTAAAGTTTTCTTCTGCCTATGCTTTTCAATGGGAAGGGAGCAGAAAGCCGTGCAATGGCAACAAAACGCTCCATTCCCTTTGAAAAGCATTGCATAAATACGACTGCATAGACAGAATCAAACCCTGGTGTCCATACCCTAAATCCTGTTCTGTTCCAAACTTTTCATTTACAATTTACAGGATAACTGGAAAAAAGGTAGAGTTCATGTATTATTGTGGTCATAATGATGAAACCACAAAGACACACACAAAAAATGTTAGTAAAACGAAGCCCAAGGCTATTCCACACAATATGAATGTTTCTGAGACCAATACCCAACACCAAAGCATATTAGATAAGTCTTCAGTTGAGCCAACTGGCAGAAGCTTTCCACACAATTAATGTTCAATAATTGGAACCAGAGAGAGTGAATGCCTGATAACAAAACATTGATTTATCTCATCCGTTTTTAATAATTATCTTGATCATGCAAATACTTTGCAAAAGGGAAATCTGCTACTGCCATCTCAGTGTAATACAAGTAGGATTTTTGTTTCTTGCCAAAATTATGTTTTGAGTTGTGACTCGTGTCCATGAAAAGGGAATAAAACTATCTTTCAACAACATGTCCTTGTTTTATATCAACAACCAACCGCTGCTTTGACATCCTCTGGAGCAGCAGCAGTGCAGATTTAGTATTAACTAAACTCAGTCAATAGTTGGTCCAGAGTTCACCTGAGTAACTCAAAAGAAGAAGGAAAAAAATCACTGCACACATTACTGGCGTTTTTGGTACACCATGATTGGAAAAAAATAAGACTTTTGGAAACCCACATGCTGGTGTTCTCAAGGTCCTTTGTAGTCATATACCAGTCATTTGGCCTTTTCATAGAAGATCGTAGAAATATTCCAGCCCTTGTCCTAATTCCCACATGGATATTCCTGTGCCCAGTTCCGTGGCTAATGACATCCGTAGGTAAATGGACTGAAAAGAAATAGGAAGATCTTAGCGCACAATGTCAAAAGGTATATAAATGGCAACTAGTGATCACATGGGGGTTGTTACAGTGTTATTACCCATTTATGTTATTGAGTAAATGTGTTCACGCACAAAGCTAAAATTAAATATAAGAGCTTTACCTTAAGTGTTGGGTAGTACACTACATGCTTGACTCCATTATTCCTAGAAATAAAGTGAAGCAACAAATCTGGTTAAGTTATGCTAAAAGGTTGTCACCCATCATTTGTTCTTCCAAAAATCATCATGTGATCTCCACCTCTTGTAAGAGAAATAGTGCTCTCCACTGTATTCGTCCCAGAGAAGTTTTGGCCTCAGCTCTCGCAAAATTTCAATGTACCTGCAGGATACAAGACAGGGGAGTAATAAAAAGAAAGGTTAACTGCATTCTTGTGTGTCCACTCTCCATGTCTCTCTAGCTCTTTAGTTACTAAAGTTTAGTAAACAGAAAATGCATTTTCAGGTCAGGATACCAATTTGATCCGATCAGAAGAGAAGTCACACAAGACAAGACACAGGATAAACAAGTGAAATTGTAAGTGATGACAAAGAAATGAGCAGACAAAGTTGGAACTGAAAAATAAATAAAAAAAATGAACCCGATAAATGGGTTCTCTTTCCTGATTGGCTTAAATTTGGTAACCCACCTGAAAGGATATGTTCTGTTTATTAAATAAGAACTGGAGATACAGTGTCAGACAGGGACTCCTTGCAATTTCCAATTGCATCTTTCTAGTTTCCCAACTGTAATTACACAGTCCTTACCTAGTTCCCAGGATTGGTTCAGCACCTTGGTTGGAGAAATCCAACCCATACAAGTTAAGTCCAATCAGGATCTTTTGTCTCCATTGCATATTGGGTGACAACTGGAGCACACAGTCTCTTACCCAAGGCAGAGGTGAGCTTGGGCCTGGTCTACTGGGAACAAAGACAGACTGTTTTCATTGAGAGTCAGCACTTTCTACCACTTTGTACTGAACACATGAAAACTTAGAATCCTGTTTTTTTAGAATTTTATTTTATATCTATGTACCTAAAGAAATACCATTGTATTCAGTCTGAACGGTTGAATGACATTTGTGTCTGTAATAGCCTCACCTTCCAGCATTGGAGTAGTCATAGGTCATAAGACTGAATCCATCCACTGCCGGAGCCAACTGTTCAAACTCTTCCCTGCCAAACATGCCCGGTTGCCCTGAGCTGGTTTGAGAGATATTTGGATCAGAAATGCTTCCAAATCAGTCATTCATTTTGTGGCATTTGAACGGAATAAAAATAAACACCATTATGTTCACCTCGTCAGAGCAGGTGGAATGACAAGCACACAGTCAAATCTTTTTGCCTTCAGAGTCTCACAGACGTGTTTGACCAAGTGGACGAGCTCCCTGCATGAACAAAGATAAAAAGCACTTGCAGCATTTGCAACTGACCCCGGAGGACAGGGAAATGTAGCGTTATCCAGTCAGGGAAAAGCAACAAAGTAACTCACTTTCTTTTATTTCCTCCCAGCTGGCTCCACAGCTCCAAAGTGAAACCATCAAAGCCTTCTGTCTGCAAGGTCATACAACAGCATGAAATCATTGTATTTAGGGAATATTGGAATGGCTACTAGACTAGTGCTGCACAATATATAATTATCGTATCATTATGGAGGTATGACCAGTTTGACCATGCGCAATATCAGTATCGCAAAAGGCAAGATATGGGCAATATATCACCCTGGGTGATATATCAGTGATATCGTTGCCCATGTCACCCATATTGTTGCCTTTTGCTACACTTAGAATATTAAATAACAAGTGTGGGAACCCAATAGCACTTAAAATCAAGAGTGATATTGACTTGTTATTATGCTGTTTTTTGAATAATGCTTAGTTTTTACTGTTGCAACACTTAAAATATTGAATATGAAATGTGTACGTAATATCGTGCAGCCCTAATGGCTACAGTATAATATACACAGTAGCTTTATCTGGCACATACTTTTGCCGATTCAATTCATTACCTACCCAGCCTCCAGCATTATTTGGCAGGGTATTGTAATCACTCCCATCTGTTAAAAAAATAACCCCCTCAGTGTGTATTTTCTAAATTACCTTTGCGACGTCCACTAGCTCACTCCCCAGCTCTTCAATTTCATCCTCACTATCCAGTACACTCATGTAATCCTGGTAAGACCAGCCATCAAATAGCA
Organism: Nannobrachium achirus; assembly: GCF_963921795.1. NCBI lineage: Eukaryota > Metazoa > Chordata > Actinopteri > Myctophiformes > Myctophidae > Nannobrachium > Nannobrachium achirus. The sequence continues at coordinate 17,208,700 of NC_137820.1, forward strand.
GTCGAGGCACTGAAAGCGAGACACATGGAGCACTTGACTGAAAATGACTTGCCACAACGTGGTAAGAATCAGAGTGATCATAAAATGCTAGCTCTGATCCAAACAAGCAGAGCTGAGCAAGCTAGTGGTAGAGGACAAAGATGATCTCTCACCTATCTTGATTTTTCTATTTGACTTCCGGACAGATTTGACCCAGCCTGAAAAGTAGAGAACACAATCCCTAACACTTTACTAAGAGAAGAATGCCCAATTGTGCACTGAAATAGCCGATTTCCTGGTAGATAGTCTATTTTTGGCACAAGACACCATCATACAACGGTGTATAAATCAGGCTTACGGCAAAGTCTTTATAAATAGAATTAATATCTGCTCATTCTGCTGTATGAATAATAGTCAAGTGAAGTGATCTTTTTTATTTCTTTCACCTGGGTCATGGTCATGGAGGCCAGTGACATCAAAGCTTTCAGGTCCCCGTCGACGGAGCTGAAGCCACACTGGAGAGACTGAAGTCATTTTGGAACCAAATACCTTGGCTACATCATAGCCATGGGAATTCCACTGTGGGGTGGCAGGATACGACAGAGACATTGCAATATTGTGCATTAGAACAATACTGTGTTCATCGCTGTATTTAAGTCAACAGCTTCTGAAATTAATTAATGTTGTAGTTCACCGGCCAAATATCTGAGATGAAAATGTACACCTGCCAAACATTTTTTAAATAAACAAAAGGAATTTAAGAATCAAAGACACACCACAGTGTCTGCACTTGCTCAATAAAGATATGATTGGAACACAGTGTACACCAATGTGGTGTGAAACATTTCGGCCAAGGACTTTCTTCAGGCATACCCCTGAGGAAGGACCTTGACCTAAAGTATTTTTAACAAATGAACAAATGTCATGTGTCTTTTAAGTTAAAGGACACATGATATATATTGTTTTATGTTACTAATTACATATTAGTAACATGTAATTAGACGTATTATATAGGCCTAAGGCACACCCCTACATATAGATGTGTGCCTTCATACAGTATCTTCATACAGTCTTAATTTAGGCCTACTGAAAACTTAGGTCATACATTGTTATAGGCATTACAAATAAGAATATTTTGTATTATTTCATTTAACTAGAAAACTGGATATATTGCTCAGCACTAGTTATAACACAATTATAACACACCAAGTACATAATAATGACAATGGTGTGCTGTGCATCCTTTGACTTGGGTTTCATACTTACTGGTGTGATATAGCCGAGAACTGGTCCTTGGAATGTCCGTTTAATATGAGAACAATATCTCTTTTCCTCTTTCACAATGTCCTTCCATTGTGGGTCTGACACAACAAGGCCTCTTTCCAACGCTGGTAACTCTGCAGGTGATGCCTATATATGGCAATTGCATGAGATTAAAATACATATTAGCTGAGTGACTGTGACAGACATCCATGAGATTTATAGCTGTGTTATAGGTATGCATGCCTGGTATGGTGACAATATATCAAGTGAGATTTGGTCCTCATGGAAGTCACTTTCTGCAGCTCTCAAAATCAGATGACATGATGACTGCAAGGACTTGCATGCCAAGTCAAACAACAATACAAACACTGCTCAGTGCTGCTCACCACATTTAGGGGCCACAAGTTCACTTCACTCACCTCAGCCTCTACAGTTTTGTGTGACTTCTTCGCGTCTGTCTTTGAAAGCGTGCCACTAACCATCCAGCAGCACGACGATATGGTGTGCAGCAGCAGGATCAACGACACTCTCATTTCCATTCAGCTGAACAGCGAGTCGTGGAAGAGGTGATAAATGATAAAGCCGACGTGTTTTCAGGTCGGGTGGTGTTCTGTGTTCAGTGCAGGACAGACACTTCCTTCCTGAATGACATGAGATGGGGCAGATGTAGGATGATAACTTTACAGAACACAACAACGCAGGAGTCAACCTGTCAACTTGACTGCACCGATAGGAAAAATCATAAAATATACCTCGCTTTGCAGCCAGCTGACCACCGAACGACGCATGTCATTATGTCATCCATTCAAATCATTTGTGGCTGTAGTAGTGCAGCCCTGAGCCCTCTAGTCTGGTGATGGTTTTGTTTGACAGCCTGCATACTAGACTGGTTTCGTTTGAGCCTTGGTTTGAGCATGGTGGAGTCTGGAGAGCCCATAGTTCGAGGGGACGAGTGCGTTGTGATTGGCTAGCAGGTGTCATGACTATAATATGGCACGTGTACATCGATCAGTTTGATTTTGTGAACAGTCAGTGGTGGAAAAAGTACTCCGATGTTTTACTTAAATAAAACTATCGATACTACTGCAATGTAGAAATGCTCTGTTGCAAGTAAAAGTCCAGAATATAATGTACTTGAGTAAAAGTGCAAAAGTATTATTGGCATCAAAATGTACTTATTGTACCAAAAAGTATAAAGTAGGCCTACTCATTGTGCAGAATGTCCTATTTCAAGTTTTCAAATGTGAAAAAAATATCTTTTGAAAATAGCGGATCTATAAAGTAGACCTATAATGTAGGTAGATCAGCTATTTTCAAATGGCCAAAATGTATAAAGGGCTGAAGTGGTTTATGTTTTTATAATACAAATCAAAGTACAACTAGTAAAGATTTCAAATAATGTTAATGGAGTAAAAAGTAGAATATTTGCCTCTGAGATGTAGTGGAAGTAAAAGTGCTGAAAGTTGAAAATACTCCAGTAAAGTAAAAGTACCTCAAAATTGAGTGCGTAAATGTACTTAGTTACTTTCCACCACTGACAAATCATAATCATTTGACATGTATAACCCTTCTTATTATAACTCTATGGTATAACCAGCGGTCGGCCTGACAACGATTTAGCCAATCACAGCGAGATCATCCGGCTGGGCTATGGGATGTGATGGGATTCCACCTCCCAGCATAATCGGAAGTGCGGTCTGTCCTTTTTTCAAAATAAACGTCTTGCAAAACAAAACCTGCATGCATGCGTTTCACCACATAGGAAGTAGGTGGCAGTACTGCTGTTTTTACACACTAAATCCACTCTAGACTAGTTGTCGAAGAAGAGAGAAGACATTTTTAGCTAGCAACATGTCATTTTGCATCCCAAATTAATTACCACGTTCAAAGCTTTCAACCAAACAGTTTTTCTACAGTCAAACATTGTTATCCCCCCATGTAGTGATCTCCTCTCAGGAAATACGTGAAACGTGAGTGTCATTTAGTTTGAACTATTTCACTCTAACGTAATGTATCTAGTGCTAGCTTGTTTATGTGTTTACTGATTATCAGGCTTTGATTGATTGATTGAAGGCTTTATTAGAAGTTTGCATAGGAAAATGTACAGATTCATGACGGTACAGTTCACTGGTACAAGGTCTACTAAAAGGAGATCCATGAAAAGACTAAGCTTATTTCAACAGGAAACCATTAAAGTATCTCATATAACATTGAATGACAGACAAATAGAACACAGTACTATGCAGTAGATATGTAAAGAAAAAAAGAAAACAGTAGGTCTATACAATCAGTAAGTACAGTATATACAATATATACAAGGAAGGGGCAGGTAACAGTAAGTCTAAACAATCAGTATGTACAGTATATACAAGGAAGGGGCAGGGAGGGTAGGGTTGGGCTAGGTTTTTACCAGTTGTGAACGGCTGCTGCCTGTAAGTGGTTTTTTAGGGCAATTTTAAAGGATGCTAGTGATCCACACTCCTTTATGGCCTTCGGTAAGGCATTCCACATTTTTGTGGTGTAGCAGAAGAACGAGTTCGACCCTTTCTTTGAGTTGACTCTGGGTTGAACGTGATCTGTGGCACTGCCTCTGGTGTTGTAATTATGGACATCCTTAACGTTTTTAAAGTATTTTGACAGGTACTTGGGTATCATAGTGGTGTAGTGTATCTTGTACACCAGGCCCATTGCAAGTTGCTGTACTCTGTCATCTACTCTGAGCCACCCCACTCTTAACTGGTGAGTAGCGGTGAGGTGAGTCTGATTGGGAAGGCTGAGACTATTTAACTGTCCATGGACGCCAAAACATAATACTTATACCCCCCCCGCCCCCAAATGCGAGATGGTTCATTGATTGCTATTGGCAAGTTATCTGCTAGTTTGCTTTAACTGGCTGACATATCACTTTATCACTGGTGTACTGTACTGTTGGGCTAATGTATTGCTCCTTTTTAGTGAGTAATGGAAATTGAACAGTTTGTGTCCAAGACACTCGAGCTTTTACAGGAGGAGAGAGAGGCTGAAATAGAGGAGACCAGGTATGTGATCTATAGGCCCATCATATTGCCTTGATTACAACATTTTAAAGAAAGATAGTGGCTACATGCTTTTTACATTGAAGATGTGCTCCTGGTAAACACAGTATTGTATTTGTTCCTCAAGCAAGGGAGTCTGGGGATTGATAAACATCACTGCAAACTGTTTTCTGGGTTGTCTTTCTTTCCACAGATTATGGCAGGAAAATATCTCTCTGAAGGATCTTCAGAGCAAAGGAGTGTGTCTTCTGAAACTACAGCTAGGAAGTCAGTCTACAGGCCTGTATGGCCGGACACTTGTCATTCTAGAACCAAGGAAACACGTCGGCCCATCACTCCTTCCTAGTAACAGTTTTGGACCGGGTGAGAACAGTTGAGAGAAAGTTTTCTATCTAGACCAGGGGTTCTCAAACCTTTTTAAGCTGTGACCCCCAAAATAAACATTTGAACAGGGGACCCCCACCCTGACAAGCACTTGTAGGTATTACATTTAATGTGACTCGGTTCCACAGATAAATATTAGATGTGAAAATAGCAGATCTACATGCTCACAGCTATTTTCACAATGTTCGCCTCTGCTTACTTAAAGGCCCAGTTCACCTCTAGGACAACCAGATCTTATTTTATTGTTGTTTGGGACACGATCAACACGAGTTATCTTTTGTTTTCAATCTGTGTTTTGAGATATTTTAGTATTTCAGCATGTACTAGTGATGCATTTTGCATCATATGATGCAAAACACATCACTGAATAAAATAAGATCTGGTTGTCCCAGAGGTGAAGTGGTCCTTTAATATTTGACAGTTTGGTATGAAAACGCTCTTGAAAGTCCTAAATTGTCACTTTATAAATGTGCAGATACCCTGTATACACTTATACTGTGAGTTGGTTTGTTTACCGTTGAGTGAGAAAAAAAAAATGCTAATCATCTTGGGACCCCACAAAATAATTTGGGGACCCCACTTGGGATCCTGACCCCAAGTTTGAGAACCACTGATCTAGACATAGATGCTCACATTAAGCCCAGTAATAATACTGACTTTGTTACAGGAGACATCGTTGGCTTGTATGACACAAGTGGTTGCAGTGCTGCCTCGCTGCTTGGCACAGGGATAGTGACAAGGGTCAGCCAATCATCTATAACGGTGGCATTTGAAGACTCTCAGGATGGATTCAGTGTTGACTCTGACTCCCTCTACAACCTCTTGAAGTTGGCAAATGATGTCACCTACAAACGAATGAAACAGTGAGTGGTATTTGTTATGTAACATGCCTTTTTTTCCGGATGTAATTATTTAGACAAAATTCACCCATGAAGCAAAATCTGTGTGTTTTTTTTTTCACCATAATGTCTTTTTGCAGAGCCTTAAATGCTTTGAATGGATACAGCAGTGGGCCAGCTGCCGGTCTTATTGGTGTTCTGTTTGGGTACTCAGAACCTAGCTCTCACTCACAGTCAAGTAAGCTTTTACAAACCAGCTCATATTGGAAACCACATACCTATACCTATTAATTCATACTAGTCCATCTAGTAGCCGCAAATTTAATCGGTTGAATCTAGGGTTGCAATACCTCCCATAGGCAGCCAATGCCTCAAAACATTTTTTTTTTCTATCTGATTGTATTAAACGACGTCAAACTCGCCAATATTGGGGCTGTATGGAAAGTTTGAAGTATCCTCTTTCTATTTGCAAAGTGTTTGTTTCATAAAAATACACCGTAGACATGTTATGAGTTACTTTCTGTCAATAAATCTGAGCAGACATATTTTTTCTAAGTGTTGAACTTTGGAAGCGCTCGTCTTCGCAATGTTCCGCTGCCTCTTGCATTAAGTGACATTTAGAACCAGCTGGTACACACACAGGACCACTGAGCGATTTCCCACGAGCGCTTCCAAACTCCAGCAAATAGAAAAATCACACCCGTGTGAAGTGGAGCTGTGTGTGTGTGTGTGTGTGTGTGTGTGTGTGTGTGTGTGTGTGTGTGTGTGTGTGTGTGGATCATGTGTACCGATTTTTGTGACATTTGAAGAAAATATGTAGGAAAAGGAGCAAAAAGTGTGTTTTGGAGAAAATTCAAGATGGCGGAAAATCTATCATGGCGCAAATGGGCGTGGCCTATATGGGGAGATGCGTCATGACCCAAGGAATCCAGGGAAAAAATATTTTTAATTTTCCGACCTACGGTTCAAGAGTTACAGGCCAAAACGTAAAGTGGGGTGTTATGGCGCCACCATGCGGCCAAATGACACAATTATTTTTTATTTAATCCTTGAAATCATTATGAACCTCCTCTCCAAGTCTTGAAACTCTAGCCCCTATGGTTTGCGAGAGACAAATAATTGAATGTGAGTTTTTGCGATTCCCATTATAAGTCAATGGGGAAAATTAATTCACTAATAAATTAATATCAATTAAACTATTGAACCTTTCTCTTAGCAAGTTACTAGCCCACGATTCCCGAGTAAGCCGGTCGATTTGACATATGGCGCGAGTGTGTGGTGGCAAAACTGTGGGACTAGTAGCGTGCCGAAGTTTAGGAAGTTCAGGCTACATACAGACACACACACAGACAGACACACAGACAGACACACACGGCCACGTATAGGGAGCCTGTGCTTCACACAGCTCCAAAAATAATCACCTGAACTGAATTTCTTGATAGAAAGTTGCTCATAACATGCCTATGGTCGATTTTTATGAAACAAACACTTTGCAGATAGAAAGAGAATACTTCAAGCTTTCCATACAGCTCCAATATTGACATTACAATCAGATAGCAAACAACTGTTTGAATGCATTGGCTGCCTATGGGAGGTATTGCAACCCTAGATTCAACCGATTAAAAAAAAAAAATCTAGTGTTGCAATTTGCGGCTATCTATCTAGTATTGGATATGATGTGCTGAAGGTTTATCTATCCCAGAGGGGAAATTGTGTTGTTACAGCAGTACATGATAATACACATAGACCCCAGAAGATGGAGTTAGCATCTCTACAAATACATAGAAAACGTGAATACAGTGTATACACTGCTCGAAATGGAACCTGTCAAGTCATTTAATAATATGCCCCAAACTTTCATGGCACTCTCCATTTTAAGTAAGCAATGTTTGATGTATTTAATGTGTTATTATCACTTTTCAGATGTATCTTTTTTTAACTTGGAGCTGGATGAGTCCCAGAGAGAAGCTGTGTCCTTTGCTCTGTCTCAGAGGGAAGTGGCTGTGATACATGGCCCACCAGGCACTGGGAAGACTACCACAGTAGTTGAGATTATCCTCCAAGCAATCAAGCAAGGTCTAAAGGTATATTGTAGTTGAAAGTAATGGCTGCATAGAGCCCTCATAGAAGTGTAGCTACCTTGAAGAAGTTGTCACAATTCATACATTGTTACACACTGAGCTACTGCTAACCCATTTTTACCCGGCTGCTTTTGTCAATAGAACATCTCAATCCGATTGTAATAGTTTTGATTATAAAAACGTTATCTGTTTGTGTAGGTTCTGTGCTGTGCCTCATCCAATGTGGCTGTGGATAATCTGGTAGAGAGGTTGGCTCGTTGCAAAGCCAAGGTCCTGAGACTAGGTCATCCCGCCAGACTACTGGAGTCTATACAGAAACACTCCCTAGATGCTGTCCTCGCCCACAGTGACAACACAAATATCATCGCTGACATCCGCAAAGACATTGATAAAGCTCTTGTAAGTATGTGAATGCATCTGTGTCACCACTTGCAAGTGCAATGTTTAGAACATGTTTGTAAAGCATACCTCTTATTCTTTTCTCAAGATGGGAATGAAGAAGATGCGCAACAAAGGCGAGCGGTCAGGCTTCAAAAGGGAGTTAGGTGAGCTGCGAAAAGAGCTGAGATCCAGGGAGACGACAGCCATCACCCAGATCCTGAAAAGTGCTGACGTCGTGTTATCCACCAACACAGGTCAGAATTGGCCTCTAATGCCACTCAAACACAGCAGGCAGGATGAAAGCAATCAGCAGCAACTTGTCTCCTGTGTCTTCCCAGGTGCTTGTGGTCCTCTGAAGAACCTGCCAGCTGACCATTTCGATTGGGTGGTGATAGATGAGTGTGCCCAGGCCCTGGAAAGCAGCTGCTGGATCGCCCTGCTTAAAGCACGCAAGTGCATCTTGGCAGGAGACTACAAGCAACTGCCACCAACAATCAAATCACAAACGTAATTCTTCCCCCACTCAAATTAACAATGTAGATGCCTTTCTACTTTTAAGAATCTTTCATCTCCTAATCTTTTGCTCATGCATTGAAACATTTAGGGATGCTCCGATTGCGATTTTTGGGGCAGATACCGATCACTGATCAACTGGAATCAGTATCTGCCGATACCGATATTCCCGATCACAGCGTCAAATCCATGAATTCTTCTATTTATTGCAACATTTATATATTTAATGATTCTTCTTACAAAACATTGACATTGTATATTAAGTATAAACATTAGGAGATTGCAGGCTGAGGTCCTTTAGTATCCAATTCAACTTGTAGGAGTTGAAGCTGAGGTTACATTCAGTCCCACAGATAAATATTTTGAAAATAGCTGATCTAGCTTGTTGATCGGCAAAGCCAATAGAGGCAAAGCCGATACCGATCAAAGCCATTATAGGCAGTATCGGCCGATCGCCCATCACTCACCGATCACATCTCTAGAAACATTTGGAACTTACTTGATTTTTTGTACATTAATGCTTGAGCTCATTATTTGCTCTCGTGTCTCCTGTGTCCTGTAGGGCTGCATCAAAAGGCTTATCTGTCAGCCTGATGGAAAGGCTCATTCAGAAGTATGGGGATACGGTGGTCCGCATGCTAACTGTACAGTATCGCATGAACAGTGCCATTATGGAGTGGGCCTCCAAAGAGATGTACCAGGGAAGACTGACTGCCCACAGCTCTGTGGAGAACCACTTGCTAAAGTTAGAATGATTTCCTATATATTATTCAAATATTGAAATTCAAGAAATGTATTTAAGTTTACCAAGAACACATACATATTATAGTTATGCTTTCCCCAAATAGAGATCTTCCAGGAGTAGCCTGTGTGGAGGAGACTAGTACCCCTCTTCTTCTCATCGATACAGCTGGCTGTGGGCTGAGTGAGATGGAGAACGCAGATGAGCAATCTAAAGGCAATCAAGGTTAGTCCTTGTCTGTTTGCATTTTATGATTATTCAGGGATTGGGTGTCAAATGCAAACAGTTTTGTTTTGACCCCCCCAGGTGAAGTAGACATTGTTGAGCTCCACATAAAGGCCTTGATAGAAGCTGGATTAAAAGCTAAAGACATAGCTGTTATTGCACCATACAATTTACAGGTAAGACATTGATTTTACCCATCATTACTATGAGGAAAAAACTAAAATAGAACATTTCTGTTCCTGAAAAGTGGTTATGTAACTTTATTTAGCTGCATTGGTATACATGTTTTAAAAAGTTGTACAAAACAAAAAAGACACACATACAAACTAAAAGGTTTTTTTCTGTAATTGATTATAGTTCTGACCTGCCAAGCTAAACCGCTGTGGACAGTTGAGAGATTATAGTCTTTGTTAGAAGAATGTCTGCTAGACTCCCTGACTTATTGAGCTGTGATCTCTGTAAAGGTTCATCTTTTGCGTGAGAGGCTTTCTGCGAGACACCCAGAGCTGGAGATCAAGTCTGTTGATGGCTTTCAGGGCAGAGAGAAAGAGGCTGTGGTACTGTCATTAGTTCGCTCTAACCGAAAAGGTAACCTCTTGACACAAAGCCTAACCTGCACTGTATGTATCGCCGACTACATTGATAAATGTTCCTTAATGTACATTATTACGTTTTATTTAGGTGAAGTTGGATTTCTTGCTGAGGACAGAAGGATAAACGTGGCCGTTACCCGTGCCAGGCGTCATGTTGCTGTGGTGTGTGACTCGCAGACCGTTCAGAGCCATGCCTTCTTGAAGTCTCTGATCAGCCACATGACTGAGTGCGGAGAGGTCCGAACCGCCTTCGAGTACCTTCATGACATCGTACCACAAAATTATGCCCGGAACCACAAAGAGACCAAGGCTAACACTAACACTGATGCTAACAGCTCCTTGTCTACCAAACAAAAGGTCAAAGATCACACTGTGGGCAAAGTAGAGCAAGGACCAATAATATCTTCTGGTACCAAGAATAAGTTTGATCATGCTGGCTCCAATAAGCACACAAAGTCCTCCATTCCGCCACTCAGTGAAGAGCAAGAGAAGAGCAAATACACAGAGATCAGGAAGCAGGTTGAAACCTTTCTGAATGACCTTAACCGCACTGAACTACAGTTCCCATCATGCCTCAACTCCCATGATCGCCTTCTGGTCCACCAGATCTCAGAAGAACTGGGTCTCAGGCATGAAAGCAGAGGGGAGGGGAAGGACAGATGCATCACTGTCTCTAGACTGCTGCAGTCTGAACTAACTGCGGAAGTTGTCAAAGAGGAGCCAACAGGAGTCGCCCAGGAAATTGAGAAAATTGTCCTAGAGCCCCAGGCCGGGCCATCCTGTGAAGCTCCACTAGACTTGAAAAGTTTACATTTGGAGCGAATGAGAAGGGAGCAACAGAAACGGGAAGAAAATGCCAAGCAAAAGAAGCAACAGGGTAACATTAGCATTCACACGGCCCAATCTTCTAAGAAGACCAAGTCTGCTAAAGGTAGCATTTGGCACTACTGGATTTTACTTGTTTTTGTTTGTTACATGTCTCTGCTAAAGGCATTGTCAGATAGTAACAGGCATATCATTTCTTTCTCAGGAAAGAACCGCACCAAAGCAGGTGCCTGCGATATTGCTGCTGCAGCCACTGTGGATGACGACTTTGACACACTCATAAATGCTGTGGTGAAGGCAGAAAGTGTGTGCAGTTTTGCCAAATGTAAGGCATCTGTGCTAACACTTGGCCAACTTTGCAGATTTTGCAATAGGCAATATTGCCTGAGTCACCACATACCAGAGGTAAGATATAGAGTTCATATGAGAACCATACCTGAATTACCTGATGAAGAAAGTGTTACATTTGGGATGGAAATACGGCAAAGCTTAGGCAATCACAGGAAATAATTTTAATCAAACATAGTATAGTTTTGTGTGACACAATGAATGGTCTACGTGTCCTCCCAAGTAAGATCTAATAAATGCAAATACTATTTCAGCTTTGATAAGCTTTATTACAAATCTCTTCAATGTATATTTAGTATACCGGTATAGTAATATTGTATGCTTGTGTATTCCAATAAAATCAAGCTTTAATCACTTTCAGGTCCATGGCTGTGGAGACAAAGCCAAGACTCATGCTCGGATGAGAATAAGCAAAGAAGGTGTTCTCTATGCTGGTAGTGGAAAGACCGACAAGTCTATGGACGCCAACAAGAAGGCTTATCTGCAAAGAAAGCTGGACTCAAAACTGAAAGATATGGCCACTCAGAGAAAAACCAAAAACAAAGATGAAGAAAAAAATTAAGGTTTTAATGATTACAATGTAATACCTGTACAACATGAAGAAAGAATGTTCAGAATTAAATGTAACTTTACAGTTGGTATAAGCCTATAAATAAATATGTTGCCTGAATTCCATATATACAGCAACTTACAACATTTGTTTTGTGATAGTCATTAGTCTGGGATCACTTCACTTTACGAGGTTTGATCCGGTCGGGAGCAGAAACCACTTTACGTCATGTTGTAGTCCTAGACGGACTACACTTTGGCCGGAACTATCAACCGGATTCAGTTTTAACCCAAAATATTCCCCTGCACCCAAGGACATAGTTTTAGGGTCTACCCAATAAACACCTTGATGCGGCGTAGTTTTGCTTTCGAAAAATTTGTTTGGTATATGCATCTTTTAGTCCAACTCGTAGTGACTGGCAAGACTACACTAGGCTTCTCGAGCATTTTAATAGTGATTGGGGAAACAAACGGGGGGAACGAAATCAAAGCGACTCCGCTTCTTCTAGTAGTTTCCGCGCTTTGGCTTTAGGCGGAAACCAAACGGTCTGTTGTGAACGAACACCAGGCTTTCTCCCGAGAAAGACTGGTAGGCGAGGTTAGATAGTCATTGGTTACAATCGTATCGCTCGCCTCAAAAGAACTACACATGTTTCTGACAGTTGGCTATCTTGGTCTCCTCTACATCTATAGATACTGGCATTGGACAGATTCTCAGTGGGCTGGATTTTTTCCCATCCTCGTACATACCGGGAGAAAAGTAAGGGAACATTCTCTCAGTGAATCTGCCGTCTTTGAATGTATACATCGGTGCTAAATCAGTATCATTGATGAACACTACCTTCCCCTTTTCATAGTCCAGTGCCACTGTGATTCTCTGGGGCTTCTTTTTAACCACTAGCTTGGTGCGAGGTGTGGTCTGAGCCCAGTACGTGTCCCCATTACACAAGCCAATGACCCAGAAGCCCTCGGCTGGGTTCAGGAAGATGGTATTCTTCCTTTTGATGGACTCCCTGGCCACGCCCATGTACCAATCCTTTCCCTGTCCCACCTCCACTGTCCATCTGCGCTTTCCAGAAACGAAGCCAGTCGCTCCCAGCACGGCGATGCGGCTGCTGCATCGTTCAGGGTTGTCGGGGAGGAGCCGCTTACTGCCGTACCACACACTGGTCAGTTCCTCTGAGAACTTCAGATTGGACTGGGCTGTGTTTGGGTCCAGGGTGATGGGAACTAGAAGCATACAGTACAGGGGGTTGGAAATACGTTTTAGTTCTATTGAACAAGTACACTTCGGTCAATATACTGTATATTGTTGCTGTCGGAGAGAAACTTTGTCCAAAACTGTGACTTTTCAGGAAATGGAGGAAATAAACACTGTTCCAATGAATCCAAGTCACAAGTTTTTAATATTTTTCATTGGTTAAATCCCACAGAGAGGATACACCACTTTAAACATTAAATATACAGTAGCAGATCTACAAGCTCAACACATCAGTGTCTACTCTTGTGTGACAAACAACATGACATTAATTTATTTAAAAACGAAAAGATTAAGTATGGAGATACAGTACGTATGGTTTCTGCCCGACAGTGACGATAATGGTACAAGTTAGCAGGATACCGGTATAAAAATTTTGGTCGATATCCAATTACCCATTAAAGGCATGGTCAAATCGGCGGATATGGTTTCCGATATTGCAATACAAATTTCCAATTGGTTTTAGCTTACACATGTTATACACTGATTGTGGGTGCAGATGCAGACTTCTAAAAACGTCATTATTACCTGTTTCATTAGGCCTACAAACTGTCAATTTTACTTTTGAAAGCTTTCCCCCAAAACAGGATGAATTTGTAGCTGTCATTATCTTAAAAGGCCCTTTCAGTTTCACATAAAATATATATATAAAATAAAATATCTGCTAAAACCAATACTAATACCGGCGTATTGGATCTTTAAGGCTGATAACGATATGACCAATTAATCATGCATCAGCATCCCTAGTACAGGTAACTGAAGCTTAACCTTCAGTTCTACGACTGAAAATATATACGTTTCTATCTAGCAATGCATTGCATGGTTGAAATATCTGTAATTTTCGGTGAGGGACGTCGTCATGACCAGGCTTAATGCTAGAATTAATGGTCTTGTTACTCACCACACTCAATAACTTCAACCATCTTCCTCCATGTCCTGAATTTAAGTGTCCCCATATGTTTAGCAGACTCTATTAAAATCCCCCGAATACACTCTGGATCAACAAAGTTGTATTTGGCCCTGGAAGGTAAAGAGAAAATAAATGTAATCATTTGGACTGATACGATTTGGTTTAGTAAGCAGTTGGTTATGCCGAAGGAGCTTCTTCAATCATCTCATAATCCATGCTTGTAAATTGAACCACGCCTGGAACCCAGTGACAATATATTGCATTAGACCTATCTTTTATTAAAAGGATACACTGGCCTCTTGATGGTTACGGGTCCTGTCAGTTCACCTTAAGTAATCTTTCAGTGTCAGTGGCAGTGCTTAAACATACCTGCTTTTTGTGTTCTTGTAGTCCTACAGTGCGGGGAGTGGAATGAAAGCAGTTCAAAGAATTGTACATATCGGTATATGTGTAGTTATTTTCATCATACAAGGAACTTCCTTGTATGATGAAAATAACTGATTAACATCAGTTATTCCTTGAAGGAAGTATAAAGTAGGCGTAATTACCTGCAAGAAAGGAATGTCCTTTGTTCTGATGGCTCGCTCTATATCACTGATTATCTCTGAGAGGTTTTTGATCTTATTTTCAATGCTCTCCAACTTCACAAACATCACCCTGATTTTCTTTTCTTCTTCTTGTCTTAGCTTGATCAATGTGGTGGCCTCTTCCTCCCAAAGAAACTGGTGTAACTTCCCAAATTCCTTCTTTATTGCGTTCTCATTTTCATCTGTTTGTGTCTATAATTTAAGGGAGACTAAACAGTTAGTCTTTTTCTTCATGTGTTATATAACTACAACATTGTATAATAATAAATATCATGAAATGTACCTTTAAATATGTTTTGGTTTCCTGCCATTGCTCTTTTGTCTTGTTGAGTACTTTTAGATGTTTCTCCAGGGTTTCCAGATTGGAAGATACTTCTTTCTGAAATGTAGATGGCAAGAAACAGTAGTAATTATTGATAACAATGATACCTTGTTGCCATTCAGATTCACATTACTAACCAGTTAATGCTTATACTGTATCGTTTCCTAAGTTATGGTATATGATTCCCAATCACCCTTGTGATTCTTATAGCTACACATATTACTGTACCTTTTTCTCCAGGGCTGCCTCCCCTACTGGGCAGCATTCATGTATTTTATGCTGCTTTGATGTCTGACAAACAAGACAGATAGGCTCTTCATCCTTCTGACAGAAAAGCTGCAGCTTTTCATTGTGCCAAATGCAGAGTTCTTCTGTATTCCCACATGTCCTTCGCTCTTGAAAAGACTCTGCTGCTATCTTTAGTGCCAAGTTGATAGGAGGCCTCTCAGAGGTGGACGTTGTGTGACACACAGGGCATTCTCGACATCCTTTCGATTCCCAGAGCCTCTGTAAACAAACTTTGCAAAAGTTATGACCACATTTCAGTTGAACAGGGACGCTAAAAACCTCACAGCATATAGTACACAGCAGGTCCCCCTCAGAGAGCGAAACCCTTGCTGCCATCATGAGCGCCTTCCTGTAAAGTTATGTTGACATTTGAGTTCAGGAAGAAAATCTGTGCAAGCCAGCTGGGTTGGAAACTTTGTACTTACTGTACATGTTGATAAACTGGTTAAACTGGTATCTCCAGACTGAATAAGTACGTCTTCTACGTGTCATAAGGTAATCGATATTATGCAGGGTGTGTGTGTGTGTACACATATAGCCTACAAAAACAAATATGTTGCTACATACTGTACATGTACTGTAATACACTAAAATGTGTTCCCGGCCTGAATGGCTTAAATATTTGTATATCTATATTTTTTGTGACCATGGTAGCAGCGAGGTGAACAGTTCTTTCATTCGTGACTAGTGATGTGTCACAGTCACACTACACACATGGTAATGTGGGACATCACAAAGTGGGATTGTAAAGATTTGATTTGTATAAAATCAACAACCAGTCACCAACACTAATCTTGAATTGTTGCTACAACACGTCTTGCCAAATGGTTAGATTGGCCGCTTGGCATCCAGAGCCAGTCCATGTGCATTAGAATGTTCAGCCTGCATCTTATCATTTCACTGGTGACCTGCACTGTTTAGACGTCTCAAACATGGTAGACTATGTTTCGTTCTCCTGTCCTGACTTCCCACTGGAGGCTTACATCATGTGTGGTCATGCTACCAATTGGTTAAGTCCATTGCAAGGCCCTTGGTAGTAGGGGGCTGTCATAATGGGGTTGTCATAATATCATCAAACATGATTGAGTTTTTTTTAGGGTGGAGTCATTAGCACCGCACTCATCCCCAACCAGGTGCTGATTTTGTCTGATCTCTACCTTTGATACATGCCTGACTTGGTTGAATCTGCTGGATTTGGCCCCTGTCAGCATAACTATTAGTCAATCTGCTCAGCCAATAGGTGGGATTGGCTGATGCCTCCTCCCACCAAACATTCAGGGATTTGGTGCATGCTCCACAGACGAGAGACATGCATGTTTTTTATTCTTGTAAACTGTCAAATTCCTACTCGGTACACCCGGGGTCTCTGGGACACACATATCATGTTTGAGGTTGTTTGGTCGGACCGTGCCAGAGTTATTCCCAGGACAGACAGACAGACAGACACATATACACATACTGTACAGAGGTTACTGCAACATATAGATAGATGAATATAGGTTGTCATAGTATTGCAAACATGACGAATACAATGTCTTTCAAATGCGTGGAAATATGTGTAAGAATTCAGTATATTGTTATGCCTCAGTTTTTCCCCAGCAAATGAAATGAGATGGTCTGGTGACACAAGAATACACACGATGAGAAAACCACTTCTTAACACTCTCAGTGTACTTTATTTTCATGACAAAAGATATTAAATATATAACAAAATTAAACTGACTTGACTCAGATGCATAAATAAAGACATTGACAATGCATTCAGGTCAGTTCTTTTAAAGCATGAAAGTAGTAATGATAAACTCAACTAAATAAGTCCTACAGTACAGTTCAACATGGACTTGGCAAATGTGTTGTTTCTGCACAAGTCCTCTGAGAGCAGAGGTAGTTTAAACCATTATAATTACTGTTATTTTGCTAACCGTAACAGAAAAATCTGGTTGAATGTTTACTCAATATCACCGTCTAATAAAGTAGATAAAAAGTAAACACAGTTTGCTATACATGTGGTCTATAATGTACTATTGTCATTGGCGGTGAATTTGAAAAGTAGGCAGGCACAGGCAAGAACAGGGAAAGTGCTGTCAAGAAGTGAAAGGAGGTAAAGTTGTCCAGTGATGCCTTTCTACAATGAAAAATAAACAGTAAGTGCTTGTGCAGTATAAGAAAACTTCTTGGTCTCTCTGCTGATTCTGTTAACAGTAGTCACATGTATGGGTAGTGGAAGAAACAGCTCTGTTATGGCACTTGTGATTTTGCTATTGAAATAAACTGAAAATCTGAATGAGTGAATTAACTTATATCAAATATTATAAATAAACTTGCTGTCTTGAACCTCAAACTTATAAAAGGACATCCCACTGTCCTTAAAGGTTATTCAGTTAGTAGGTAAGAATCTTATGCATATCTTGCAATCTATCTAACCGTATTAATGTCTCATTTTAAAGAAATGTATCCAACGGATTGTCAGAATGGTGAAATCTATTAAATGGTTAAGAATTAAACGACAAAATAATTTAAAAATATATTAACAGTAAATATGCATACACTAAAAAAAATATTAACAGCACCAAATGGGGCAATTTTCTTCATTGCTCACCATTAAAAACAAAAGTCAAAATGTTGAAGCACAATGCAAACTAAAAATCATAACTCTTTCCTCTTAAATCTCAGTATTTTAGCTTGATTCATCGAAAGCATTGCCACCCTTTCCCATTTTATCCTTGCATTGTCACCATTGAGACCGTTTACCAAACCTAAATAAACCATACAGTGATCAAAGAACCACAATAATACATGAGAATTAGCATATATTGCTATTCATTATTCATCATGCTAATAATGATTGGTCGGAATCAGATACATACATTTTCCAATAATACATTGTTTCTTTTTGGAACATTACATCAAATTCTCTTTATCTCAGCCTTAAAGGAAAATATATCAAGAAATAAAACGCTGGATGGAATAGGAATTTTTCATGAATAACACAATGTGTGTTGATTCTGTTCCTAAGACTAAGGAAAAGAGCTGCATACTGTTGCTTAGTCAAGACATACTAGTTTGAGATTAGTTAAGATATTTAGTTTACAAAACACTAAAAGAATCAAACATCAAAACTATTTACCGTGAGCATATTATGTACATGAATCTCTAATTCAGTAAAATGATAAATACACCAGTATGTGAACGAATTAATTTAATTCCTGTATCACAGCAGGAGAGTTCAGAGAACTGACAGTTATGTACATAGCTTTATAATCAAAACATATCTATTTAAAAACTGTATGTACTGTATGTAAAAACTGTATGGTACAAATAAATGCCAATATTTTGCAACAAACCCTGTGGCTAAGATCACTGAGATTTCAATGAATGTTAAACAATTATTATCCAAACCCTAGACCTTTCATCACATGCTTCCAATAAATTTGCAATGTCAGTAAAACTGACAAAACAAAAACTACAAAATATCTTTAGACAAACAGTAACTGTATCAAAAGTATTGTAGGACTTCTCCAGCTTTTATTAGAGTGTGATTTCATTGGTTACACCCTCTCCGTTAGCTGTCACTTTTAGGTGTCTTTCAGTAACCAATAAGGACGTGAGTGCCTTCGTTCTGTCCTCAGGGCCTCACTCTTTGCCACTTGGTTCTGTTAAACACTGCTCCACAGAACAGTGCATTGCCAGACTCCCTGTACTGTGTATGTTCGGCACCCCCAGAGGCAATCTGCTTTTCAGTTCATTCAGCAGTCCATGTGGCTGGGGTTGGGGCATCATGCCGTGTCCTGCAGCTCCAGTGCACAAATGTGATGTCACAATCACACGAAAGCCTGCTTCATGGAACTGCGGCGACATCTAGAGCAGCCCTTTGTTCCGTTCGCCTGCAGGCACCTTAACAGAATAAATCAGCAGAATGTTAATTGGTTTAACCGCGTGGTTCTGTTCACAATTTCACATTATAAAAAATGTGCTCCACACCATATTTGATGATAGATAGTGCTTACTTCTTACACTGCAAATACAACGTATCCTATAGTTAATTGGTGAAGTGGTTAGCACTGTTGCCTCACAGCAATAAGGTCCTGTATTGGATCCCCGGCAGGGGGCTTTCTGTGCAGAGTTTGCATGTTCTCTCGGTTTTTGCGTGGCTTCCCCCTGCCCCTGGGTACTCTGGCTTCTTCCCACACCAAAACACGCGCATGCTACATGTAGGTACTGTACATACTCCTAACATTGCCCTAATGGCATTACAACGTTATTGGTCCATGGGCACACTTCTCCTAAATAGTTCATATGGGTTAAATACAGAGGGCAAATGTTCCCAAGGGGATAATACAGTATAAGACTTTGCTTAACTTTTTTTTTTATTTTTGAGCGGTGGTAAACCGCTCCTAAGAGTGGCTGTGCGTGTGTCTGTAGCCTTTTTCCTCAGCGTTTTGCCATAGTAAAATGTGTGTACGTAGCATCATGTTTGTCTAGTGATGTCATATGTCGTATGTCTGTAGCCTTTTTCCTCAGCGTTTTGCCATAGCAAAACGTGTGTGTGTAGCATACCCTGTACATCCTAGACTCAAATCCTAGTCTGAAGACGTTATGCAAGCACGACCACCGCTCACTTCACATTGGGTGTGATTATTATTATTTTTTTTTTCTTTACAAATGTGGCTCTGAAAAGACACATTTTAACCTCCATCTATTAAGATGAGCTCCACAGAAGACTTGGTGTTGCATAACGAGAATCAGAGATACAGTATGCTGAGCTACAGTATTAGAACAGAACTTACTTGAGGTGGAAGATGTGGGAGCAGGGTAGGGCCTGCAGCTGTGTATCCTTCTCTCCGATAGACTCGCCACACATCCCACAGTACATCTCCAGCTCCTCCACACACTGCAGGGACTTCACCACCCGCTCCCGCAGTTCCTCCTGCTGCCCACGTTCACGGAAGATCCCCTCACACAGACAGTGCACCTTCAGCGTGCATAGCTAGGACATATGGACGGAAATGTAATGAGATGCAACACAATGGCAGATACACGGTACACATAATGTTTCAACAACATCCCAGGCTGCAATGCACAGTAGAAGCTTCATACCTTGTTTCCTACACCCTCAGCCAACTCTTCTGCTTGCCCCAAAGACATGAGAGCCTAGGATACAAAAAACAGATGGTACACAGTTACACAACCATGTCTCAATTTCAAGTAGAATGCTTTGCAAAACTATGATATCATATATCGTCACTGTCTGACCAAAACCTCTTAACTCCATTTTTGAGGTTTTTGATGTTTTGGCATAAATTAGGGCTATTGAATTACATCTGAGTGTTGGTTAAAATAATACTGCACCTACTGTATGGAAAGTAGTAAAAAGTGCTTGGGACAAAACCCACAACTCCACACTTTCTGCCAAACCAGCTAACTCCACCTGATTGGCCCTCTCTTTTTTTCATAAATATGTGCTACTGAACACCCTTTACGTCTGTGTGTTGGTTAAAATAATATTGAACCAATGAAAAGTAGTCAAAACCTCCGGCCCGACAGCAGAGATATACATTAGTATTATTGTTTGAGTTATTTTACCTATTCTACCACAGAATTGTAGCCACCTGTATAACTAGGACAGATATAGTTTGAAACTAGATGTATAAGAACCTTGTCACTGTCTTTAGCGATGAGCCAACACTTGGCCACTCCCAGGAGGACCTGCCCTTGTCCAAGACGATTTCCAATATCAATCATGAGGGTCATTGCTTTTTCATAGCGAGGGAATGCTTTCTGTTTGGAAGAAAATGTCAGTTTAAAGAAAAAATGTATTACAAGTTTACCTTGTCTTCAGTGTGGTAAATGGTTTTAATAATAATAATTTGCAGCTGCAAGCACCAATATTAACAACCTAAACTTTCACAAAATATGGCACCTTACTTCAGTGTCGCTCCTGCAGCGGTGAATATCTGCAAAGTTTAAATAGCACAATGCCTGGAGTGGAAGGTCTCCATGCTGCAGTGCAATTTTCATAGATTCCTGGTGGCCACAAAAGGTCATGTTAAAAGTGTTTTTTGCGAGTTTGCAAGCTGCACAGAAAAGAACTTTAGTAACTGAAGTCCCTAAATGTATTAAACTTTACCCCATGCAATAAAATAGACAGATTAAAGACAGATTCTTCCTATGTCCCTATTAAATGTGGAATACTAACAGCCATTAAAAAGTGTGACTCCTTACCGCCATAAAAGAGCACCTTTGTAACTGGTCCTAGAAAAGTCTTCTAACTTTATTTATTTATTTGGGGATGGGGGGAGGGGAGGGGGGGGGGGGTTGATTGATGATTTCTTGTATGTCATTATATGTCTTTAAATCTATTGATGAATTGAATACACAGGACCACAATGGAAACAGGCCTTATGGCTTTTTGCGTTATCCTTTAAGCGTCATAATCGTACCACTGTACTATTTGCAAACTATTAATAAAGTATTAAATCAATCAATCAAAGCACTCAGGTACTTATAATGCAATCATAACACATTATAGAAAGCCTTTTATAATGACTTAAAGGGTCAAGTATCATAATATATTTGATACTACTGCGCTTTAAGTAAAGAAAATACCATTAAATCTACGAAAGAACAAACAATACATTCTGCCTACACCTTCAGGATGACCACTTATATTGACCAATAACGTATTACAACATTACACATCAACACAGCATTATAACAATTATTATAATACATTATAAAATGAATATAATGTATTACAACAATGACAGTTATAACACACTATGATCATGCAAAAACATCCAGCAACGAGCACAGGTCTCCACCAGGCCACACAAATCAGCCTGTTATAGCGCCACCATGAGGCTGATTTAAAAAATGTGGGGCAGAGGTTCTGAATTAGCATCCAGGGAGTGTGTGTGCTCAGTTTGGCAGCGATCGGGGCAACGGCGCCGGAGATTAGCTGGTAACAACCAGGCCACACAAATCGGCCTGTTATAGCGCCACCATGAGGCTGATTTGAAAAATGTGGGGCAGAGGTTCTAGATTGGCATCCAGGGAGTGTGTGTGCTCAGTTTGGCAGCGATCGGGCCAACGGTGACTGAGATTAGCTGCTCACAAACTGCGAGGACGCGCGGACGCACGCACGGACGGACGGACGGACGGACGCACGGACGGACGGACGGACGGACGGACGGAGGGGAAAACATACTCTCCCTCAGCCTTCGGCTGGTGGAGACAATTATGAAGTGTTAAGTATGTATAGTAATTATAAAATGCTTTATAATGTGTTGTGATTATTTATTTAGTGCTTATAACTATCATTATAAAGTCTTATAAGTGGATTATAATGCATTATAAGTATGTTTGTTTATAATACATTTAGGGTTAGGGGGAAAATGCATTATAGACATGGGTTTCATAGGAAGTGTTTACGAATGTTATCACAGCTCTGTGCTCTTTAGGAATTTAGTTTTCTTCTAGTCCCATTAATAATGAGAACTTTGACCTATGCCATAGTAGAATATGTTGTTTGACCATTTTCAATGTATGTATATACAAACATGAGCTCTTCTCGACCATGAGCCAAACATCAGCTCTATTAGTAAAAGTAAGTACAGTAAACCTGTCCACTAATGTAAACACAGGAGATATTGCCATGTTGCATAAGGCTCTATGCTGGATCAGTGGTATTCTAAGTATGGCAGGAGGAATACATGGTTTGTCTAAATGCCTTCAGCCAATGTAAACCTGAAATTCAACCCGGTGCCCTCTTACTATATTGATACTTTCACACTCCATGGCAGTGACATCAAGATATTTTTCTCCCCCGGTACACAATTAGAACAGAGTTAAGACTAAAGCCACTCTCTTCATTAACACTATAAACCAGTACCTCTGTGGGCATATTTTTGTGGTACAGGCCTAGTACAACAGAGCAGCTGGTACCTGCACCTGTCAGCTGTGTAGCAGTCTGCGATCTGTG
This sequence comes from Nannobrachium achirus, assembly GCF_963921795.1. Classification (NCBI taxonomy): domain Eukaryota; kingdom Metazoa; phylum Chordata; class Actinopteri; order Myctophiformes; family Myctophidae; genus Nannobrachium; species Nannobrachium achirus. Next base: position 17,231,803 of record NC_137820.1, read on the forward strand.
GCTCTAAGATAAGAATGACCAAGGGCATTGGAGGACACCAAATTGGTGCACAAATACTGCAAAAAGTACGACTCCCTAATACAGCTTGCCTTTTTGTGTTACTATGGTGCACGAATAAAACAATACCTCACAGCATTCCATAGCGTCTGGCAGGCGCTCCAGCTTCCTGTATGCCACAGACATGTGGTACTGGCTCATGGCGCGGTATTTCAGGCTCCAGCTTTTACCATAGTCGTTGACCAACTCAGCAGCTTTGCAAGGGAAGAACAAGGCCTTCTCATAGTCCTGTTGGTAGACATAAAAGGTTGACTGGGACATTTCATATCACATTGCTCCCCCAAAAAACAATATCAGGACAATGGCACATTTATATACAATACAGGTAATTCCTCTGAGCATTCTTACATTGGACTTTATTCTACCAGAGGATTCTTTGGAAAATTCACAGTTTGCATATTATTATCCATATTCTATTTTTTGTTTCACAAAGTAACATGAAATCTGAGTGCATTCTTTGAACACCACTTCATCACAATCCCATTGAAACCAATCCTCCCTGGGAAGCCAGGCGGATTACCTTTACAAATCTCTGATGTCAAGGGTACTTACACAAAAGGCTGCCAAGCAGCCCACCTCAATCAGCCCGTGTTTTACAATATAGTATTGCATTTGCAAGCTGTTAATGAAGTTTGGTCGGATGCTTTGCAGGTCTGTCATACTGTATTGTGTAAGCACACCGGAAGCATCAGCATGCCAATTTAACTCGCACATGGACCAAGGACAACAAAGCCTAATAAAGTGTGCAAGTTTTCAGATTCTGAGAATAGAAGGCAATTCGTGGAGCATGTCTTCAGCAAGGAACAATTTCATGTGACAACATTTTAAACTGCCAGCCAATCCATTGGCAAAATATAAACGTTAGGTGCAATCAAAGCAATCACATCTCTTGTGGAAAAATAAAGGACTTTATATAGCCAATGTTTCTGACACAGTACCTTGAGCTGTATATAGAAGTTTCCTAGACTGCAGCACACTCTGCACTCTAGCATCTTATCGTCATTGTTGTGTGCATAGCGGAGGGCCTTCTCGTAGCTCTCCAGGGCTCTCTGGAAGACACTGAGACCCAGGAAGCCGTTGCCCATGCTCAAGCATACCTGGCCATTGAGCTGTAGGCTAACAGTTGTTCCCTGCATGTCTAAGCAGGTCTTACAGTAGGAGACTGTTTTCTGGAAGTCACATAGCTTCTCATTGCTGCGTGCCAAATTCAGGTAGCCTTCTGTCAGGTAGTCGGGATCCTCCATCTCTCTGGCTGTGTCAATTTGTGCTAGAGCATACTGACAGAAAGAAGAGGAGTGTGAGATGGCAGAACAGCTGGCAAGGTGTTGGTGAAACAGAAACAAATTCAATCAACAGAGTGGGCAGGGAGGATGGAATAATTAACAAACATAAAGTAATTAATAATGGTTTGGAACCATGGTAATGCGTTAATGAAGTCCTCACTAAACTATGGGTTGATGAGACTGTGTGCAGGGGGAGTACGGAGGATTATGTCAACAAGACGCCCCGCACTGATACTCAGGTTGCAAGGGACTCATTTTAAACCACATCCTGTGGAAGCCACAAATTAACCCATGGTCTTCATGATCACACTGAAGGGGACCAGGGAGTAGCCACTGAAACCTTCCTATTCCTTAACCATTCTAGACATTGTTGAAATGCTGCATCTATTTTGCAGACACAATAACATTGTTTTAAGAGAGACCCCGCAATAGCATCCCCTCATTAGACTGATTTTGAAGCAATTCTGAATGGAATTTATGTACATGACCACATCATAGGAAAGATTTGCATACAAATAGACAATTTCATAGATTTTGATACATGCCCACGATTTATGCTGCCCATAGGAAGAAACTGCACCTAATTTAATTTCACACAGTAAAGCAGGAGAAAACTTTCATTGATATGGAAGCTTACCTTGAGCATCTCTTTATATTTCCCCATTTCTGAGTGAGCTGTGATAAGGCACCCCAAAACCCGAAACTTCCCCCCAGGATCAGTGGTTGTCTGCAACACTACGGTCCAGGCCGCCAGTGCTTTTGCTGTCTGGTTGGCTTGATACAGCTTTAGGCCCTTCTCTATCTGGTGCTTGGTTTGGTCCTGGCCCATCTCGCTGTACAAGGTAGGTACCTCATAAAAACTTTCTTTCTTTTAGGCAGTGTAATCTCAACACAGGCACAAGAAGGTAAATCCTTGCCATGCACAGCGCGACTCCAAAAGACAATTCCCTGAAGATGATCCTTTGAGAGGTCGGTGCCAGAAGGACTACCTACAGGTTCAGCTCCCTCAGGCCCGGCTGTGCTGAGACGGAAAAGAAATTGGATCCACTGCAGTAGAAGAGCCACAACCTAAGACCATTTTCACCAATGGCTTTGCAGAGAGTTGGGGAGCGGTACGAAAATATTTTCTTCCTCTTATCCGGCAATCATCCCCTCCTTGAAGCTGAAGTGGTCACAGATTCTCTGTAAGATTTCCGCTTGAAAAACACCAAAGAAACATGTTTCCCTTTCGGAGTGATGGCAGCAATAACCCAGAATATCTACTCCCTCCACACCCCAGTGAAAGGAATTCTCAACACCCCTGCTTCCAACCCCCTCCACCCTGCTTGTGCTGGCGCTACAGCAGATGGCCTTGTCACTCTTGACCATGTGTCTCTTCAGGAATTCTGCTCTGCCCTCAGTAAGAAGACCCAAGGTCACAATAGCCTCTTGCCTGTCTACCACAATACAAAAAAACCACAACACAACACTTTGACCAAATCAGGACTAAATTCCTCACATTGCAAACCTTTGAACACATTTGTACATATCTTATCTGAGCATGTTTGTGGACTGTTACAGTAGATGTCTGCAAGTGTGTGTTGGGGAGGGTGGGGGGCAGCTATAAACAGCGTTATTTCACACTGAGGACTACATGACATATGGTACTCACACTGGCTGGCAGTTGATATTGGTGGACCTCATTGAGGCGCATGTGCCCCAGCTCCCCCCATCTCCCATCCTACACCTCACCTCGGTGTCAGCAACTGCTGCTTAGAATAGTTCACAAAGTCTGACATGTTACGGGGCTTGGGTTTCAGCTGCACAGCCTCCTGTAACATCAATGGGATCAGAAGGCTGGGCCTCGGCAGTGTAGCCCTCTCTCCCTCAAGTCCCCTTTTACCCTCCACAAGGATACAAATAGGCCCCTTTATTGCCGTGCCATTCACAAGATGAGTTACCCACACAGCAAGATATGTCTCTAAGGTTAGAAGTCACGTCTCTATCGTGGCATAGTCCCGAAAACTGTTGCGCTATTATAACAAGGTCCACCATTAAAACATCTCCACTCTTGATTTACGCATGCATTGCTGGAACAATGAAACGTCTTCAAGTCACTTCTGAAAACATACCTTTACACCAAATGTTTCTCATGACTGTAAAGAAGTGTTTTGTGAAAGTACACTTTTGTATATTGATATTTGCGTGTCAAAGTGTTTTATGCTTCGTTTTTCTTTTTTCGCTGTATGTTGTTTTTAACCATGTTCTGTGAAGCACTTTGTAACTTTGTTTGGAAAAGTGCTATACAAATAACATTAATTATCATTATTGTCTAATACATGTCACAAGTTTTAAAAGGCAATTCACAGACAAGACATGAAAGATGTTGCATAATCATAGGGGCCCCTACATATCAAAACAAATGCAGACATCATATGGCTGCAGTGACCGTTAATGTTTCTGTTAACACACTTTAATCTCAGGTACATATACAGCAAGAAAGGAACAGTGTCAGGAGTCAGGAGTCAGGACAAGAAGTTGGATTTCTGAAAAGGTAGAAAACATCCTCTATTATCATGTATGCACAATAACAATACTATCTGATACAATGTAATGATTATCTTCTTTTTCTCACTCCCTATGATGGAGGACGTTTACATTTTTCATGTGATCTTGCTCATGCGCGTGAATGAACAGCCAATGCAGAAGAAAGATCGATTCAGTAACAGAAATTACAGAATCACAATGTGCTGCACCTCACTTCTATCACCGAGGAGCAAAATTAAGACACATTTGTAACACAAGTTTAGCACTCCCTCTGGAGTGCTAAACTGCACAAGGATGTAGTGTGAAAACCACAAACCAGCTGACTCAATTCATATACTGCAAGCATCCTCATGCCTGATTTATACACACCGAAAATAGCAGATCTACAAGCTTATGAGCTTGAAGACCTCCTATACTCGGTGTGTGACATCTGCGCAGTAAGCACAACTAAGTATAAATCAGGCTTCAGAGTATGTCTGAATAGCTCGTCGGCAGGTAGCTATCCGGCAGCCTCCAGTGTTTGTCAATACAGAGCAGCCGTGCCTTCGAGTCTAGGGCAGTCATGATTATCACATAATCGTCTATTCACGATTATTTATTATATTCGTGATTATTTGTTATGTTCGGGATTACTGTCAATTATCCATTTGAATTAAAACAAATCTTCTGTGAAACGTCATTTAATTCTGTTGTATCATCTATCATCATGTGTATTTTTGTATCGATATGGGGGAATCACAAATAAAATTAACCCGACCCTTGGTTGAAATCAACAGAAATGTAATTATATCAAAGTATATCCACAAAGTGTTATGTTTTACTCAGTCTGAAACCGAGTCTGATGTCATCGTGTTTGCACGGCACGCAGCAGCCACACTGTTGTTTATGTTTTCCTCGTGTCGTCGTCAGGTTCTTGGTTGGATGCGCTAGCATAGGCTAGGATAACTAGTTTGTGTCATGGAGGATGAAAGTTTGTTTCCAAAGCCACATACTACCGCACTGCTGTTTCGGTTTTAAGCCTAACGATAAAGGAGAGCCCACAATAACGTGGAGGAAGCGATCTGTAAACTTTGCCGTAACAAAGTGCCAGTCAGAAGCGCTAATACAACAAATCTACAGACCCACCAACCACAACAATACGCCGAACATGGAAATAAAACGGCAGCGGCCAGTCCAACAGCAGCTGGTCTAGCCTGTCAAAGCGACGTGTTGCGAGCTTGTAGATCTGCTATTTTCAGACAATTCATAATCGCGACAGCCCTATCCGAGTGACCGAGTCCATGACCATCCTTCAGTTCAGGCCAGTACAAACTGCCAGTTTGTGAGGAGGATTTTGATTCCTCTAATGACAGAGATCACAGAGGTGGCAGGGTTAAACTTCAGTGTGTTCGCATCTCCTTTCTTACACTTGTCCCTGAAGACGTAGATGCAGCCATTACAGCTGGCCACCTTCCAGAGGGAGGGGACACAGCTCCACACTTCGGGGAAGCGCAGGCGGGTGAAGCTCTCCAGCAGGGGGTTGTAGCACACCAGGGAGTCCCCCTCTGCCACCACGAAGATAACATCCATGTGGGCAGCGGCATGCATGCAGCCAGCAAACGGGAGCATGTATGGCTTCATCTGGCATTTCTGCGTGGCCGTGTCAAAGCACTGGATGAGTCGTGACGGCTTGGTAAAGAAGTCCATGTCGTTCTCCTCCCCGCCGAGCAGGTAGATGGTGCCTCCCAGGTTGACGCCCGCGGCCCCGGACACGGCCGTGTCCAACTGGCTCGTCTCCGTCCACATGTTGTCTTTCACCGTGTAGTAGATGACCGCGTTGGACAGGGTGTCCTGCAGAGTCTTTCCTCCTAGGGAGTAGATGGCGTCCTCGCTGGAGACGGACACCATGGTGTGGTGGAGGCGGTCTCGGGGCAACGGGGCGCAGCGCTCCCAGTCCATGGTGTGCATGTTGCATTTCCACATGCGGCGGGGGATGGATCCCCCGACCACGTACAGGTCCCCTCCGTGCTTGCAGGCCGCAGTGATCTGGTGGCACAGGCTGTTCTGGCCGCTCACGCTGATGGCGTCGTCCTCGTCGCAGTGCAGAGACACGGCCAGCGAGTGGGTCCGCGACTCCTCCTTACCGATCAGGTAGATGTGGACATTCTCGCCAATTTCCTGTGGTAGCGGGACCAGAAGATTAACCCATTCAGAACGGGTACACAATTTGTGTTTCATTATTCTATGCTTTAAATATTGAAAAATAGCAGATATACAAGCTCACAGCGCGGCACCGAGTGCCGCGCTGCTATTTTTTTTAAATCGTGAAAATTAGAATTTTGACCCGATTCTATAAGTGTCTTTTGAATCCTTCTAAGGTTTTTTTTGAAAAACCTATGTTTCTGTGTCAGCAATCTGGCTATAGCCATCGTCAAAGAAAAGGTCCTTTTCACTTAACTGGAGCTCAGTTAGTCTGTTCTTTAGAGACTACCATGTCAGTGGTTCTCAAACCTTTTCATGTGAAGGACCCCCAAAATGATATATATTTGGCCACGGACCCCCATCTCAAAATATTTAGTTCCAGGGACCCCCCAGAAGTTAATATGAGTTACTATAACGTTCACTTTGAAAATACATATATTCAAAGATTTGCACATATTTTCACAACTTTTTCAAAAATAGCAGATCTACAAGCTCGCAGCGCGGCACTCGGTGCCGCGCTGTGAGCTTGTATATCTGCTATTTTTCAATAGTTAAAGCAGTCAATATGCCCAGGCCTAAATGGGTTAAAACACATACGTTATCTTAAACACAGCAGAAGAGAGCAGCTCCATCTAAAAGTCTGCATTGTCTTTCAGTTCCTGAAATCACTTTTGTGAATGATTGATTCATTCCCATTTTACTTCCATACTGTTTTATTCTTGTACAGTTTTACTTTACAGTTGGGGCATTTGTTGTACATGACCTATTTAGAGCAAATTAGGATGTGTATTTTTGGAGCGGTGAAAGCGCTCCCAATAGACAGGTATGTCCGTGGGTATGTCCCTGGGTGGGTGGCTGGGTGGCTGGCCGTGTCCGTAGCCTGGCAATACCTTGAGTGGCCACAAACAACACACTAGTTAAAGGAGGGGCGCTGTTTTGTGCAGGCCAGGCACACTCACCACTCACTCACAGGCACAGTTTACAGTTTACAGTTTACAGTTTAGGCATTTAGCAACACACACAGGGTATAGCTGCTCAGATTCACCGCTCCACTTCGAACCGAGGTTTGATTTTTTTATTCAGAGCTGTTATTTAATACTTTATTCTGCTTTGACAACACAATATATAATATAGTATAGATCAGCGTTCTCAAACTATGGGTCGCGACCCAAAGTGGGGTCGCGAATTGGCAACCTAAAAAAGAAATATATTTTTTATCAAGAAGTGGACAAAAATAAATAAAGAAAAACGGAAGGTCGTTGCAAGTTCAAAGAGGACGGGGGTCTGGGGTCGCCAAATCATTTCCCTAATAATATGGGGTCGTGGTATAAAAAAGTTTGAGAAGCCCTGGTATAGATAATGGTTACCTAGAAAAAAATTTTGATAAACAAACACCATACTTCTGTGTTCACAGAAATCTGTGTGTGTGTGTATGTGTTTTCAGTTCAGTATGAGTGAACATTACCTTGAGGTTTTCCTGGAGAACACAAGAAAACTCCTCTCTTTCCACCTTGTTGTGGTTTATCCAAGTCTCAATGGCCACTGTTGGATTCTGGGAGCTTGGAACACCATCTATGACATAAATCAAATCCTGTAAACTGCCACTTTATAATTCATGATATGACGGCTGTTTTTGAAATGACACGCTCAAAATAGGGATGTCAGGGTTCATGTGGTTAAATCAATTCTTTCACAAAAACATTAGAATAGTATGACACGTGGACAAGCGGGAAAATGTCATTACAAAACAAGTGCTACCTTTAAGGATATCCAAAAGCAGGCAGAGTGGAAGATTGAGGAATTCTTCCGTCTGGTGGAGTTGGACCAGGTGGATTTTAGCACAATGTTTGGCAGCAGTGTACAACTCCTGGTCACTGTGTCTGTCTGCAAGCCACATCACCTGGAAATAGACCATTTATAAACTATTACTAGTTAATAACTATTGAAGACAGCTAAGCCTGTTAGACGTGTGTATCACAAAAAAAATCACCTGTAAGCAGTTATTGACCTCCACTGTCCGTGACAGGAACCGGGAGCATTCCTCGAAAAGCGCGGTTAGTTGGTACATGTCTGCCATCTCATACGTGTCCTGCAGGTAGAGATGGTACGATAAGTGATATTATCGTTTATCGTGATAAAAAACACGATAATCGTATCATGGAGATTTCATTTATCGTGATATCGTCCGGACTCCGCCGTCATGCACTGGGATCAATTCACCTTTTATTTGCCGAGCTGCATATCCGGTACCACTTAAACCCTCTACTATTGGTAAAACGTACTTATAATATACGTACTTGATACAGTTTTTTTTCCACTCTCTACCAAATCTCTTTCCCAAAAAATAGCCGATCTACAAGCTCATTTTGGCAAATGTTCCACCCCAGGATAATGGATGTTGAGGATATTTTGATTATCGCAATAATATCATAAATCATGATTTCTGTGGTTACAATAATCGTGATATGAAATGTTCATATCGTCCCTCCCATCCCTACCTGCAGCTCCTCCACCCTCAGTTTGATGGTGCCGTGGTAGATGTACTCAACCAGGAGCTTGAAGACCTTGGCACTGACATCCTTCAGCTCGATGCACCGGTTGTGGGACTCCTTGAGGTTGGAGGTGAACATGGAGCGGAAGAAGCTGCTCTGGGCGGACAGCACCAGGCGGTGCAGGTGGAACTCCTTGCCGTCCACGGACACGGTGACGTCTGCGAACAGCCCGTCCTCCAGACACAGGTTCATGATGCTCTTCACCACCCTGGTGGAGTGCGAGCGGTCGGTGAAGGTGTAGCCAAGGAAGTAGTTCTCCTCTCCCACAGAGCCCCCACCCACGCTGACGCCCCCCTCCTCACTAGACTCCATCTCGGTCCAAAGCCTGAATGGGACACAATCATACTAGTCAATTGTATTTCTATATGGACACAATATTTGTTCATATTCGATTACAAAAGGTCCACAAATGGCAGCTCCAACATTGGACTGTCGGAATCCAGGAGATTCCCCCCCAGACGCCCCAAGCACCCCGAAACTTTATTTAGATTAGATACATTTTCCTTTGTTCTGTTGAATTTTGTGTGTTTGATACTTTTATCAGGCTTGCATAAGAAGATGATGGGTACAATTTCAGCCATTTAGTCCTGACCCAGGTTTTCTGAAAAACAACAAATATTATTCAAACATTTAAAAAAATATATGTTGCTACACACTGTACATGTATACTACTACACTAAAATGTGTTCCCGGCCTGATGCAAAAAGTAGGCGTATAGAAATTGATTTGATCACTGAAGCAATGTAAAAAGACCCATCTTTAACAATAACCAGTCATTACTGAAGTGAATATATAGGCTATATCTCTGTATGATTTTGCATGCACTGCCCACAGCCCCAAGCAGGGGGGTCTGTGGGTCCTGCCCCAGAGGAAACATTTTGACATACAGTAGATGTAATTTCCTCTGGAGAAATTGGGGGGTTTGATACCAGATCCAGGAGAAATGACAATCCAGGAGTTCAGAACTAAGGAAATGTGGTCGTTGTCGATGGTTGCATATAACTTGAGTGAACATAATAATAACAACAGATGACGTGGTTAATTGAACAATGATGCAGTTGCATGCAAAAGCGAAATTCATCTTAATAATTTATTTGATGCACTATCCATCAACCATGCTACACACGCTAACTTTAGCATCTCGCGATTTCTATAACTGGCTAACTTACTTAAAATATAAATTGGATCGCATATGGCCACGGTCGTTAACGACATATTATTGGGAATCATTAAGTATTTAGGCGGCACGATTGTGACGTTTCACAAATAAACAGGACCTCTTTACCTTTTCTTTACTATTTTATCATTCAGACAGGCTTGAACTATCCTCCGGAAGCAAATTAATGTTATCAAGCAGCTGATGTTGAAGTGACTTTCACTGTGGTTGCTGCCCCCATGTGGTGGATTTCTATAACTACAGGTGGCATAGCACAAAATACCAGGGTAGTCTAGTCCAGTGATTCCCAAGTCCCAACCATTTTAATTTCAGGGACCCCCGGTTTGACATGCATTAGGCTATGGAACCCAATTTAATGGCATTTCTATCTCTGAGACCCCAATTGTTATTTAAAATCAATGAGAGTATACAAATGGAACCACATATGGTTCAGTTAACTGGTCCATTTGGTTCCATTTGTACACTCTCTGAGTTATATACCCATAAGGGTCCTTTTGGTTCCTAACTATCATTTAGCTGGGGCCCCCTGGAACTCCCTCAAGGACCCCTGTTGGTCCCCGGACCCCACTTTGAGAAGAAATGGTCTAGTCTAGGACCTGGCTAACTAATTTAGGTGAGAACATCTCAAGTGTTCTAGGCTAATATGACCCCAGACTAGATATAATGCAACGTAGGAATTGTGAGTAATTCTCTGTCCGGGGCGGAATACTCGACAATGACCACACCCAATATGTGCTACTTCCAAAACAGCCCTAATAAATTCTAATCTAAACCGTTGGAGCTACAGATTTTCTAAGGTGCTCAAAATGTTCAGAATAGCCCATGTTCATGGGGATAGGAACGTGTAAAATGTCTAATTTGATATTTTTATGAGAAAATGGCTAGAAAACACATACACAAATGAATCTACTTATTATAGTATATGTATTTTGTTTCCCTGCTCTTCTATTCAGACATTTAGATCGTGTCAAAGGTCATGTCTCACCTATAGACACATGATCTGGACACACATTTTGACCTGCTGATGGTCAAGATTCAATGAATCCCCTGAGCAAGCAGGCAGCTAGGCTAGCTCTATTTGTGGTAAAAATATCAGGACTTGCGCATGAAACCGGGTTCAAATCCAGGGTAGAAGAGGAAAACGATAAAGTGCAGCTTTAACTTGAAAATGGGTAAAGTTTGACCCTGACACAATATAAGATTATGTGCTGCAGCTAAAGTCCCAAGGCTGCATGCACGTTTGGTTCTGCAGCCACAAATATTCAAAAAATATTACATGAGACGTTGCAGCCAACTGGCTTTTTATCCCCCTTTCCAAAGTGGAAAAATGCAAGGAATTTCAGACAGGAGTCTCTGCCTGAATTCAACAAAGTAGTTGAGGCGAAGCAGAGCACAGTGGGACATTGTGATATTTGTCAATAGTTTTTAAATAGGCTAATCGAGAGAAAATGGACATAAAATGCCAACTTCAGATGTGGCAAATGATCATTATATGGCTATGGTTTGAGAAAGCCTTTAAAGGTGAGTGTACAGATGGATTTTCTTCTTCTTTTTACTTAACTGTAGGCTACTGACCTATATACATAAAGGCATCTAATGTTGCATTAATAGCTAATTTTTGTTTGTGTGTGTGTGTGTGTGTGTGTGTGTGTGTGTGTGCGTGTGCGTGTGCGTGTGTGTGTGTGTGTGTGTGTGTAGTTTTCTTTTTACTATGCCACATGTCATTTCAATTTCAATATCTTTTTAACAGCAGATGTGGCTGCAGTCATATATGAGGGTCCTGCGTCTCAGAGAATATATTCAATATCTGAAGCAAACCTGATGTTTGAGGTACATAGATTGAGAACTCATAGGTAGCCTGCATTTACATTTAGCCTACATATCTTTCAACTTTTGTCTAATATGATTGATGCTAATTATTTGATGTACTGTATGCAGTTCTTACTGGGTGGAGTTGAAATTGACCAAGACAACAACATTGTTTTGCTGGACAAGGAGCTGGCATCGATGAGGCAGGGAAGGGCTTTCCTGGCTCTGATAAATGACAACATTCCCAAAACCCGGAGCTCCATGGAGGAGATGCTGTCCACATTCGATGACAAACAGAAGAAGCTTCGGCCACAGAAACAGTTTGAGAGTCTTATCCTGAGCATGGTGTTCTCTGCCCATCAGGCCCGGCGCCAGGAGATACGAGACGAACAGATGGCATGGGGAAAAATACTCATCCGACTGGCCAATGTGACAACCAATGAACTGCGTGGACAGTACCTCTTCAATTATGTGTGATATACTGTATATCTGTAGGCCTACAATTAAACAGCAAATGTCCTGAAATAAGCATTCAATTTGTACTTGAAGTCTATCGTATAATGTTGATTAAATCATGCCAAACTGTTGGGCCAAGAAAAAAAAATCATTACCTGTTTTTATTGTTGCAGAGTATGAAAAAAAAGCTTTCTGACAAAGAAATGCATTAAAATTATGTGTAGGCCTAGTAGTACAGTAAGCACAAGTAAGTTTCCTGTTGTATACAGTATGTTGTTATAAGCACAGTGACAGCTATATAAAACAGGATTTAACATAATATTCTTTATGGTATGCTCAGTACAGGTCAGCATTGGACAATGTGGATTTTTCAAGGCTGATACCGATTCTGAATGTACCTTTACACAGGGATACAATCACGATACATTAAATCTCCAAACAGCCCAAAACAAACTGATTAGGGTCATGCTTGGTCTTCCTTCTCGGGCCCAACTCACCGCTTATCACTACATAAGCGTGGGGTGGCTTACGGTAGTTGACCCATCTTGCAATGGGCCTGGTGTAGGCCTACAAGATACACTACACCTCCAAGATACCCATGTACCTGACAAACTACTTCCAAAATGTCAAGGATGTCCACTATCACAACACCAGAGGTAGCTCCACTAATCATGTTCACCCCTGATTTAACACAATAAAAGGCTCTAATTCGTTCTCCAGCTATACCATCAACATGTGGAACGCCCTCCAGGCCTTAAAGGAGTGCAATTAAATCCCTAGCCTCCTTCAAAATCGGTCTGAAAAGTCATCTTCAGACTGCTGCTACTAGTGACTTAGATAGACTAAGCCCCCATCTGTTGTTTTTATTGCCCTGTTTTTATTATTTTCTTTCTGCTTTTGTAATTGATGTTATCCTATGCAAAGTACTCTGTTCTATCCATCTGTTTTTCAATGTTATATGAGATACATAAAGTGGTTCCTGTGTAAATAAGCCTAAAGCTTACTAGGATCTTACTAGGTTGACCGTGGCCAGTGATTTGTGCTGTCGTGAAACTGTACTCTTTTCTGTTGCAAACTGCTAATAAACTCTTCAATACATGGTTGAAGATAATCAGAGCCGTATAATGGACGGCTCTGAAGATAATGATACATGAACGATATTCATTCATTTATATAAGGTGATGGCTGGAGCCAGGCAACCCTTTTTGTGGGTTTTGGTTGCAGGTAGGCCTACTGTCTGTCTGGTTAGGTAGATGGAGCTGAGAGGCCATCAGCTCTGATCTGGAGCACCTGGGCCCATTGCTCTCAGGGCTTTAAAATCAGTCCCTTTTCCCTTCTGACTCTTTTGTTTGCATCCACCACCACCCTTCCATATTTTACCAGAGTGCTTGGTAAAGTATGGACTTGATTTGGGTAAGCTTTGAGTTGTACACATGTTGTTTATGCTTAGGCCTACTTTAGTCTTGTGGTTTGGGTTAGTTCTTGTTTGTTTGGATTGATCAGATGTCATTCATTTTGAGTAGGATGTATTTTGGAAATAGATTTATAAATAGATTTTTTTTTTTTTTTTTTTTTTTTTTTTTTTTTAAGAATCAGAATTGCCCCTGTTTGGGAAATTCTAGCCTAAATCTATGTATGCATCATTCATAACTTTTGTTGTCGTTTTATATATCGCAATATCATTTAAAAAAAATTATAAGTCTTTATTTTTTTTTATTTTTATTTTTTTTATTAATGTTAAAACGAAGTCTGGTGACGCAGGGGTAAAAGCAGGGTAAAAGTAAAAGCAGAGCCCTAGCCCTAGAATGGAGAGTTGCGTCACTCCCGTTCACTTCATGGGGCCAGGTCTTCTACGCACACATCTATTGGCGTATAGTGACAAACGGCCAACCGGAAGTTTACAAAATGCATTGAAGTCTATGAGGTGTAAAGTGACAATGAACCACGTGACCAGCGCTGTTTCTGACCCCGCGGTGACACCACTCTCTCTCTGATTATACTGCTCTGGTAAAAGTAACAGGAATTCAACCCGACCGGAAATACGTCATGTGTTTTGAATCCATCCTATTGGCTATTGTCTTTTGAAAGAAGCCACCCAGTGTGCTGTGTTTTGGAGTCGGAGCGGAGGAGGATCATCATCACTCGCATCACACAGTAAAACAGGAGTCGAGAACGTCGAGAACCGGGAAGTTTGAATATATAGCATTCGGAGATTGTGGAATAGTTGTCTGGCTACGCGAGACTAGACCTAGCCACACAATGTCCCGACAACCGTAAGTACCTTTTGAACTATGGTTTTGTAAAATTGTTAGTCGATACTATTACGTTGTCTAACCGTTGTAACGTTAAACGCTAGATATGGGAAACTAATTAGCTAGCGTTAGCTAGTTGCTAAGCTCTTGTTAGCAACACGACTCTCTAACGGTCCGCAAATACTCTCGATTAACTCTTCAGAAAGTGGAAAACTCCCCGCAAAGCAGTTCAGAAGAACAGCACCCAGAAGGATCCAGTCGGGGTAAGTATTAGTAATAATGTCGTTATTTGGAGATGGGAGTAGATTCTCTAAACTCCAGTGGTGTAAAGTAACTAAGTACATTTACTCAACTTAAGTACAATGTTGTGGTATTTGCACGTTACTGGAGTATTTCCAATTATCAGTACTCGCAAGCTTGTAGATTTGCTATTTTCAAATACATTTCAAATTTACATTTGAAAAATTGGACATTCTGCATAATGAGTAATTTTTACTTTTGGTATTTTAAGTATACTTTGAAGCCAATACTTTTGTACTTTTACTCAAGTAGATTTTGAATACAGGACTTGTAACAAAGTGTTTCTCGTAAAAAATGTGCGTGTCCCATTTTCAACTGTTTATTATATTTTGACTCTTGTAAACATACATTGCCAAAGCATCCTTTAAATTGAGTACTTTTTCTACCACTGTCACCTGCCGGCAACATTAGGCATGTTTGCTAAAGCAGTCTGTGCATAATGATGGAAATCATTTTTGGACCCCATTTTATTTTACGTCTATAAAATGTTGTATTGTATGTCTAGGTGTACTGTCGTGTTCGTCCGTTGGTTCTGCCAGCTGAGGAATCCTGCATTGAAGTTATCAGCAACACCACCATCCAGCTGCACCCTCCTGATGGCATCAAAGCCAATAGGAATGGGGAGTTCAAAGAGGTAACCTGCCTTACATAATTTGCACTATCAGAGAAGAGTTCTGGGGCAAAACGTAATTTTGTATCCTCTTTATATGCTTCAGACACAGTATTCGTTCAAAGAAGTGTTTGGAGTGTCAACAACCCAGATGGACCTGTTTGAGGCTGTTGCCAAACCACTGGTGGACGACCTTATGCATGGGAAAAATGGTAAGAACAATGCCTGCTACGGTTAAACCATGTTCAATCTACCAGATTCTACCTACTCCTGCCGCTGTGTTTTACATAGATTAGACCAGGGGTTTCCAACGTTTTCAGGCCAAGGACCCCTTAGCTGAGAGGGAGATGCAGCAGGGACCCCCCAGGCCCCCACTACATATTGTATAAATGTTGAGATGGAGATTCTCATCGATTTCATGGATAGATTAATAGACTTGTTTGACACATAACCACTTAGAATCTTAAATCGTCGATACGTAGTAAACTTGACCTTTCACTCTGTACTTGGTCTGCTCTCCTTTACCTCTACACCAAACGCCTCGCAGCGTGAGGTGTTGAGGACTTGTAGATCATCTATTTTTGGCTAAATTCTCCTCAGACGGAGTATAGGGATGCGAGGGTTCCAAGTTGTTAATTTAAAATAACTATCTTATTACACACGGATTTGGCGGCCCCTGTAGTAACTCTGAGGACCCCCTAGGGGTCCCGGGCCCCCTGTTGAAGACCCCTGGATTAGACCATAATGCTTAGCAACAATAGTCTGTTGCTGGAACCACTTTAACTTAATACCCTTAAATATACACTGGACCGTGTTTTATAATGTAAAACTGTTACATCTAACCCAGTACCGACTGCCAGTCCCTGTACCCACATTTTGGTCTTGCATGACCCAGGCCAGCACTCAATATATCTCAGGTTTCCATCATACAAAAGTACCCTCTCAAATCCACAAGTAGCAGACTATGGCCATTGACACTCCTTTTGTAATGTAAGTACATGGGTGGAGATTGTTTCTTGCCTAACAATGCCAAGTGGCCAATTGTCTGTATATGCAAATCACCTGTGCAGATGTGCTCCAGGTATTGGTTAGAACCACCTTACAGGTCTACACTATCACTGTACACACACACACACACACACACACACACACACACACACACACACACACACACACACACACACACACACACACACACACACACAGTGATGTTAATAGGTTTTTAATGTAATGAGTCCCGGGACCCAAGGAGGGTCTTTCGGATGAGTCCCAGGGATATTTTATGGGTCCCACAAAAATTCAACGCGTCATGTCATTTTTTACAAAGTGCAGCATTTAACTTGAATTGGTTATTATATGGTTATTTACATTGTTTATCTTACAAAATACATACAAAAACGAATGAAACAATTAAACTATAATAGTACCTTGAGATGAAGAAGCACTAGGGATGGAGCTCGTTAATTTTTATTGATAATGAGCACCTTATCGATGTTTCTTATCGAGCCGGGCTTTTATCGAGCCCACTATTGAGCTTTTTTCTGTTATTTTGTGGAAAGACATGAGGAGACACTAATATATATATATATATATATATATATATATATATATATATATATATATATATATATATATATAATTACAGTACTATTCATGAATTAATAATAATAGCCTACTGTAAAACTATACTATAGGCTAACATTTCCATGTCTCTCCTTTTTTTTTTTTTTATTTTTTTTTTACAGTAAATGCATATCTATTTTTTCCATTAAATACATTTGACCAGGGCCTTCAAATACAGTACTTTAACAGACAGAAGGCAAGTCAACCTTTTTATTTTTGGAAAATATTTGAAGAAACTAAATGTGTACCGTCTCTTTAACAGTGTAATTTATAATGCATAGTACGACGGTGTCACGCAACAAAAAAATACCCAATCAACAAGCTCAAACCGTGTCTGCTCGCACCGCGTTGTGATCTTGTACATCTGCTATTTTCGGTAGACTCAGAAGTCGCGCTGGCAACGCTACGGATTCATTCGCACGGAGCGATAGCCTACATTATAACTCTATGGCAGTGATTTTGAGTGTCCCAAACGGATTATTATCGATGGAATCATTCATATTTTCAAGCACCACATACTGTGGGTGGAAGAGAACGGGTGTCGCGCTGCTTCAACAGCCCGCGTTGGAGTTGTTTCAACTCGTCTCAGACTAGCTCTGGTCCATAGCGTTAGTGGAGGAGAACTCCACTAACGCTATGGACCAGAGCTAGTCGCAGACGTGCAAAGTTATTGATTGCACGTGGGTCTTATGTGATGCATTATGGACAAGTGCCTGGCTCCGTCTGCATTGTCGAAGACAGTGTTCCCTCCCGAGCATGATGTAACAACCGTGCTGCATATAGCCCATTGTATTTAGCTCTCCCTTGTCTTTTCCAAAATGTAACCAAACTTTTTAGTGTTTCACGCGTTCCACCGTTGTTCCGCGGCACGCATGCACTTCCAAAGCACACAACTATCGATGACACATTGTACCTCCCGGCCCCCGGCCGATATAGCAGCCCATGACGTGACGCTTACCCGATAACAGGCTCGACAAGCCAAACCCACGTTCGGTGGGGGAACCCTTCTTGGTGTATCACCTAACACGCTGTGCCACTATGGTCAGAGAGCGGCCCGGTGCTACGCTAAAACTAAGGCACCCATTGAATTCTGTGACCATGCATGGAGCACACAATAGCGTCGGTGGATTCCAAACACACACTGTCGTTAGTTCTATCGTCTGTTTTAAGACTTTCTACGCGGATTTCATTTGTGTTAACGTAGGGTACAGTAGCATGCCTTCACCCATGAACAATGGTGGCGTCTGTGGACTTTTTAAAATATTTTTTTTTTCGCGACGTGGTAAATTATTTTCACGTGGACTCCGATGGAGGCGATGCGTCCGTGGGACCCCAGAACACTGACGTGAATGCGTCTCTAGGCAACGTGAATGCGTCAGAGACGCGGGATGCGCACGTAATGACGTCACTGCACACACACACCACAACAAACATGTTCTGAAGTCCTGGTGGGGGATGGAAAATACAGTCCTCAGTTTAGTCTACTGAAATAATTGAAGACGTGTGTGTGGGCATATTTAAATATGAGCAATGAGTTAAACTAAATATAGTTTAGGGATCCCTGTGCTAAATATCATTGAAACTGTCACTTGTGGTAGTTCAGGTTGACTACTCCTGTACTGTATGTGTCTTAGTCAGGGACCCAGTCCCTGATAATGAGAGAGGACCTGTGATGTTCTGCCGTACTTTTTATTTCTGTTTTATCTATTAGTTTGGTCATTAAGGTCCACAGAATGAGAGGCCTGCTCTGCCGGAAACATCGCGAAAAAAAGTTATGGCCATTTGTATATTCACTGTCCCATCGACTTCACTATACAGGAAAAGAATACAAAAATAAATGTGCTTTAAGTAGCATGTGAGGGGTCAAACTAGGGGTTCTTCATGATTCTGAATCCATTGCAAGCATTTGTTTTGCTTGAAAAACATTCCTTGGACTGAATTTTGGCCCCCCAACATTGTAAAAAGTGATGAGTCATCAAAAAATCTTCACTTTCACAGTTTTCGGGGGCCGATATTTTGCCCTAGGAATGTTTTTCATGCAAAACAAATTCTTGCAATGGATTCAGAATCATGACAACCCCTAGTTTGACCCCTCATATGCTACTAACTTAAAGCACGTTTATTTTCTTTTTTTAATATTTCTCTTTTCCTGTATAGTGAAGTCGATGGGACAGTGAATATGCAAATGGCCATAACTTTTTTCCGCGATGTTTCCAGCAGAGCAGGCCTGTCATTCTGTGGACCTTAATGACCAAACTAATAGATAAAACAGAAATAAAAAGTACGGCAAGACATCACAGGTATCACCCCTATTCCTTGAGCTTTTGGGCTTGTGGGTCCCTGTTTAATTGTATGTATCTTGTTAACAGGGCTGCTCTTCACATATGGTGTAACTGGTAGTGGAAAGACGTTCACCATGACCGGTTCTCCAGGTCAGGGTGGTCTTCTCCCTCGCACACTCGACATGATCTTCAACAGCATAGGTCCTTACCAGGCCAAAAGATATGTAAGACAATAAAATGTTTTCAGTCTTATATTTAGTTTAACACGTCACTGAAATGTTATCTTGTGGGGAATTGGCTCTCCAGTGCTATAAAATACTGTCTGTTACAGGTATTTAAGACTGATGACAAGAACGGCGTTGAAATTCAAAGTCAAGTTGACGCTTTGCTGGAGCGCCAGCGGCGTGAAAACCGCCCACCCGTCCCCAAGACACCATCTAAGTAAGTTTGTAATGTATATGCCCCTGTAGTACGCCAACAGTCTAGAATTTGGATGTATATTATTCCAAAAGGACTCATTCAATTCAGCATCAGTTCTGGGCAATATATTTAAATCACGTTTACACACTGCTGCCCGTTCTTTTCATTTTCATTCAGGGTCGTAAAAACTGGAATCAGTAATGTATCACTAATCTAATCTTGTCTTATTACTTCCACATGGTCTAAATTGTCTAACTTTTATTTATCTATTTTTAAAGACAAAAGCTTGACCCAGAGTTTGCTGACATGATCACACCAGAGGAGGCCTGTAAAGCAGACGAAGTGGATGAAGACAGTTGTTACAGCATCTTTGTCTCCTATGTGGAAATTTACAACAACTACATATATGATCTCCTTGAAGAAATCCCATATGATCCAATGAAACAAAAGTAAGTTTGTCCAGTGATTTAATTTCAGTGAATCCAGATAAATGAATCTGTGCTCTGGTTTTGTTAACAGTTTAGCTAAGTAGTAGGCAGATTTGTAAACAAAATAATTTATGTACATTGTACGCTAGTGCTGTAACGATTCATTTTAACAGCGATACGATGAACATCACGATACATGGTAGCTGATACAATACATTGGAGCATTTATGACGATTCAATAATATAAAATCGACACAGTAACTACTTGGCAAAGAAATTAAATCTGTGGACAGTGCAGGTTTTTCAGTTAAACAGTGATTCTCTGGCAAATACATGGAGATTGTATGTGTGAACACATATGGACAAACCCGCACTAGAGAATACACCCATTTAGCGATGGACCAGTGCAGTGATATGTAATGGAAAAGTAATTGATAATATTTTTCTTTTCTTAAAATTGCTAAATGCAACCATACAGTCGATTAGTTGCATTGCAAAATGATTCAATCCAGATCCTTTGCATTGCAAAACGATACGATATGTTGCAGTTTACATTTCGGTTGGATTGGATGAAATTAAATGTTTTAATGTTTTTATGCCTTTAATATTGTTACACCCCTAGGCTCAGGTACACTGGTTGGCAGATAAAATGTTTGTTCCTTTTGTTAGGTGGAACGCGGGAGGCACACCAGTGCGACAGAACACTGAGTTCATGTACGTGACCAGTGCACACCGTAGCCTTATGTAGAAAATGTTGTTCCCACTATGCAATCCATGTGTGTGTTAATGCTGCTTTGAATGTGTCTCTGAGTTATGCAAATTACAAAATGGAGACTTGTCTGCTCAATGTTCAGGTGCCTACCAGTAATTTGCTGTTGGGGAAAACTGTATTAGCGATGTTGGGTGCCTTTGCTCTGAAAATCTATACAAGTAGTGTAAGGCACATGCACCCCTGCTTTTTTCGTATGTCCTCTCAAAGTTGTCATGTCTTTATGTTGAATGTGCTGCTTTGTATGGCATTTTTGAATGTGACCGCTTAATTGCTTTCTATGACTGCTCCTGCAATGCAAAAGCTACCCGCAGACATGTTTGGTAGTTTAGTATGTGAAACGGCACATGCTGACATGTTTAGGCATTTAGCAGACGCTTTTAATCCAAAGCGACTTACAATAAGCAGATAATACGTCACTGTAATCAAGATAATATGTCAGTCATTCTCCTGCATGTTAAAAATAAATAGATGAGCAACTTCCTTCTCCTGCATGTTAGAAATAGGTAACTATGCAAATCCACACGTGTATGGTCTAATTCCATTGTTCTCGTGTATGGTCTAATTCCATTGTTCTCTTGATCTAGACCACCACAGTCTAAAATGCTCAGAGAGGACTCCAGCCACAACATGTATGTTGCTGGGTGCACAGAGGTTGAAGTAAAGTCCACCGAGGAGGCCTTTGAGGTGTTCTGGAGAGGTAAGCTGCCAAAAATATATACACACTCTCACAGTACACTGCAATGATGAGCTGAGATGTGACTGACCTGGTATTGCTTCACTCAAGGGTGAGCTCTGATCAGGAAATGACCCTGTGTAATCTTCTCTCTGAGCAGAAACTGAAAATGTGAGGGGTGGCTTCAATGGCTTAAGAGAAAACCCAAGCCACCCCATGAAGGTTTAAATGATCTGTCGGCTACATGTCGGGTGATTCTATTGGGGAACTTGTGTTTTGTTTCTGCCAGGTCAGAAGAAGAGGAGGATTGCAAACACCCAGCTGAACAGGGAGTCTAGTCGCTCCCACAGTGTGTTCATTGTCAAGCTGTTGCAGGCCCCCCTGGATGCAGATGGAGAGAACATTTTTCAGGTCAGTGTGAAGTTGTTTGTGGGGCTGTTTGTTCATCGCATCTGAGCTAGTTGCTGTTGGTTATGTAGGCCTAATTGCGACCGAAGGTCGCAGTTTAGTATGTGAAACGGCACATGCTGACATGTTTAGGCATTTAGCAGACGCTTTTAATCCAAAGCGACTTAAAATAAGCAGATAATACGTCACTGTAATAAGCAAGATAATATGTCAGAACATCAACAACAATATAACAAATGCATAGGAAGGAATATCAATCTAGAAAAAAACAATAACATGGGTAGACCATGCACCCAATCAGTAAAAAAGTTTCTAAAAAGCAAAAAAAAAAACTAACGAGCTTCATGTATGGTCATTGAGTGTTACAGTAGTGCTATGGGTTTAGGTGGAGTCTGAAGAGGTGAGTCTTCAGTCCACGGCGGAAGCTAGGGAGTGAGTCTGTTGTTCTAAGTGCGACAGGGAGTTTATTCCACAGTTTGTGGGCCAGGAGGGCAAATTGTGGAGTGGAGATGACAATAAAGTTGTCCAGTAATGTATTTGACAGTTCTGAAACATGTCATTTTGTGCTCTGCATTACTAATGTGAGACGTGAATGTGTTTCAGGACAAGAGCCAGGTCATTGTGAGTCAGTTGTGCTTGGTGGACTTGGCAGGGAGCGAGCGCAACAACAGAACGCAGGCTGAGGGTTACCGTCTGCGTGAGGCAGGTGTGTGTTGCCCTGGAAGTAATGGAAATGTTATGTTAAGCATTCATTCATGGAATGTTGACTTTTTTTTTTTATTATTATTATTATTATTGCAGGCAACATCAACCAGTCCTTGATGACACTGCGAACTTGCATTGAAGTTCTTAGAGAAAATCAGATGTATGGAACCCACAAGGTTGGCAATTGGAATCTTGAGTTTGCATCTAATGTAAAGGCAACAGTCTAGTTGTCCACTTGCACAGCTAATCTAAGAATTTCTTTCACAGATGGTTCCCTACAGAGACTCTAAGGTTACTCATCTGTTCAAAAACTACTTTGATGGAGAAGGCAAAGTTCGAATGGTTGTGTGTGTCAATCCCAAAGCAGATGACCATGAGGAAACTATGGTGAGTCTTTCCCCACATATCTGGTTTTCAAGAATCCCCATTGGAGAATTTGGTTATTACAGCAGACAGTTGCAATATACAATAATATGCAAGACCAGTATTGACAAGTGTATGGCAATATTAAAAGCGCATAAGGTGAGCTTGTGCTGGAAATGGTTTAGTTTGTTTTGTGAGGTATTGAGGACTCATTATATTATATCCTGTGCAGTTGGTGATGCGCTTTGCAGAAATGACCCAGGAGGTGGAGGTTGCTCGGCCGGTTGACCGACCGAACTGTGGCTTTGTGGCAGGCCGGCGTAACAGGAATGTGGCCTTCCAGGATGAGCTGTCTCGCAGGCTTGATGACCGTGGTGGTCCCGTAGATGAAGGTAACTTATCCACAATCTATAGGGTGCTATTAGAGATGAAATCAGGTTACACTTTATTGTCACATATATCCATACAAAGTACAAATGCAATGAAATGCTTCTGCCAAGAGCACTCCTCAGCCTTAATACTCAAAGACATGGTCACAGACGAGTGACCGACAAGAGGGGACCGTACCTATGTTCCTCAGGTTCTATGTTCCCGATGTGAGGTGGGGAACATAGAACCTGGGGAACATAGGTTGGACCCCGACAAGAGTGTGGACCCACATACCATGCAGGCCACACAAAAACAATTCCCAACAAACACACAACTTGCAATACCGTACAGTTTAAAAGGGGCTCAAAATAAAGCGTAATTGAATGGTGGCGCTGAATATCCAAATAATTTGAGTTGGATGGCATCCAATGTGTTAAATTCTTAGTAGGGTTTTGGGCCATTAACAACTTCTATGACTTGGCATAGAACTCTACTGTAATGGCATGTGGCGTTTTGGCGATGGTGTCATTGGTGTGGAGTCTCCAGTCAGTCAACATCTCCCATACTGTAGTGTAGGTGTTCAATTGGGCTCAGTTCTGGTAACTGCGAAAGCAGAAGCATGTGAATCAAACTTATCAAACCACATGGTTTCTTCAGGATGTTTTGTTATCCTGAGGAGACCTTGGCCGTCAGCTTGGATACTGCTGTATCAGGCTTAAGACTCATTGCCATTTCCTATTTATTGCCTGTAATTGGGGAATTTCGGGGCATGTAAAAGTCATCATTGAAATTCTGTGTTTCCCCTAGGTTTCCCCTCCTTGCCGACCGTAAACTTACCCCCGCTATCACCACTGCCCTCCTGTCAGCTGACGGAACCCCATGACGAAGTCACCCTTAACAGGCTGCTCGCAAAGCTGGAAGAGAGGCACCGGGACAGAAGATTGAGGATCGAGGAATGCAATAAAATAGGTCAGAATTGGTCCCCTTACCTAGAATGTTCCTTGTTCAATTGTCTCCACGAGGCCGAAAGGCATGGCTGAAGCTATGTTTTGCCCCCTGTCCTGTGCTCCTGCCTCAGTCTGTCTGTTGCCAGCTAATCTCAGCACCGTTGGCCCGGTCACTGCCAAACTGTGCACACAAAGATCATGAACGCAGCTTGTGATTTCCGTATGTCACGCACCACGCCACAATAACCTACAATACCTGACCCGGCCAGAGCCCTGTGCTTCCTATTTATCCTCTGAGAAGCATTTGCGGCTAAACGAGAAGTACTAAGTTTTGTGACTCATGCATCTGTTCACCCCTGTGTTTCAGCCAACCAGCTGCAGTCCATGTTACAGGAACAGGATGGCTGCCTTTCTGCAAAAGAAAATTGTCTTCGTGAACAAAACGGCAAGCTGGCAGACAAGGACAAGATCATTCAGAATCAGCAGGCTGAGCTTGAACGCATGGAGAAGGCAATCAAATTGCAAGAATACAAGGCAAGTTGCCGCTGTACTTAATATACATTTTATTGTATTGAACAGTCTTTGGCTTGTTGTGTAAAGACTACAAAAAAATGGTTCAACACTTAACAAGGGACCTGTGACAAAGAAAGTGCACACTTTCACAAATATGTGCAACTTTCATTCACACATTACCTGTGTGATTATGTGCCGTCTTAATGTGTGATTCACCCATTAAGGCTAAACTAGACGATACATTAGACAGTAAGCAGCTTATTAGGTGACATTAACACAATGTAAAATGTGTGTAGAAGAGATGCAAGTACCCATGCAGTTGTGAAGTTATTTAATTCTATTTGGGTTTAGGAAAATTGCCAAGGCATTGCTGTTGTCACTTAATCAATCATGATCAACGTTCTGATTAGGGCTGTCACAATTATTACATAATCGTCTAATCGCAATTATTTGAGGTAATCGCAATTATTTTGTCATAATCGTTTCCATGTTGAGAAATGTTAATATACTGTAGTTTCAAACACTTTCAAAAAGCAGTGGAAATGGCAGATCTACAAGCTCACAATGCGCCGCATCGCGAGTCGTGACGCGTTGTGAGCTTGTAGATCGGCTATTTCCACTATCGATGTTCTAAGTATAAAGTTGTCAAATATGTCGGTAAATTCTTTGTACATTTAAGTTATGTGTGCAACTTCAAAGCCTAAATGCTAAACAGAAATGTAATTGTCAATGACAAATACACAATTAAATCGGTAATCGCAATTATTTGAGTGACAATTAATCGTCATGTAAAATGTCATAATTGTGACAGCCGTCACAGCCCTAGTTCTGATGTCTTATGGATACATTCCTACCATGTTCTCTGCTCTAGGTTGGCATTCTGCAGAAGGCCACCGATGTTTATGAAGAGAACAAGCGCTCTTTGCAGATGGAATTGGGGACCAGAGAGCAGAAGTTGCAGAGAGAGCAGTCAGAGAAGAGGCGCATGGAGGAGCGAATGCAAGGCATGGTCGCTGACACAGAATTCAAGTGGCAGAAGGAATGTGTGAGTAACGCCTCATGGTATTTATAAAAGTGTTTGTATTTTGCCATCACAAATCATTAGCTTGCTGACATCGTTCGGACGGAGACCTTGATTTACACAAGAAACCAGGGTTTCCTGCAGCACTTTATTGGCCAGGGGGGCCCCCTGGCCTAAAATCTGTCCCCCCTGGTCAAGAGACAAGAGTCAACCTCTCCTTTTATGTTGAGGGCAAAAATAAGAATTAGTCTAAAATAAGGGAATTAATTTAGTTGTGTTTTCCGTCATCATGGGCACATTTATGTGTTTTTTATAGGGCAAAATTAAGAATTAATATTACAAATTAAGTGAATTAATTACTTGAATTAATTAATTAATTATCAAAAAAAATCGGCGCGTGCGCCATGAGATCCCCCCTGGTCAAGACTTTTTCCTGCAGGAAACCCTGAAACGATAGTATTTGGTTTGATTTGTATACTACTGTATACCTTTTCCGGATTTCAACCGTGTATCTATATTTCAATGTTAATGCCCTACTTTATACTTCATCATATGGCAGTGATGCACAAAAGTGAAGTAGTGAGAATAACCTAACGGCGATATCCCTTGAACCTTTTGTTGTTGCAATTTTGCTTTGACCATTTTGAATCTTATTGTATTATTATTTTTTTAGTTAAGAGGCTCTTTACTTTTACTATTTCATGCATCACGTTTACCATTTGTTATTTATTTTGTAAGACAATGGTCTTACTTTCTTTACTGACAATTATGCCTTGTGCAGCTGTCTAAGCAGTTAAACGCAAAGGATGAGGCTTGATTGCAGCTGTATTGTACTAGTTTTTATGTACAGTCATAAGCCTAGGACGAATTGGCAGGGTGACTGACCTGCCTGCTAAATGTTGACACATTACAATAACATTTGACCTATAGTGAGTTGGACATTTGAGGATGATGCACAGAAGAACATTTGACCAATTATCATCCTCTGAAGAGAGGGCAAAATAAAAAGCGCTGTGCCGTCGTGGGTAAAATCGTTTTCACATTTGTGACACCTGGGTTTTGCAGGACAGGAGAGTTCAAGCCAAACAGCTGGAAATGCAGAACAAGCTGTGGGTGAAAAATGAGAAACTCAAGCAGTTGAAAGCCATCGTGACTGAGAGCAAGGTGCCCAGTTCCTCAGATCCTCCCCCCGTCCCCCAGCGTCAGAGCAGGCCGCAGCGTCGTACGCCCCCTAGGGAGGAGCGTCTCCCTGCCAGGGAGGAGCGTCTCCCTGCCAAGAGATCTGCTTCACCCTCCCCTGTCGCTGTAAGTACATTTCCACTTAAGTACGCTTCCCCTTTCCACCTTATACTAACAGAATAGCTAATCCAATTGTGTCTGCTCAAGTTTAACATTTATTTGTACGTTATGAGCCAATTAATTCATTGTCACTTTACCTGATGTATTTGTTCTAATGCACTTTATTCTTCCTCCTTTGCTGCTGTAACCCCTTGTCTAAATTGAATGTGATTGACATGTAACTGTGGTGTCGGTGCATGCTATAGTAACTTTCAGGGTTCCCACGGTCATGAAATTCCTGGAAATATTTTGAAATTGGAACAATATTTTTCCAGTACTGGAAAAGTTTGGGAATTGATCAAGGGTCCTGGAAGGTCCTGGACATTTTTTTCCAGGACTTTCAAACCTTTTGACGTGAGCACGTGCGTGTTCATTGTGCACGATCCGCATGCACGCCACGGCCCGTTCGCAGCTTAAATATTCTGGAAAAGTTTTGGAAATTCATTGGTAAAGATGTGTGGGAACCCTGAACTTTGTGTGACCTGTATGCGCTCTCTTGCCACAGAGCTCTAGTCGCCTTCGCATGGTCAGCCAAGTACCAGGGTCAGTGACAGCAAATGACACTTTAGTTCCAGAGGGCAATACTACTAGACCCCTGCCCCTTTCCCCTAAACCTGCCACAACTAACTCGCCGTCTGTGGCCTCCTGCATCTCTGAGTGGGAGCAGTTGGCAATGCAGCACAGTGG
The DNA here is from genome assembly GCF_963921795.1 of Nannobrachium achirus. Lineage (NCBI taxonomy): Eukaryota > Metazoa > Chordata > Actinopteri > Myctophiformes > Myctophidae > Nannobrachium > Nannobrachium achirus. Next base: position 17,259,555 of record NC_137820.1, read on the forward strand.
GCCTGTTGCAAGCAGACTAAGGAGGAGAGGTGGGATCTGGTTTAGAGAGAAAAAGGAACCCTCTACTGCCCCTGATGTAGACGAATCGGCTGAAACGGCTTGTATGGTTGGTGCATTAGCAGAGTGCAGTGTTTAGGATGTTGAGAAAATGGAACGGCTCCCAAAAATATGTGATTCCTTAATGTGAAATTTGTCCCTATTCATTTCTTCAGCATTTTGATTTAAATTATCTTTTCATACTAAAATAAATGTCCCATCATCTTCACCGTTGCATTTTATCCTGAAATTGCCTTTCTTGATCTTACCTCTTTATCTTACCCTTTTTAAGTTAACCTTGTGGCCTTTATCTTACCCTTTTTAAGTTAACCTTGTGGAACCTTTGCTATTCAACTTTTTTTTCCCCCCACATGCAATCAATCTACATAGACATAGCTCATTCATTTGATACTTATGTGAAGTCACAATGTAATCTGTTTACACTACTTTTGTTCCATGAAGTGTAATGTTACCTTCTGCTGTTTTTCTGGCGGGGTTAGACCTCCACACCGGTACGTCCACTGCACCGGCGTTCCCGGTCTGCTGGTGAAAGGTGGGTGGACCATAAGCCCTCGTCCAATGTGGAACTTGACACTGTCATGCAGCCTGTCATCACCAACGCCATTAAGGTGTCCAACCCCAGAGAGAAGGACCTGTCCAAGTGTGACAAGTATTTACTGACCCACCAGGAGATGGCCTCTGATGGAGAGATCCAGACCAAATTGATCAAGGTACGCAAACGATGAAGGTGATTGAGTTCTGAGGCCAAACCCAGCAGCAGAAAGGTGTTTATCAGACTGCTGATGGGGTAGACGATACAAGGTTCCCATGGTCATGAAAATCCTGGGCAAGCTATGGAATTCCATTTTCCAGGCCTGACGAGTTTTGGAAACGTCATGGGGTGATCATCAATTTGAAAGGCAAAACAAACTGTTAAAACAAGTGCAAAACCTATTTAAATTAGACTAACTGTATTCATGTTAATGCAAAATCACGCAGAACAAAATCCCTCCATTTATGACCCTCAAAATGTTTTTGTGCAGCAGCAACTGTTGAAGTATATGGGATGAAATAAAGGAATGGTGTGTTCCGTCACACTGGTAAAACAAATATTATTTTGTTTTGCGACATAATATTTCACATCTTCGTCTGGTGTGAAGATCCAGTTGGGAGAAGTAGTTGTTTGCCTGAGATGCTAAAACACAGAATGGACTAACGAGAGGATTATTTTAGTAAAAGTACTTTGCTTTAACATGCTTAACAAACACAATATCATGCTGCCACGACCAAATGCATAAAAGGACAGTTTAATAGACCTTACAGTTTCCGCAATTCAAGCAAAAAAATCGTTAGCACGTCCAGTGTTGATACACATTTAAACTTGTCACATGTTCTTGTTTTACAGTACATTTAGACAGGAACACTTGTGTGTAGTTGTTGCTACAGTATATACAGCAGGGGTTTTCAAAGTGGGTGACGGGGCACCCTGGGGTGCCGCGAGATAATTTGATAATATTTGGAATTTATTTGGACACTTGAAAAAAATATTTAGTATCATTTAAACCTGGAGTACAGTTATTTTCAGTCAGTTCTAACCAAAATGGCTATTATCTCAACGTTTTCCTCGCAACATAATCACTAAAATATCATTACTGTCAGGCAGAAACCTCTGTTGCACAAAACTAGTGAAAACAGCCGATCTACAAGCACAGTGTGCTTGTAGATCTGCTGTCTTCACTAGTTTAGTACATTTTGTAGATGATACGGTTTTGGACATACAAGGTTTCCACCCGACAACGATGATATGCTATAAATATAAGGTGCTGGGAGTGAAAATTATAATGTAGGGGTGCCTCGGATAAAAACAAATATTTATGGGGTGCCCCGAGACAAAAAAGTTTGGGAACCCCTGATATACAGTATATAGAAACATTAAAAAGGAAGTAAAGAGGTTGTAGACAACTAACCTATGACCCACCCCCTCCTTACAGGGTGACGTGATCCAAACGAGAGGTGGAGGACAGGCGGTCCAGTTCACTGACATAGAAACTCTGAGACAAGAGTTCACCTCACAACCACGGTGGGTGCTCACAGTAAACTGTATCAAGAGTTGGACAGCCTTTTTTCTGTCACTTTTTAATGTCTAAATTATAACGGTCAGTCACTGTTTTAATGTCTTGCCCCTTTTTTTTTCTATATAAAGCCGCAAAAGAAAGTCTGCGGAATGCCCTGCTAATCAGGAAGAGCTCACAGGAGACTGGACTGACGTAGAGACGAGGGTAAGACCATAGTTTCTACTATCAGCCGTACGCCCATAGAATGTTAGTTTCTTGATTTAAAAATGATTGAAAACGGTGTTTATAAAATGTTTACAAAGATGATAAAATCAGTTGTAAAGGAGGTGAAATTACTATCTGCTGGGCCATTCATGGGAACTGCATGCTGATAATGACTTCCTATTTAGCTTCTAATCCAGCCGAGCTACCTTGCCACCTGGTGCTGGCAATAGATGCCAAACAATAGTTTTCCATCCAGTCTATGGTGCCATGCTGATGTATCGCAAATTATAACAGAACTTTCAGAATATCAGCAAAAATGTATGAGTTCGAGATGAGCAGTAGGTGGTGCATTGTCCAGTCAGTGACATTTTGACATTAATATAGATAGATATAGAGGACACGTCAGAAAAATTTCGTTTTCAGTGTCCACAAAAATCGTGCCATTCTATTTAACACCTGACTGGAAATGTGGGAAGAAATTATCTTGACTTAGTTAGAATTGTAAAATCAAGTTTATTATTTCTGTTCTAAGGTTCTATGACAATTAGGATAAAACGGGTTCGTCATTACTGCATGCAGAAATAAAAGATTGTCACTTTCTAAATGTGGAGCAGCAAATTTACAATTTTACAAAGCCTTAAATGTCATTGTTTTCATTGCCTTTCCCAGTGTTCTGTTGCTCTCGAGATGAAGGCTGGATCAAAGATGGGCCCTGGTTATGAGCATCACGGACAAAAGTAAGTAGTCTGTTCTCTTCCCCATTATATCTGAAAATAGTGCTAGTGTGTTCACAGCTAATTGTATGTTTTGTATTTACAGGCGCAGCAAACCGGGCAAGAATTGACCACTCCGCTAATCCTCACCTGGGCTTTTGTGCAATCATTAAAATATTTAACCTGTTCTGTGCTTATTATAAATGTGTATATGCATGGCTTTACCAAAGCAGTTGTATGAAATGTATATGGAATTTCTTTTTTAAGATTTTGCTACACTGCTGTAAACTCAGGAATAAAATTCCTATGAAACACTATTCTACTTCTTTGTGGGTAACAATTAACTTGTATAACTGTCAAGATTCACTTCTTCATAATGACCTCAATTTATCAAAGAAATGCTCGAGTGCAAGGACGTCATGATCTGTACATCAGAAGTCATTAACTCCTGTGTAGCAGCTCAGAGGTTAACGGGGATGTAGAGCGCTCAGTGTTGAGAGGGTGTTTTAAGACACTGGTTCTCAACCTTTTTAGGCTGCGACCCCCAAAATAATCACATTCTAACTGGGGACCGCCCACACTGACGAGCACTAAGAGTTGAGGCATTACATTTTGTATAACACATTGTGAAAATGGACGATCTATTGGCGATTTTCACAATTTCTGCCTCTAATATTTGACATTTTGGCCAGTGTTATTTGTTTTAGAGCTATTAAAAAGTCCTTAAATTGTCAATTTAGAAATGTGCAGATAACCGATACACTTAAACGTTATGTTGGTTTGTTTACTTTTGAATGAGCATGTTGCACACCAAGTTAATCATCTGGGGACCCCCTGACCCAGGTTGAGAACCACTGTTTTAAGACACTGGTTCCCAAACACTGGGTTTGGACCCATTTGCAGACACTTTCTTTTCTTTTCTTTTTTGGAGTCCTGGGCAAAAAAACTATTCATTAATTAATCTCAAAGATTTTTGATAAATACATAAAAAAAAAAAAGGATTCCATTATTAAAACATTTAAGAAGTTGCTATTTTCAATAGTTTGCCTCACGGGGAGACAACATTTTTCTTTTGGTCTTGAGCTAAAAGGCTTGGGAGACACTGTTTTAAGAGATGCCAACTTCCTGGTTAGATATGGATCAAATGGCAAAATCGACATGAAGTTGGTATTTTGGGACGTTATTGGCAGAATCTGTTTGTGCTAAAAAAGCCCTTGAGACTTATTTCACTGCAATGTAAATCGATGTAGAATTTTTTTTTATCAATTTCTAATCAGAGGAAGATATCAAGCCAATATAGCCACAGTCTGAGTGTCTAGATATACCACCAGAATGGTGGAAGTTGGTAGCCTATGTCGATGGTTCTCAACCTGTGGGAAATAATGTTGGGGGGTCTCCAGATGATAATGTCCAACATTGTTCTCTATTAGATCTGCTATTTTCACAATAGAACCGTGTTATACAAAATGTAATTCCTCAACTCTTGGAACTTGTAGGATGAGGGGGGGGGGGGTCCCCAGTTAAAATATGATTTATTTGGGGGTCGTGGCCTGAAAAGTTTGAGAACCACTGGCCTATGTCAAACTATTAAAGAACTGTAGATGCCTTACTGAACACTAGATGGAACCAGAGAATTGCTGTACAAATTAACTCAAAACTGGAGGCCAGTAGCAGTAAGTTAATGTTCACTGGGTTTATTTCCTCAGTAGCTAGTTCACACTCATTTGAAATCACATGCATGTTTTGAAATACACTGAATTATGCCCTGTGTGAGACTATATATTTTGTGATTGAATTGGTTGATCGATGAAGTTGATTAAACGATATCAGTAAAGACATAGACGGGACTATGAGGAGAGTGTTTATTTCAAAGCAGAGGTTCAACACATTGAAATGTTCTGCAAGAGCTCCAGGTTATCCTTTGCCAAGAGTGTAGCAATATTCTTTGTCATATAAACAAAGTCTGTTTTCAATTACTTTGGTGAAATTGCCTTACTGTGTTCATGCTTGATTAGATATTCATTATGTTAAACAAGGCACTTTGTATATAAATCCATATTAAATTTGTCTGGCTGGCTGCCCTGGGGCCAAGTCAGCTGGGTTCCTTGTGTAGAAAAACTAGCGTTTCCTGGTCTCCAGTGCTTTTCCTCCAAAGCCATGTTTTCTTTCTTTTTTTTCTTCTTTTTTTAACTATAAACTGACAATGTTGAAGAACATTGTTGTTTGTGTAACTCCTACTTTGGGTTATAACCCAATGTAAATAATTGAATAATTTTGTTCGAATTAGCATTGAGGCAGTCGACAGCCTTTTCTCAAAACCTGAAATACTGTCCATTTATCTTTATATCACTGTCCTACTTTACTACCTGTCAACTACATGTCAATTGAACAGCATTAGCCCAGTGATCACTGTAGTCATTGGCACACCCATCCAAGCCTGAGTACATAGTTGAAATCTCATCTACCACCACCAGTCTGGCTGCGTTTCAATTGGAAAGCACTGGAGAGTGACTAACATGGAGCCTCTTGGAGAGGGTCAAGAGCCCAGAGCAGCCAGCAGCCATTAAATTCACTGCTATGAGATATTGAATGCACTGCGTTTTGACTGTGCTCTGTTTGATGTGCTGCACCACACTTTCAACCCATGCTCCTCACGCTCGACCTCTGCAATCCAGGAGCAAAGGGGCATTATGACTCCCGAATACTCCATTGAAAGCATACTGTGATCAACCCAATTACCTAAAACAGAAGAGGACAGATCAGAGAATGTACTAGCCACGGTTAAAATAATTATCTACAACAGCTATACTAGCTGATTAGTAGCTGTTGCTCAAGAATGGATAATTCAGCATTTGATTGATATTAGACATAATGTACATCAATGTTATTAAACTTGCTAAAGGGAATATCGCTGTTCTACTGGAAAACACCTGTCAATTGGACCATCTAAATCCTTGAAAAAGAGATACTAATTGCAATGTTGTATTGACTATTTGGATGACTGAATGTAATAGGTTTTAAGCTGTCTTGTGGCTCAGGAGGGGCAAAACAATTTTCAAACCAAGCCATAGTGTATGAGTGCCATCCATAAACCAATAGCTTTAAGGTCATATGACATCGAAATTACATTTTAATGTTTTTTTTAATGTTTCCTGACCTCAAATACACAAAAAAACTGAGCTTTCAACATTCTGTGTTTTTTCTGTAATCTGTAGTTTTTAGAATAATTAGGCTCAGAAAAGTGAGTTCATTAGCCAATGGACATCGTCCAGGGGAGGGTGTGGTTGTGTCACCCATGTATCAACCAAGCTTTTCAACATTAAATCACTGCACCATACATAAAATGAGGGGATGTGCGGGGTGTTTGGAGAAGGTGCGGGGGCCAGGGCTTTGGGGGGGCGGAGCAGAGGCAATGATTGACATGACACAGACCATGAAAGTAACATTTTAATGCACGTTTTAAGGACCAGGACAAAGACTTTTATGATTGGTAAAAACTGCATGTCATAATTCCTTTAAAATGACATGGTCCAGTCCTCAATTCTGATCTGCCTAATCTGTATTCTCTATTTACATAACTAATCATCTTACCCACTGAGCTGAGAAATAGACTGCTCTTCTTGTCATATTGCCTTATATATGTTTGATATTATAGACTGCTCCTCTTGTCATATTGCCTCATATCTGTTGATATTATCTTCTGGCTATTTTAACTTGTGCAATAGGTTCACAACCTATTTCTGCTTATATCATTAGCACTCTGTCCCAAATCAGACTGTGAATAGTGGGCACAAGTTTAAATATGGGCGGTGGAAGTGTAATCCTATCCAGTATAGCAGCGTTCTAGCTTCTATACTTGGGGAAAGGCAACGTGGGGCATCTATGGTATGACGAGAGGGTTGAGTCTGTTCCAAGGCTATATCATAACAAGTGAATGGTTTTAGTTCTGAAGGACATGTTGTTGCAGGCACTTGTGTGTGTGTTGCACACGCACGCACGCACGCGCACACACACACACACACACAGACACACACACACACGGCTATCCTGTCAACCGTGACCCCTTTGCAAGGCCTTCCCTCAGTGGTGAGGATAAGATGCTGACAATGGAAGTCAATTAGTGGGAAACTAAATTGCTGCATGGGAGAAGTGCTGTGCTAACCAAAGCTCTGAGAAGGGCTCTTGTGGTACATCTCAATATGTCAGGGCTGTAACTGCCTGCCAGTGAGATGCGTCAGGACAGAAAGATATGAGAATGCAGATGAGTGTTGACAGCCAGTCAATTGTCATTCAGCCTGTCTCCAGGCCCCAAGAGACTAATCTGGCTCTTTCTGTATACTTCTCACTACTTGCTCACCTTGTGCTCCTCTACTTTAATGCATACTAAGGCCTGATTTTTACTTTAACACTGGTGTCGCACATCGAAAATATCAGATCTACAAGCGTACACCACACTAAGTATAACTCAGGTAGGCTAGGCATGACACGTGGCAAGGGCAAGGCTGAGCTGAATGTCAATGCCAGATAGATAGGCCCCTTCCCGCTCGCTCTTCCGCTGGTGTAGTTGCACCGAGGAGACGGGTCAAAGAGTCACGAGCGCCAAGGGAGTCCCTGAGGTAAAGTTTGGTTTTCAGCTCTTTAGAACCACACTGGATGGGAATTGCTCTGACCCTTAAGCGCCCGTGGTTAGTGGTTCGGAACACCTCATCCCATCTGCTCCCTCCTCCTCCTCCTCTGCCTTCAGTCCCTATCTCAGCTGTTGTCACTTGGCTGTCCTACATAGACCCGTCAGTATATCTGTGTACAGCTACAGTACATCAAAGACTGAATGCTCCCGCTGTGTGGATGATGACTATTTTTAACAAAGACCACAGTAGATGCATGTCTGTCATGGCCTGTTTCATCTCTTAACAGCCTCCAGTCTTTGCCTGACACAGACTGTTGTCATTTTTAGCATTAGCGGTAACAATGAATCCATTTGTCTCCGGCTTGTTGTTGTGGTTACTCATCAACGTTGAGGATGGGGGATGCTGGCCTCTGGCAAATGCAATTCAAGCCGTGAGTGATTTTTCCTGAAAATATTACAAGTCCTTGTTGTGTACGCTCATTATAGCCAAAGTGGGCTGAATAATGCTTCCCCACCCCCTCTCGTCTTTGTTCTTGGCAGAAGTCTAAGTGCTTGCAGCTGTCAGAGGAGTGTATTCTCCTTGCCCAGTGTTGTGTGGCTTGGCCGCGCTTTAAGTGGCTGTGTCCTCGCTGTGGTGACAGTGTGCCACGACTGATTTCCGTCGACTCACTTTCATTGTGACCACAATGTGTCCCTCACAGAAAGATCCAGTCCCTTTTTTTTTTACAAGTGGTTGATCTCATCTAGTTAATGCCGTGGCATAACAGGGCTTTGCGTGCAGTTGGCTGATTATTTACGCAGTGCTCCAAGCAGTTTGCTGATGAAATGAAGGGAAAGGAGATGCCAGACATGATTGTGCTGAAAAATGCACCATCTAGAATGATGTACCATGATTGAATGAATGCTATGGCAGAGATTGACACGTGCTCTTGAATCACACAAATTTTCATACTAACTTCAATGCTACACCAGTTCAAAGGTTAAATGGGTATTAAAACAATTCATGACTTATCGCTTATTAGCCCTACCAAGCAGATATCAGGTGTTCCCTGTTTGCCACAACAAAAACGAGCACAGTATTTTTAGCCTTTGTCCTTTGAAGCCAACAGAACAGTGCTGTCATGCAAATGACCCAGACTGGAACCATGTTATCTATCGACCATCATAGGTGGCATTTAGAAGAGGGTGAAATAGTACCACATGATTTTCATAAGTGCATGAAACTCAGCAGATCCCCACGCACAAACTCCCACATGTGCACAAACACAAAGGCACACTGCATCAACTGTTTAACGTATCTTTAAATAGTCTGCAACTGCATAGGCCTACTAGCACGCAATATGCTTTGTAAATTGTGGGACATCACAACAGCATAAAGTGTTACATGGTAAATGGTGCATTTATATAGTGCTTTTATCCAAAGCGCTTTACAGAGATTGTGCATTACATTCACCCATTCATACACCGATGGCGGAGGAAACCATGCAAGGCACCAACCTGCTCATCGGGAGCAATTAGGGGTTCAGAGTCTTGCCCAAGGACACACAGTAACTCTGGGGGAGCCCGGGATCGAACTGGGAACCTTCCCGTTGCCAAACTGCCACTGCCGTCCCTGGTTGCTAATTTATTTTCTCTAGCAAATCATTAAGATATATGAAGCAACACCACGTGTGAGTATAAATACTGAGGTAATAATACCCATGTGTACAAATAAGATAGGACACTGGTTAGGATTGCATTTGACAAGTTGAATGGGTGCCATTCAAAATAAAGCTCACCAGATTACTGTGGATTCATGAAGCGTTACTACCACCTCCACTATACAGTAGTACTCATAGTTGATCTGCATGATTTATGACATACTACATGCATTCAAACATTACCTGAGGAACACATCTGCGTTGGCTTTACTGTATACTAATGATCCAGCACAGGTCTGATAAACTGAAGTGAGAATTCAAATGAGGCTCAACCTGCCTGCGAGGCTAGCTAAAGCAAACACAAGGACAGCTGGCAGAGAAATCATTGTGACTAATGTTCTCAGTGTGAGACAGGAGCAGGACTGTGGGTGGCTATTTTAGCACGCTAAGAAGAACAGACTTTGCTTATCTTTCTATGGCATGCAGCGTGACTGTGTGATTCTACCGGTGTCTGCTTTTGTTTGCTTTGCTCCTCCGGTAGCTAGATGTTGTCACTGTATAGCGCAAAACCATGCATAATCAGACGTTGTGTTGTGGTTGTGGTTGTATTGCTCCACCTGACACAACGTAACCTTTTCAGATGGGAATGAATGAATGCCTTTGAAATGGGGTGACATGACATAATCTCAGTCACTAGTTACCTGTAGAGGTGTGGCACACTGTTATTTCCAACAAAGCTGAAGGCCTTGCAAAGGGGTCACGGTTGACTGTGTGTGCATGCGTGCGTGCAGCCGATCTCACAAATTACTACACCGATCAGCATCATAATCATATTTCTTGGGCACGCTGCCATTAGGTCGACAAACAGGTATAAAATCACAGACATACAAAGCAGGCGTTGTACAATTTCCACCCTTATGCTGCATTCACACTGAGAGAAGCCAAGCTAATGGTTGGCTTGGTAGTTCAATGTAATGTCTATGCAAACCAGCTTTAAAAAAAAAAAAATCCTTTTTTTCCGAGCATGGACATTTCTAAAGCTGGTTTGCTTAGACATTACATTGAATTACCAAGCCAACCATTAGCTTGGCTTCTCTCAGTGTGAATGCAGCATTAGTGCATTCACCATTGCTCCCCATAATTTAGTATTTCCCCACACTTTGTTGTGATTAGTCCATCCTTGCTAACCCCCAGTCGCTCATGTAGGACGTTGTACAGTTGCAAGCGTCCGTCCGCTGAACTTTTCAACTGACAGAGAGGAATTTCACCAGGAAGCACACGCCATGCTCCCTTGTTCCGCTCAGTGCTGAACAGGCACCCTGACCCTGGGGAGTCACCGGTGTGATGCGAGAGATTAGCCAAGGCCAACTCGGGACTCCTGAATTGCTGCCCTCTACAGAGTCTAGCATCAGGGTCTTGAGCTCTGCAGTGTTGTAGCTCCGCTGTTGCGCCACAGTGCGTCTACTTGGGTGTTAGCCTCTTCCCTTTCCTGGCTGTGCCCTGGGTTGGCTCCCACAGTGTCAGTTTGCTTGCTACCAGTTCTGGGTGCCTGACACAGTGCCCAACCGGCCTTATCCTTCTCTCTGTGACCCTTACTTGTCTGCGACCTGCCATTCGTAGCTACGAACAGCTGCCTCTTGAGGTCTTCTCCCATGTCTGATGTCCACTCTCTCCTCATCCCATTCAGGGCATTCCGGGCAAGTGCGCACCAGATCTTCACATTCTGTTGCGTTGAAGCAGTCCAGGCACTGAAATATCTGAAGGCCTCGACTACCTTGAGCACCGTCCTGTCGGTACTGGCAATGTTAAATGCAGATATATTTTCTTTTCTTCTTGGCATTGAGCTTGAGGCCAATCTTCAGCACTCCATTTCTACTGCCAGTAGTACTGTAGTTCTCTTCCTTTCTCTGCTGTATCCAAGACTAATCTGCTCAGGACCAGCGTGAACCCCAGTGTCTTCTCCCTGCCACTGATTGTGAGGTGAGTCTCAGGAAGGGGCTAGAGGTCACCCGGTAGGATGCCCGCGAGGATGGGTCTGAACCTTGGCTCGAGTCCGTCTATATAGCTTGCCCCTATCATCTGAAACCAACTCCGTAGGCCCAGAGAATGTTCATGAGTTTCTATTATATGGTGTCAAAAGCTTTTTGGAAGTTGATGAAGGTGATCACAGCTGACAGGTTCTGATCCCTGACACATATACAGTAGCCTCCTCAGAGTCACTATCTGCCCGACTGTAGTAGAGTTACCAGAGTTATACAGTATATATTTTTGAATACGTCAAAGACAACATGCACAACGTGCATGTGTGTGTGCACATGACACAGAAGACAGAGGAGATGCAATTTGAAGTATTATTATTGGGGTGTGCCTCCTGGCAGAGATTCCAGTGAGTATCTCTTGGTGTTTTGAATTCATTTAAATCTAGTTCCTCACTTCTCAGGACACCTCCCTCTCTTTGCTCTCATAGTTGGAAGAATCTCCAAGGACACATATGGTCACAAGACCGACAAAGGTAGCCGGAATGTTCACAATGGCCTTTTATCATGATTGTTAAATACATCCTGGACCATGGGTCATCGGTTGTTTCGGGTCTTTCGACTTCAGATTCCCTTGCCCACACGACCCAACTGGGAGTGATCACCTTGTGTTCAAGTAACATTCATCCATGGCTTGTCCCTTCTGATCCACAGCCATCTTGAAGCTTTCTCTGCTGCCTCTGAAGCTCTGCTGATGGCCTTTCTCTAACATGTACCAGTGATGCCCAGGAGGCTGTAGGCTTTGCACAATGATTTTCCCTCAATGGCCCTCCCTACCACTTTCAAGGGTAAGCACCTTGCATGCCACCCCTGTCTGTGGCACTCCTCCACCAGCTCTGCAAATTTCTCCCTCTTCCTTTCAGGGCACTGGGATGACCACCTGTGTCATAAACCAGCGCAATGTCCCGTTGAAGGGTAGTCTCCACAATGTCTTTGGGGAATTGTTGGGTACCCAGGTTACCCTCATCTGCCAGTCGTGAACAGTTCCAAGAAGGCCTCTCTGGGCTTTTGGTCATGGATTTGGATGTTGTCATGCTTGATTCATGATTCAGTGTCTGAATGGTTATTATGATTAATACCTGGATGAATACTTCAACTTTCTGTCCAGCGTTTTGCACTGAGTGCACACTGTTATGGATAAAAGATTAAGTTAGCATGGCACTATGCTTCTTACCACTTGGTATAATTGAAAGCTGCTGGAACTGAAATGCCAGCTAACAATACCTTCTACTACCATTATCAGCCACGCGGTATCATCATGTGTCCCTTGTTAGTCTCCCTGCTACAGTCGAGAAGGGTTTGTGATATAAACAGAAAATAAGTCTGTGTTTAACATAAGTTAAAAAGAGCTTGTTCAATTATTAAGTTAGCAATAGTGTTATTTTCAAAGTAAGTAAAAGATAATGATATGTGAACAACTCTGCCTTATCTACAACATATCTACAGTGACGTGCCAGGCTTTGTTGCTGGGGTGGTGTCATGGGAACAAGGTCTGCTCTGTCCTTGGGGCACCTGATCTTATATTCCCTTTCTTTCACCCCCCCCCCCCCCCCCCCCCTCGCCCATCTCTCTTGCTCACTCTGAGCGAATGGACATGCAGCTGTCATAACTGTAGGATGGTGCTGCATGTTGGGAGTGCCTGTTTTTGCTATAATCTACGATATCCCGGCCAGAACAGAATACTACACTCTCCACTGTATCCCTCGTTCTCACAGCCCCTCTGCATGATCAATAACCACATCAAAGGCTTGGTGGAGATAGCAGGATTCTTTGAAGCATGTTTGTGGAGCTGGATTTGCTGAGCTAACATGGTCTTCACAGGACCCCCCCCCCCCCCCTCCCCCCCTCCGAATAAGCTTGTTTGGCTAGCATCCTCGCTGTTTGCAGAGGAACTGAATAGATTCTAATGGAGAACAGACGAGGCCTCTCCCTTGTCTTTCTTCTCCCTTTGAGCAGCTAAATGCATCAGGCGGTGCCAGTGCCGCTGCTCATCTGACATATGCTTCACTGCATGCCAGCTCAAATATTTATCTAATATTAAATTGGCTGGAACATTTTTGGAAGCCGTAAAATGCCGGGGAAATATTTCTCAACAAGGACACCAAATAACATGCGTCATGTCGCGCCATGCCAAGTGCAAATATGCAGGGTAATTATTGATTGAGAGGAGATGGAGTGTAAAGACAACAGCAATGCAGCTATTGTTAATGGGTTACTTTATGTCATGTTGTTCCTCGGAGCGGGCGGGCAAGAGTTTCCAGCGGTGATTACTCCACATATAAAACACTGCTCATGTCCCTGGAAAGCTATTAACTATTTACAAAAGTGCTTTCCATCTCCTAAATGGCAATGGTGCTTTTGGGAAATTGTATGCTGTGAGAGGCTTGTGAAGCTGTGAGGGCGGGTGGGGGTTCAGGCACAATAAACGCAATAGCATGCAACTCTGCCAACTGCGCCCTGGTAGGAGGATGTCAGCAACTTTGGAAAAATGGGAATGTGGAATCATCCCTTTGTATGCACAGCATCCTGACAATGGGAATAATTGATTTAATTGAAATTACATAATAAACCACATCCTTGCGCCTGACATCTCACATTTGTAAGTTACGCAACCTGTTCTGGTACAGTATGTAATTGCACAATCTGAGGTTTTGACTCTTCAAGTGAGCTGTAATTCTTTTGAAATTGAAGCGTCGTAAAATGCCGATGTTTCATTCTGTTCCTTGTAGTCACTATTTGTGCCAGGGGCATCAGTGAACTTGCAACCCCCCCAACACACACACACGCACGCACGCACGCACGCACGCGTGCACACACACACACACACACACACACACACACACACACACACACACACACACACACACACACACACACACACACACACACACACACACACACTCACACACACACACACATTTTAACAATGTATGTGTGTCCACACAAGGGAGGGCATAAGACAGATTATAGGTTCAGTAAGGTTACATTCACAAAGTCATGGATGTACAGTATGTCCTCATGATACAACCAGCATCGCTCAGCACAAGTGGCAGCCACCAATTACAGCAGAGACTTTGCCGGTCTTTCTGCCTCGTCTTTATAGAAATAACTCAGAGGCGGGTAGACAATCTCACACTCTTTTTTTCATTCATTCATTCGTTCGTTTGTTTGCTCACTCACTCACTGACTGACTGTGTGTCTGTGTCTCTCCCCCTCGTTCTCTCTCTCTCCCTCTCTTAGTCTCATTTACATTATGGATGCTTCATTTAGCTTACATGACTGAATGAATACATAACCTGAGGCAATAAAAAATACAGCTAGGGCCTGCGGGGATAAAATGAGACCACATGAGCGGAAAAGATTGCTGCACTGCCATCTGCGGATGTTTAGAGCCCTTCATTTGCTTCTCTCCTTTCATGTGGTTGACAAACATGACCTGTCCCTGACCCAGCTGGAGAGCCTCTGCAAGGTATTCCGGCCAAATACCATGACTGATGATCCACTAAAACATAGTTTGGGAAAAACAGTAATGCAATAATTATGGCTTTATTTAGCAGCAGATTAGAATGGCAAGGCAACCCCAATGATGTATTTACATTATTGCGACCGAAGGACGCAGTTTACCATGAGAAATGTCACAGCTTGGCCGTGTGTATACGTGTGTGTAGACACATTTTTACAGTCTATTGGTTGGTTCCCTTGACACATCACTGTGACATCACAGGTGATATAACAGGTGACATCACCTATGTAAAAGTCCATATATGGGTATTCCCCAGAATCCATTTTATGCCCATATATGAAGATCCCTGATGTCATCGATATATATCACTGGCCAGATGGCCAAGACATGGCCCATATCTGTGTGGCTGGTTCAGATAGGGATCTCCATGTATGGTCATAAAAGATATTGTATGTTGTGATGTCATGGGAACCACTCTAACAGAATCCCTTTTATGCCCATATATGGAGATCCCTGATGTCATCAATATTAAGCCCATATCTAACAGGACTTCATATGGGAATGCCCATATATGGAGGAAGACAGCCCATATCTGTGCGTCTGGTTCAGACAGGGATCTCCATGTATGGGCATAAAAGGGATGTACTATTATACAGTACAGTACATGGATCTCCATATATATACATCACTGGCCAGATGGCCTAGAATTGGTGCGACCTCGCCAAGGTTGCATGTCACCCTGAGGCGTCTTACTAGTATATATACTGTGTGTGTGCGACGTGTGCGTGTGAGTGCGTGCGTGTGTGCGTGCGTGCGTGCGTGTGTGCGTGTGTGTGTGTGTGTGTGTGTGTGTGTGTGTGTGTGTGTGTGTGTGCGTGTGTGTGTGTGTGTGTGAGTGCGTGCGTGTGTGTTTGGAAACGCAAGTGTGAGAGTGAATGGGTGCGCATGCTGTGTATTGTAGGCAAGGTGCACTGTTTGCTTGTGTGTGTTTTATGGTTGAGCAGTGCTGTTAACACCATAGCAGCAATGTGTAACTGTAGATAAGCTTTTAATACCGGTATTCAGATTGAAAAAAGAAAGAGCCATAGCACACAAGCTTTCATTTTCCATTGCCAACTGGTATTTAGAGTACAGTGCTTCGTTTATGTCACAGAGATACAAAGGACAAAGGAGACAAAGGCGCTGTAGAATGAAGTGACAATGCAATTCTACAAAGTGCAGATTCAATGTCATGTGTTCAATGACACAAAAACACACGTACAAAACAACAACTTATTTCACAAGTGGTTGCTAATTGTGCCTGAGCCATAAAGATTTTAGAGTAAGACAACATTCGTGGAGTGACACATTGCGGGAACCACGCCTCAAGACCAGGCTGTGGGCTCCCTACTCTGCTTTACATTAGCACCCTTACTCTAGCATGGACAGGTCCATGGCTGTTATCTCAATGATGTTCTAATTCTAGTCAAACAGTTCTGTGTTTGACTCAATAGAAGCAGTGTTAGTCAGGAGAGTCAATATTGGCAGAGCACACAGAGCAAGGCTGGTGGCGAGAGAGAGAGAATGAGAGAGGGTGTAGTGCTATATGGGGGTGACGGTGCGGTGGTGGGTTGGGTGGATGCTGTGATGATGGGAGTGTGCTCTGCCGGTGAACCTTGACTGCTTGGCGCAGCAATAATAATAAAGATGCTAACTGATAGCAAACCCTTGCTTACTTTTGCCTCGGGAGCTTCCGTGTTTGACAAGAGCAACGTTTCTTTTATCACCAGAGTCTTTCATGTGAATGTTATTGTTTGACCCAGAGTTCCTCCATTCTCTGCCGCCTTTCTCACCCTCTTATCCTTGGCTAGCCAATGGCATACAGCACGGTCTGGCCAGGACGTGTTGACACCTCTGAGTAACAACTCAAGGTCCCAGGTAGAGGTCTCAGCGCTGAGACCGAGCTTATTACAGTCTACGCGAGGGCAATCTGCCGCCTTCACTGTGGCTGCCAATATCTACAGTGCGATTATGATAATGCCATTACACACACACACACGCACGCACGCACACACACACACACGCACACACACTCTCACAAAGATCCACACAAATATTGCATTTGTCCTTCCATTCAACAAAGGCTGTGCAGATGGATAAGCATTGAAAACATTGCGGCAAATTACAGTATAAGAGGGCAACTGAGCATGAGTCCTGCCTAATCTGCAAGCATGAAATAAGAGGCAAGGATTACTAGGTCTTTCGTTTGTTCAGGGTTCATCCACCATTCCAATTTATTCTATAGGCTGTTGTTGGAAAACAAGAACTGTAATACTAAATGTCTGCCAAGCTTGGCAATAAAACAACAATAACTTAGCCAATGGAAAAATAATAATCCATTAACCAGAACGATGGCGTGATGATGAATTGATCTCTTTCATTCTGTTGGGACACTGTTCTTTGCTTGGGTACTGACTGTATATTGTGCCAAAAACAAAAAAGGGAAACAAACAAATGGACTATCAAGGTATTCCCATTCCTGTCCAGAAATGCTAAATGAACAGAAAATAATGGATAATTGCTCGCACCCATATAGCTGGGCCTATGCACCATCCGTCTGTAATGACAGAAAACTGTCAGCCATGTCCGATTGAGACTGCAGCCTTGTTAGTGGTAATAACTGCCGTAAACAAACACCAGCTCTGTATTTTAAGGTCATCACAAACATCAGCTCCAAACCTTCCAGTCAGCACAACAGAGAGGCCTCTGATGTGGCAAGCGCACTCCCTCCTATTTAAATCTGCTGACATGTGAAAAAGCAACATTAGCTAATGCACTACTTAAAGACCATAATCGCTCTTTCCCCTACTGTTAATGAATGCTAATTAGAAGTCTGGAGCATTTTTTTTTCCTGGTCCGCGCTGGCTGCTCCTCTAATGTGCCGTATTGTTCCTCTTCTCGCTCCAGCTCAGCACTAATGCTGCTGTGCCAGCTATTAAAGTCAGATAAGCCATCCATCTTTAGCGTTGCCAGCCAAAAAAAGCCACTAATAGTCGAGCCACAAAATTGCGAATTTCCGTGGTTTCCTTTCCCCCTGTTTGGCTGTTCTACTGGCTGGTAAATGTGTGCAGTGGTGCAAATGGACAGGGATTCATCCTGGGCCTCCAGAATATCCTGTCAGCCTGAGGTGCTATGTGTGAGTCCATCCCTCCTACGAGCCTTATTTAACAGTGCTGCTGCTGCACCACAAAAACACTTCCTCAGAACCACAATCTCCTCCTGTATGAGCTGGGTGACTTCACCTGGGTTGCTCCCAAAGTCTACAGTATAGTATATGGCTGCCGTCCTGGAGCCCAAAGATGTTACACAATGTCTCGCTGTAAAAATCGAAGAGTGCCGTTTTAGGCCTCCACGCCAAACTATAGTATATGGACATTGCTCTAAGAAGGTTAATAACACAAGTCAAGACCATTACTTAGGGTTTTCTTTAATGAAGCTTGACCAATCCCCATGGCACCCCAGGCAACCTTCCAGGTTCCAAATTGCCAATTCTTTTGGAGTGATTATAGCTTGTGAAGAGTCCAGACTGAGTGTAGACCTGGCACTGGCCACAGCCGGTTGCCCCATAAATCAGCAACAAACCACTCCCATGACAGGCAGGGCCATCCAACTCTTCAAAGGACTATACCAGTCTAATTCTGATGTTTAGCAATGAGCACAGATAGCCCCTGTCATTATAACATATTCATCTTTAAAGTTCCATGGTATGGGTAATTCTCCGTTTTGATTGTCACTATGCAATGCTATTACTCTAATGAAAGCCATTCAAAAGTTTGCATTGATAACAACTCGCTTGGAAAGGTTCTGTATTTTGTCATCAAATTTAGCTTCCAACGATATTGATTTATTAACCTGACTGCGCCCGATGATGGCAGCAGTGCATATGCCTGGCTGCATATCGCTCTGCTTACCATCATCTGGGATCGCTCGGGAAGACCCGATGTAAGGGGCGGGCCATGTTTTCAAATTCTTTAGCAGGTGATTGGATGTGGCCGTCTCTCTATCAGTCTGGGAGTGCCAACTCCAACCACTCATATTGGCCTGTCTGCATCCACGTGGTCTGCAATCAGACTCTATTGGTTCAGAGCCGCTCAGAGCCCGCCCGTAGCTGTCGCTGATTCGTCCGGCCCGGGACTTTACGAGCGTTATCAACTCCCCCGAGAGATCTCAGATGGTAAAGTAGGGCGGTATAGCCTACGCACTACTGCCACCATCTGGCTCAGTCAGGTTAGAGTTATAATTCATGTTGACAAAAACATGTCAAGTACTTTCTGTAACATTTATTGGACAAAATGTAAACAAACAATATATATAAAAAACACTGGTATGGTCCTTTAAAACACATTTCATAAAACTATAGGGTTTATTCCACTGATCTAACTTGCAAAGCTCTAGTAAAGAATTTCTAAATTGCTTTCATTGAGAAGGAAGTGTGATGCAGAATACACTAGAGGACTGGGGTAGTTAGGAGGGTAGCACCTCTTGTTATTCTGGGAGGAAGTGGCCTCCTATTACGCCTTAAGCACTCAGCAGAGACCTGAGCTAAAGCTAACAGTTCCATGTGTTCTCGAAGTCTCCTATCCCCATTTTGGGAAAGCTCAACCCAATGCAAAGACCCAGATGTTTAGATTTTATAATATACTCCTGTGTAGCTCGTTCCCTCCCATGAAACTAGATCCATGACAGAACGCTGAAGCACAATGACTCGGGGAGAATTGAATGGCTCACTTGTGGCGTGCTACAATTTGCAAGGATTACAATTTGGAGTGCTGAAACTGTTGAAGTTATTTTTCCCTCCTCAGTATTTTTCCGCTGTTCTGCCTCGGCTATCACTGAAGAGCCTGGCAAATGAATTGATGTAAATGTCCTAATCCCAGGATGTTCATCTTCACGTAGATGAGACGGCGGTGTCTTAAAACTCTCAAATACCTGGAACGCGCCCGAGTCGCGTTAGATTTTAACCACTTTAACCATTATTTTATGCTTTAACTATTGAAAAATAGCAGATATACAAGCTCACAGCGCGGCACCGAGTGCCGCGCTGCGAGCTTGTAGATCTGCTATTTTTGAAAAATCGTGAAAATGTGTGCAAGTCTATGAATATCTTTGACCCGATCTTTGACCCGACTTCTAAATCCTTCCTCTAAATCAGTGGTTCTCAAACTTTTTCATGTCAAGGACCCCCAAAATTACAGGTATTTGGCCACGGACCCCCATCTCAAAATATGTTGTTCCAGGGACCCCCCAGAAGCAAATATTTGAGTTACAAATGTTCGCTTTTAAATAGATATACTCAAAGACTTGCAAAGAAATATCCTGATTTTTCAAAAATAGCAGATCTACAAGCTCGCAGCGCGGCACTCGGTGCCGCGCTGTGAGCTTGTATATCTGCTATTTTTCAGTAGTTAAAGCAGTCAATAATCGTAGGCCTAAATGGGTTAAATAGGGGAAACCACGGAAGTGATTAGTTTATGGAGCCTGTAAGAGTTATGATTCTTGTGGTTCTGCAGCCTTGCCCTGTGCCTTGGCACAGCAGCATGTGGGAAAAGTGAACTTTTAATGCTGCATGACTTTATGGCCGTTCATCATGTTCTGTTTGACAGGTACAGGGTGAGGTTTACTCTGTCCCCTGACAGGCTGGGGTTACACACCCACAGGCTAATGGGTAAACCAGATTATAGAATTGCAAAATGACTGTCTATCATCTGTCAGAGTAGTTACTTTTACAATGTATAGTCTATTAGCTACACATTTGTTAGCCAGTATCCATTTGTTATTGAACTACAGTATTCAGTGACAGTGAATACATTCTTTAAGTGCATGTGACACGAATTGCCCCAATTTTGCCAAAGTCAACATACATATCAGTGTACATATCTGAATTTTTTTTTCCTATCTATTTTTCTTTTTAACATATTCATCATGTCTGTTGTTTGGTAACAGTATTTACTTTACTGTAAGTCATTTTACTCTCCTCTGTTCTTAACACTTTACCAATTTGTAGGTGACTTTGATTGACTGAATACTTTATTAGTCCGAAATATAAACAGCACGTGGTACAGTAAGACATGCTAAAAGGATAACACAATTGTGGTCCATTTTATTCAATTCATCAACATAGCATAAAATAATAAAATCTTACGCTCTCAAGAGTGAAATAACTGTTAAACATCTGCATTAGGCTACTTAATTAAGTCTACACAATTAGAGAATGTAGAAGAATACAGCATGTAATTGTGGACAAATCTCATATTACAACACAATATTCTGTCTTGGGTCTGAGAGCAAAAATCTCATCAAAAGGTTGTCCGTGGCTCATAGGGTGAATAAATAATGTAATATATATATATATATATATATATATATATATATATATATATATATATATATATATATAGTATGTATGTTACAGTTAGTTTGGGTAACTCAGTTCGATTGGGGTAAGATCGCTCGTTTTGTATTTCACCACACCCCCCTACCACCACCTGGATCAATTCACTTTGATATTCACTAACACACCTGTGTAATTCCCAGATGATGCCACAAGATGGCGACAACATGGCCATTCACTGTGGCTCACGCTTCACTGTGTTGTCGTTGACATCACTCATCTGCGTCCCCTCTTTGTTTATCTACTAGCCTAGCTCAGCTGTGTTTAGCCATTAGCTTACTATGCCTAACCCTAACCCTAACCTTAACTCAGTTAAACTATGCCTAACCCTAACCCTAAACCTAACCTCCGTGGGGTGAGGCGCTATCCTGCCGCCGCTCCATTGTCACCCAGGTGGGCACATCAAAGCGTGTGTGGATCAAAGCGACCACTTGCTCCGCCTCGCGCCGCACAACGAGCGCTCCTGGTCTCAATCTAACTGAATCTCAAACTAACTGTGACATATTTATATGTGTAGCTTAGTGGGTAGAGGGGCCATCTGGTAGTCAGAAGGTCACCAGTTTGACTCCTGGCCGGTCTGTGTCAGAAAATAATATTAATTGATGCATTTGGAGATTTATTTGTGATACAATGGTGAGATCTATCTATACATAATTTATCATCTTCGTATGACAACTAATGGCACGTTTAATTCCCCACAGCCTTCTTCTTCCTATTAATTCAACTTATCACAGCTCGGATCTTCGCCAGAGACATCTAGGCATATCTTTCACAAATTACAACCCTCAACTGATGATTTACAGTATGGTTGTGCTTTGTTGCAACAAAAAGGCATGTAATGACTGAAGGCAAGGAGGAAGATAAAAATGTTAGACCACGGCATTCTTCGGAATTATGTGAAGTCTGGGATTGCTGTGTCCCATCACCGTCATCGTCACATGCACCCAATCACACGCTATTTCTTGACGTCAGTTCCCCGCCTTCTCCCTCATGGGCGCACACGTCCTCAGGTTATATGACCTGTTCTTACCTCATTCTCCACACCCATCTCCTTAAACCACTGATGGTGTTGCAAGTCTGAGCGTGGTTTTCACCCAATCATAAATCAGAGTCAAATTACATCCCTCCAATAAATTATAAACAACACTATATGTTATATTTGAAGTGTCACTTTGATTGGCAACAACAGACACCTGAAAAAGTCTTCTTCCCACCATCGGCTGAACATGGCCAGAGGCTCGCATTTACCTCCTCTGACTGTTTCATCTTGTTGCCTGAGAGACATTGATAACCTGCTGTGGTTACTGGTTATCTTATTTTCTTCTTAAAGATAATACATCATCGCAGATGTGCACTCAGACCTGGATCCTTCTGCCGTGGAGCCCTTCTCTTGACCCCCTGCCTGTCACTGTGTAGCCAGGGGGGTGATGGCTCCGCAGTGAAGCATCTTTCTGATGCAACAATGGCAGTTAAATCATAACCCCCTCCCCCGCCCCACCCCACCCCACCCCACTTCAGGTCAAATACCACTGAGCACCTGGGGAAGTGTTCACAGCTTTCCCTCAAAGCACTGTTTCTCGACTGGCAAGTCTTGACCCAAGAAGTGTTGTTTGCAGAAGAAGAACTGGAAGACTTATAGTCTTATAACTGGTACATTGCATGGGTCATGTTTTAACAAATGCAATAATTGGTTCCTAGATGGAACCTTGAGAGAGCCACTGACTTAAATATGTAGTTCCTTACATAACCGTAGTTGGTTTATCAGCACAATGTCCCTGAGGGCCGGGGGCAGGGTGTGTAGATAGTTAATTGATGGGTGGTTGAATTATTGTTATTAGTCATACATCATACAGTTCTTCTTTCCTGTGATCTTGAATGCACATCAATAGAACTTTCGTCTCTCTCGCCCCAAAAGGATATTTCTCATACGCCCTCGATTGCACCACATCCAACACCAACAAGACCGATAACAAACAACTTAGCACGGTGTGGAATGTGGCCCGACACTAAAGCGGTGGCAGAACAGGTCTTAATGAACCCCAAACAGCCCGAGGACTCCGGGGCGCCAGTGCCTCATATAACAGTCACTCTTATTATTATTATTATCATTCCTTCTTTTGCTCTATCATTGCTCAGGTAAAGTCAGGCTGTTGCCAAAACAACAGCTTGTTATCTCAGCAGTGATCGGCTTGCGCTAGCAGAAGGCTTGGCCCCGCCGAGTTCTCACAACAAGTTTATGTCTCAGTGAGGTGTTGCAGGTGTGAAAGCCTCCCTTGCGGACTGGAGAGGAAGGCAGCCTTGCGTGTGTGGGTGGGAAACCCTGTTGAAGGCATCGTTCCTTGTCATATAAAATGACGAACCTTCAAAAAAGTGTTTCATTCCCAGCCAAAGTTTTGCCAAATGTGGTCTCAAATGTGACTATGTTGTTCTCTCGTCTGACGTCTGACAATGATAATTCAACGGCTGGTTGCGTTGCTTTAAGACTTAATTGCTACCTGTCAAGGGATAGGAATCTATCTGCATTTACAAGATCCATCATTGCTCAGGGCATCATTCTTCATTGTGGTGTAACTCTTCTTCAAATGTAAAGGGCTTGATGAGAGATATGGCAGACAAAACATAACTGAGATAACTAAGGATCCGTAGGAGTCAATGGAACCATGTGCCAAGCATGACATCAAGTAGGATGACCTGGCAAAATGCTTTGCTTTCTATTTGTTATTTGTGTAGGCTGGGCACTGGGTGGGCAGTGTCATGCTGTGCAGTATTACACACAGGGTTAGTGAGCAGCGGAGGTGCAATGACTCTTAGCTGGAAGTATACTAGTATAGAATCTGACATAACATGCCCAGTGGTGTTGTCCAGCTGCCATGGTACAGGGGAAGTTGTGTCAGGTCCCTGGTGTCAGCCGCACTTCTCTCTCCTCTCTCTCTCTGTCCACCCACAGCGTAGGGTGAGGGCGCCAGGCTCATCCCAGCACTTCCGAGGTGAGTGATTTACAAGGCAGCTGTTCCCCAGTGTGCTGTTAAGAATGCCTATGCCCCATGTCCAGCAGCTGACAAACACATGCTTTTTCTGTCACGGTTGCATTTACGGACACACGCACAATTCTATTAGCGCTACTTTCCACCATTCAAGGTTAAAAAAATTACCTTTTATGGCCCCAAATACACGTAATGTGTATGAGTGTATGTAACATGTGTTGAGTTGGAATATCAACACGTTATCAAATAGACTAGCCTACAACAATGGACATAGTGAAATGAGTGCATAATAACGCAATGAAACCTCAAACCTCACAGCATGAATTAGAATAGCAGTCGACCAAACGTCAACAAGCAAACTTTTAATGGCTGCAACCACATTTGGTGTATTAACTTCTCACATAAAGCTTCGTCGTGTCGGATGTGTTAACTCCTGAAAGTGAGAAAGGGCTTTAGGAGTGGTTTCTACTTTTTCTTTGATATCTGAGAGGCCTTCATTAACCCGCGGCAGCGCACTGGGAGAGCGTAACCTTATTTCACGCTGGCCCTCAAATAGTGCCGAGAATTTGCGAGGCAGTTAGTGGCCGTCATTAATAACCTCCCAGGCTGGGCTGACAGCTGCTGATTGGAATGAAGAGCCGCGCTAGAGCAGACAGCTACAAATTTCCCTGACAGCCAGGTCTCCATTACTGGGAGTCAGCTGCCAAAACAGCAGTAATCAGAGAGGGAGAGAAAACACGCTTTCTCGCCATAGACACCTTCCCTTTCCCCTCCCCCTCGCAGAATGCACACACACACACACACACACACACACACACACACACACACTCACACACACACACACACACACACACAAACACGCTGGTGCACAAATGCACATAGGCATGCATGCACGCACGCACACACACACACACACACACGTACGCGCAAATGCAGGTGCACACACATGCACGCACACACTTAATGAATGCACGCGCACATGCGCAGTAAACCGACGGACCTCCCCCCCCCGCGCGCACGCGCACGCGCACACACACACACACACACACACACACACACACACACACACACACACACACACACACACACACACCAAATAACTATCACTAACTCTAACGCCACCGTACTGCCATATCGGATGGGTACATCCTTCTCTCTGGGGGCCATTTAAGAAGCGGGCCGAGTGGTAATGCAGTACCTGTATGACTGAGAGGCCTCCTGGGCACAGACAGATCTGTGGGAGGAGATAGAGTGAAAGTCCGTACGGCCTTGAACAGTTTGATCCCAGTAATGACAGAGGGCTTTGGTATGGGTCAGCCTGTCAGCAGCCGGCTCACGCTGATCCTTGCTTCTCCCCGCTGCGCGACATACACATGGGAACAGGGTCATTCAGACCCGGAGCGTCCCTACTGTTCCAACAGGCTACCAGAGATGACTGACTGACACCACTCTGATATTTGGGACTAATTGAGATATAAGAGGGGGAAAGGGGGGGGCAGGGCAAAATCAAAGACACTGATATATGGCAATAGTTTGGGCCTTATGGAGCCTTAATCTCATTGTGGGATGTGGAAAAATATTTGGGTCACTTAATTTTAGCCAAAACTCTGTCAGCCCTAAAAACAGATGTGACAGCATGTTAAAATGAATGATCCTTCTAGGCTTCGCTTCGTCCTGATCCTATACCGAATGTGCAACTACTGTCTACACTCTGCGGTCGGAGTGTGGAAGAGATTAGGTGTCAGAGCCACATAGTTTATAGTGCCAGAATTACCACTGATGACTTTTGCTTTTCCAAGGCTCAGCATCCCTTGTCATAACCTATGCAATGAATGTACTCACACTCGCACGCACACATAAGAATCAAGAATGCATGCTTGGCGTGCATGTACACATCATGTGACACACACACACACACACACACACACACACACACTCACACACACACACACACACACACACACACACACACACACACACACACACACACACACACACACACACACACACACACACACACATATATTGTCGTTGTCGGGTAGAAACCTCGTATCTCCAAGTTTCAAATTTGTACGTTCTTTTGCAAAGCAAAGCCCTGCTTCATCGTACAAGGCGGTCGCACAAAAGTAGTGAAAACAGCAGATCTACAAGCACACAACGCCTCGCGGTGCGAGGCGTTGTGTGCTTGTAGATCGGCTGTTTTCACTAGTTTAAATAATTTTTAAAATGATAAATGCAAACCGAACAAGGTTTTCACCCGACAACGACGATATGCTTTCCTTGCGTGTGTAACAAGCTGGATTAAACCGTGGTCTCCCATGAAACCAAACATCTACCACTCATTCAAAAAGGAATCCCACTTTCTTTTAGGCTGCAAGATAACTAGCCTACTAGCAAGGCTACTATACTACATTCATTCCAGCTTTGACCTCCACCCCACCGGGAAACCCGATCTGGACAAGCCCCTGATGTAATCACCTGGATTCGAATCCTGGGTTTCATGCTTGGGAACCCAAACTCTATCGCTCAGTCAAAGGCAAATCCCAAGGCCCACACACACACACACACACACACACACACACACACACACACACACACACACACACACACACACACACACACACACGCTCACAGAAAACACATCACTCTCAGAGGCATGCACGCACTCATGAACACCCACGTGCATTAAACATTGCATCGCATTCATAGTGGCTGACAGACAACCAGGACTGCGAGTCTTCATTTTATTATAGCTGCCTCTCCCCTCTGTCAGCTTTACTCCTGACAGCAATAAAACACTCCATAATAAAAGGCAGTAGCCCAGAGCATCTCAGGACTGCAGCTATAGATAATCCACTCGGATCACACAGCTCACGCAGCTTTTGCATTTCTGGCCCCGCGTCTCATTCCGCGGGGTTGTCTCAATGTTCTTTGTTTTTAGACTGCACTAAAAACAGCGCAGTGAACCTGATCTCTGGTGTGAACAAAGCCATATCATGACCACAGCTACAAGTGGGAGAGCAAGCTGGTTAATTAGCACCTACTCCGTTATCTAAATAAAAACCTTCAGAGACACAACTTAATTAACCACCAGATAAAAGGCAATTAGGAAGGGATTATGAAAAGAATCAGAATAGTCTGACAAAATGACTTGCATATTTTTGACCCAAAGTGTTTTAGTCATTATATTACAATCGCTATACTACATTCTATTATCATATAATATTTAGCATATATCAGAACATTATGTACTGTGTACCGGTATGTATGTATGTATGTATGTATGTATGTATGTACGTATGTACGTATGTACGTACGTACGTACAGTATACGTACGTACGTACGTACGTACGTACGTACATACAGTACGTATAGTCTACGCGCTTCTCTGCAATATGCTCTATGCCATTTCTGAATCTTTCACTGTAGTTTATGGGCTCACTTGTAAATCCGCAAGTCAAGGTTATTTGGAGGGATAGCCATGTGCCATTATAGTGAGCACAATTCACACAATATTTATGACACAGGATGTCCCATCTGGAGCTGTTTCCTGTCTGCGGGCTGGGGCCCCCCGGAGGATGGTGTGTGCCTGGAGCTAGAATGGTTTCTCTGGGACATCTGCTCCGCTCCTCTGGGCGTAATACAATACAGGCCCACTAAACAACAGCTCCTCTCTCACACCCTGCTCTACTGGCAGACATGTTGATGTGATACTCAGCCAGTGCACAAGAGAGCAGGCAGTGGAAGAATGAGCAGGTGTTGTTATACTATACTGTACTAACTCGAAAGTGGTCCGTGTGCTGGCTGCAGTTAAACACGGGAATAGTGAATTGTGTTTGTATATCGTCGTTGTCGGGTGGAAACCTCGTATCTCCAAGTTTCAAATGTGTATGTTCTTTCGCAAAGCAAAGCCCTGCCTCAGCATTCAAGGGCGTCACACAAAAGTAGTGAAAACAGCAGCTGCTGTTTTCACTAGTTTAAATCTTTTTTTAAATGATAAATACAAAACGAACGGTTTTGGACATACAAGGTTTTCACCCGACAACGACGATATGTGTGTGTGTGTGTGTGTGTGTGTGTGTGTGCGTGCGTGCGTGCGTGCGTGTTTGTCTGTGCGCACGCTATGCAGATGTAAATAAAAGAAAGAAACTGCTCATTTGTTCAGATTCAGAATGTACAAAGACTCTATGCAGTACATGTGCAGTATACTGACTTGCATGCTGTAGGCGGGCCCTGAGAGACTAACAAGGCCCCCGATTTAACACAGCGTGAAAGTGCTGTTAGTCATAGATGGCCATGACAGGGGCTCTCATTATCGCTACGTGGATATGCGCGGCACGGTTGTCAGAGCGACAGAGGCACAGGGGGCCGGCCAACGCGCGATCAACACAAATCAGCCGAGAAATGGCACATCTGATTGCTCTAGCCATATCTGATTGGTGCGAGAGGGATTTCACCAGCAGGCACCGGCTTCGTGGGTTATTACAGAATGGAAGAGCACGCGTCTTCTCATCTGGTAAATTGAAAGGCAAAAGTTTTGGTTTGGAATTTTCTCATTTATTTTTCCTCTCGACTTGCCGTCACTGCATGAGCCGAAGCTGAGGATAGTATTATGCACTCGTTCAGAGGCGTCACGCCAAATTCTGGGCCCTGGGTACAAGGATTCACTGCGGGCCCCCCATGAATGTTAACTATTGAAAAATAGCAGATATACAAGCTCACAGTGCGAGCTTGTAGATCTGCTATTTATTTATTTTAAATCGTGAAAATGTGTGCAAGAAACCTATGTTTCTATGTCAGTGGTGCTCAAACCTTTTCATGTTAAGGACCCCCAAGATGATATGTATTTGGCCACGGACCCCCATCTCAAAATATTTAGTTCCAGGGACCCCCCAGATGGAAAATTTGAGTTACAATTGTCCGCTTAAAAAATACATATATTCAAAGATTTGAACACATTTTCACGACTTTTCAAAAATAGCAGATCTACAAGCACGCAGCGTGGCACTCGGTGCCGCGCTGTGAGCTTGTATATCTGCTATTTTTCAGTAGCAAAAGTTACTATAGGGCCCCTCCACCTTGGGCCCTAGTAACTCAGTCCAACTTTCCTCCCCCTTGTGACGCCCCTGCACTCGTTTCTCCGTGACATTGCATGGAGCACGGAGGAGCGGGGGAACAGTCGTGGCTGTGACACCACTTCCACCCAGATCAAGCCCTCATCCCTTCTGTCCTTCTGTCGAGTGCTGTTGCTGTTGGGATGTCCTCCATCCCACGTCCTCCATCCCGGGATGTCCTGTCTGCCCACTACAGGTGGGCCCCGGGGAGCTGCTCACATCACACCCTCCCCCCCAGTCTCATTAAAACCTTCAGCTGTTCCCCCTCCCCCTCCCCCTCCCTTACTCCCTCTGTCAGCATCGTACCGCATTTCCTGCTTCGTGCACCACACTGATTGCACCAATCAAGCCATTGATTTGCAGGTATCCACGCCATCCCACTGCTCTCATTGTGCACAGGAAAGAGTGTTCATTTAATTCTGAGAGTATAAAAATGTAACCGTACAGACTTAAAGATGCAGTGCCATGATTTCTTCCACCCCTAAAACATGATGATCATGTTTTATGATTATACTAGGAGGAAGATCTTTTTCAAAAAAAGTGTACAGAAAGTGTTAAAATTATGTTTTTATGTGGCCACACCCACCAGTTCATTGGTATGCGTGGTTGTCATGGTGGGTGGTGACCCAGCTGAAGTTAGCCACACCCACATGTGTTGGGTGAATGGTAATTAGGGGAGGGGTTGATTCTATGTTGTAATAAGTATGGGTGTTTTTGGAATGGCACGTCTGACCCAGCAGGTGGCATCCTCCAGCTAAAAACCCAAATAAAAAGAGAATGCATAATTGCTCATAACAACCACACCAGGGGGTCTAATGAAGTACTGTCAACCTCCTAGACACATGAAAACCAGAAAAAGTACAAAACGATGGCACCACCTCTTTAACTAACTCTCTGGATTTCATTTGTGAGGTTACAGGGAATCTGAAGAATGAGACCCCCAAGTCCCTTTCTCCAGCACCCCCCCCCCCCTCCCTCCCTCCCTCCCTCTCTTTCCCCCTCCCCTACCATCGGTCCGCTTGCATGGACCCGAACGGTGGTCGGTGCAGCCAACATCCCTTGCTAAATATGAGCCAATCAGTGGCTATGGATGGAGTGCCAAGCCACAGAGTGCTCCTTCCCGTTGGCAGCAGTCCCTGTAGTGACTGATCACAGCCCAGTGTTAACAACACGTGACCTGGCCTTGCAGCCCACAGTAATTGAGGTTACATCCCAGGCAATACCTTGATGAATAATTAAAAGCCCAGAAACAGAACTCAGAGTGACTTAGCCAGCGCCCTGGGGTCTAATAACGCGCTTGGACTGTATTAGGTAATCTATCCACTGGTGCCTGTTAGTGTCACGCACAGACACACACACACACACACACACACACACGCACAGGGGCGTCACAAGGGGTAGGAAAGTGGGACTGAGTTACCAGGGCCCAAGGTGGGGGGGCCCTAGTAACTTTAGCTATGCTGCGCTGCGAGCTTGTAGATCTGCTATTTTTTTAAAGTCGTGAAAATGTGTGCAAATCTTTGAATATATGTATTTTTTAAGCGAATATTTGTAACTCAAATTTTGCTTCTGGGGTGTCCCTGGAAATAAATATTTTGAGATGGGGGTCCGTGGCTAAATACATATAATTTTGGGGTTCCTTCACATGAAAAAGTTTGAGCATCACTGACATGGAAACATAGGTTTCTTGCACACATTTTCACAATTTTTCAAAAATAGCAGATCTACAAGCTCGCAGAGCGGCACTCGGTGCCGCGCTGTGAGCTTGTATATCTGCTATTTTTCAATAGTTAACATTCATGGGGAGCCCACAGTGAATCCTTGTACCCAGGGCCCAGAATTTGGTGTGACGCCCCTGCACACGCATACACAAGCATACACACGCGCACACGCGCACCGACAACTGGGCCGAGATAAAGGCAACACAACAGAATCAGTCATTGTCAGGGCAGGTTGCTGGTTATGGCTCTGCAGGAATAACATGAGGGATGGTTTCTGGGTGAGCAGTGGGCACTTATCGTGCCAGCAGTGTGGAGTAAAATTGAAAATGTAGTAAAAACTCTGTCCGCTGTAATATGATATATCCAGGGTGTTTCAAATCTGATTACAGACAAATAAAACCTGAACTCAAGAAAATATATCTTTAGTTTATAATGCACACAGAAACAGTGAACTTTATATTCAGAATCAGATGTATCCACTATAATGTGGAATGTGTTTGCATGACTATATGGTATGTTATTGTGTATATGTGCACGAACGCACGTGTGTGTGTGTGTGTGTGTGTGTGTGTGTGTGTGTGTGTGTGTGTGTGTGTGTGTGTGCGTGTGCGCGTGCGTGCGTGTGCATGCGTGTGTGCGTGCGTGCGTGCCTGCGCGTGCATGTATTGTATGTGTGTCTGTGCATGCATCCGTGAAAGAGTTTAGCTTTTGACCTTGACCACACTGAAACCTGAGTGTGGAAGCGCTAGCCCCATTTATACGTTTCCATTAAGCCTGCTACGTATGGTGTTAAACCTGCAACTCCATACTCAGTGTGCCACCAGCCACCAGCGTCACTCACAGGGCAACAGGGGTCATTCACACCATGTTAAAATATCACTTGTTTTATGGAGCGCAACGGTCAGCCCTGAGCTAACACTCTCCTGCTAAGATTGAAAGCCACATCCAACAGAAGCCTTTGTGCAGACACTTCTATCGAACAAAGTCATTTGGCACAGAAGGAAAGAGAGAGAGAGAGGGAGGCCTCGTGGGAGTAAATAGCTGAAGTATAATCATATGCATTATGCTGTGTATGAATACAAAGAAGGAACAAAGAAGATGAAATTGGAACATTATAAAAGAACATTGAAGTCAGCATGAGCGGCAAAATGACAAATTCTGTTGTCTTACTGTGTGGTCTCCGGAGCATTGGGTAGCGAAGTAATCAGAGGATAATTGGCATCGGGCTTCAGAGAAAATGCAGCAAAGTACACAAGCGCAAGCGCTATATTAAAACTGAAATGACAAGACTTGCGTGGGGACACCACGTTGCATATACACACACACACACACTCTGACTCAAAGCTCTGTTTACATGCTGTGGAGCTGTAAGTTACAGGGAATAGTGTGGCCCTTTTATTTTCCTCTGACAGGGCCCTGTGTGTCACAGGCCTAGCATTGAGCTGAGAGGAGCTGCCAGTGCAGAGTAATTAAGACCTCTATGGAAATGACAGGGTCACTAGGAGGTATGCGGCACAGCAAAGCTCCTCTGCTCAGCTGCTTCCTCTGTGAGCTGTCACACCCGCTGCGTATTTATAGCAGTGCATGGCGCAGCAACTTGCCTCTTCTCTCCTCTCCTTTCCTCTGCTCTCACCCACCGCTCCTCCTCCTTTCGTCTCTCCTCCTCTTTGGTCCTCTGCCCTCAGTCGCCTCCTCTCCTCATCCTCTGTACCTTCTAGACAGATGTCACCTTCAAACCAGCATCTCTGGGGCTAAACGTGATGCTTTCAGCTTTCAACCGCCTAACGAGCATTCAGCGGCACACAGGCAAATCGGAGGAACAACGGGAGAGACTGAGAATAGTGTCAACATTCAGCCTCCTGCAGAGCAAACAGGCAGGCAGTGAGTCAAGCTGCACTACCAGTACACTTTCCTCTCCCAGTGGACCAAACCAACTTCTTTACATAACAGCAAGTCAGAGCAAGTTCTTACACTTACAGCAGGTCTGCAATATGAGGGCTGTTGTGTATTAACACAGGCCTTGGGTGGTGATCATACAATAACACACGCACACACACGCACGCACGCACGCACGCACGCACGCACACACACACACACACACACGCGTGCGCGCGCACCCGAACACAAGCTAGATATTAAGTTCAACTGTATCCACCTGTTTCCGCCAGAATTCACTGTAGAATTATTTGTGGGACACATCCGGTTAACAGCAGACATACAGGCTCTGCGTCGCAGATGCAACCGCTGTGAGCTAGTAGATCACACTCGGCTGCGACGCCGGAAACGCCGCACACCTTCTGCACAATGCACGATGGGAGGTTGGAAATTTGTGGATAGACCACTCTGGAAGCTCCGTCATGGTGTCTCAACCCCTGTATGTTTGCGTGCGTGTGTTCGTGCGTGTGCGTGTGTGCGCGCTCGCGCGTGTGTGTAATGTAGCTGACTGTGTATGTCTGTGGTACAGATAATACAGGACTGGGGGCCTCTGTAATATAAGCCTGGCTAACTGAATGTGTTGACATAGCTTTAATTCAGCTTGATAGCAGACACCAGTAGTCTGTCTGGGCCTGTGAGCACAGGGGGTGGGGGTGTTAACCTCTCAGAGATTCTCAAAATACACAAACACCAGGCACCAGCAACCAGAGGGGATTAAAATAACTTTTATGAGTGCCATGCTCATATAATGTTATTTCCACACTTGGATTCTCTCAGCAATATAACTTATTCAATCACAGCAAAGGGCCATTTTAATGACGAGCAAACATTTTCGTTTCATATTCTTATATGATTAGCATAGCACCCGGGCCTGACAGGTACAATGGTTCCTGTCTTGTGTGTCTGACAAGCAATAAAGTTCAATTATATAATGGGAACAAAGCACATACAGTACGTATAACCAGTGGTCGAAAAAGTACTTGAATGTTTTACTTAAGTAAAAGTATCAATACTGCAATGTGGAAATACTCTATTACAAGTAAAAGTCTGGAATTCAAGATTTCCCTCGCAGAATGTCCCATTTCAAATGTATAAAAGTCTTAGCCGATCTACAAGCTCACATTGTGTCACATCACAACGCATTGTGAGCTTGTAGACCGGCTATTTTTCAAATGGCCGAAATGTATATAGGGCTGAAGTTGTTATTGATGGTTTTGTAATAAGAAATCTAAATCTACCAAGTAATTAGTAATTAAAGTTTTCAACTAATTGTAGTGGAGTAAAAGTACAATATTTGCCTCTGAGATGTAGTGGAGTAGAAGTAAAAGTAGTGATAACTGGAACTACTACGGTAAAGTAAAAGTACTTCAACTTTGTACCTAAGTACAGTGCTTAAGTAAATGTACTTAGTTGCTTTACACCGCTGCGTATAACATCTTGTACGGGGAGTGTAACAGATGCAATTTATGACAGTGGCTGCTGGGTTGGTCGTTTAACCTTAAGCAGACTGCTAATGTGTCAGATTATCTGTGTTCTCCAGTCTTGGGTGACGGGGGCCTGGGCCCCTGGATGAAGTGTTGGTCATTCAATATGAGCACGTCTTGCCGGTCATAAGCCTGTCACAGCCAGAGTGGGCTCCTTTTACTGCCACACTGGCGATAATCAGCTGATGCTGGCTGTCAGTCGACGTGGCAGCGGGACAAACGAATGGACGGATGGGCGGACGGGCGGACGGGGGCACATACAGAGGACACGCGATCACCTCGCTGACAAGTATCCCTAACCCCAGCTGCTCTCGCGACTCCTCTGTCATGTGGTGGAGGTGTGGGGGGTGGGCTGTGGGGAGGGGTGGAAGAGGGGCTTGAGGGTGAGGTGGCAACAGGGCCCCGCTGAGGTGGGGGTGGGCGGGTGGTCTCATGGGAGCAGAAATTTCAGCACCCCTAACATTCCTGCACAGCACTCTCTGCAGCCCATCTCTCCCCAGCCCAGCCCCCCCCCCCCTCTCAGCATGCACTGCCCCCTTTCCTGGCTGCAGCGCCTCACTACTCACTAATGCCCTGGGAGAGCCGGGCACCGGCTGGGGAATAGGGCTCGCTAACCACAGGCTCCTGGATAAGCCAACAATCAGGTGCTACATTGTTAAAGTGTGTTAGCCTAGATTAGACTGTCATTGTCGAATGTCACGCTATCCTTCCAAATGCGCGTCCTTCCTTATAAATATACTTACATCATAAGGCTAATGGAATTATCCTGTGGGCCCGCAGGAATTATTTAAGACTATTATTCTGACGCTTTAAGAGCTGGATTACTTTCCCCGGGTTATTCACTTCAGATTCTCTTCTCAACCCGTTCGACTCTTACAACGCACTCTCTCCACTCAGGTGGCAGTTTTCATTTCGATTCAGCAAAATGAGTTGTTGGGTAATGTTCCCAGCTCTAAATAACCCTGATGCATCCAGTACTTAAATATAGAATGGGGTTCTGCCGCTTGGAAAGCTATGCATTTCTTCGGGAAAAGCACCGCCCACGTTAATTAGTGTAAACACTGTAGCCTCTTATAGACATTTGGCTCGCTAGGATGCTGCGTGCCGGCCAACATGATGACACACTCAAATGCTCTTCCATCAACTCACAAGCAGTCAGTGGTGTGAAGTAACTAAGTACATGTACTTACAAAGTCATGTACTTAAGTACAATAAATTACTTGAGTATTTCCAATACTTTTACTTCCACTCCACTACATCTCAGAGGCAGATATTATACTTTTACTACATTACAATTATTTAATTATTTGAATTACTTCAGTTACTTTGCAGGTATAAATTATAATATTACAAAACATAAACCACTTTAGTCCTGTTTTATACCGTGGCTATTTGAAAATAGATGATCTACAAGCTCCTACTTTAAGTAATTTTGTTATGCAAATACTTTTATACTTTTTATACTTTTACTTTTACTTGTAACATAGTATTTCTATATTGCAGTATTGACTATTGACTTACGCAAAATATGTGAGTACTTTTTCCACCACTGCAAGCAGTAGAGCTCTGACACCCAACCCAGTGTACGCCTGTGAGGTGTGTGTGTGTGTGTGTGTGTGTGTGTGTGTGTGTGTGTGTGTGTGTGTGTGTGTGTGTGTGTGCGTGCGTGCGTGCGTGTGTGTTTACGTGTACGTGTGTGTATGTGTGTCTTCATTTGTATGCTATTGAAATTGTATTGAGAAAAAAAGAAATGCTGATATTTGCTCCAAAATACCCTGTATAACGACAAAATGTGACATAGCTCTGTTTACACAATGCTGTACCCCCTCCAACTGTATTGTATGTTCCCCATTTTCAACTGTTTTTATTGTGTTTTGAAACTTGCTTTGGTAATGTAAACGTATGTTTTCTCATGACAATAAAGCTCCTTTGAATTGAAAATTGAATTGATTGTGTATGTGTGTGTGTGTACACAGTAGGCTATGTTGTGAGAGAGAACCGTTCACCTGGGGGAGTTGATCCTGTCCACTATGATTGGCAGGGAAATGGCCCAACAGTCCACACGCGGGCCTGGAATCCTCCTTCCAAGAAATGTGCTGAAGTCTGTCCGAGCAAAGGGCAGCTGGCAGAAATACAGACAGGGGGGTCATGTCAGCGTTAAGTGTTAGAATAAGATCCTCACACGGCTCCCGCTGCCATTTCACAGCACACCAGATGCGTCTCTCTCACACTGTGGCATTTTCATTTCTTTATTTATTTTCTTGTCAAAGGAAGCCCTTGATTGACAGATAATAAATTACAGTCGAGTCACGCGGCACATTTTCACAAACACAAGTAATTGCAATCTGGTTAGCTTGCCCTTTTCCTCATTATCCATCCCTCACATGATGGCATAGGATTGAAATCTCACTCTGAACGCTCTCTTTTACTACACGAGTCACGACCAATGACTGTGTGCTCTGTGGAGCAGGCACGTGCACACATAGACGTCAAAGGGGGCTTGAGCCCCTGTCCTTTTATCCGTCTGTAAAAAGTGCCCTCTCTCCGGACCATGAATGCAGTTTTTTACTATGGTGAAAGAAATGCAAATGCCCTCTTTCCATGCCACACCCGAAGGCAGCGTTCAAGAGAATTGTCTTGACCAAACTCTCCTGAACTTGAGTGCAGCGTCTCATGCTGAAATAATTGTCCTCTCTGTTGATTACGCTTAGTTCAGTGTGGGGTCTATCACGCACCGAAAATAGCCGACCTCCAAGCTCACAACGCGTC
The DNA here is from genome assembly GCF_963921795.1 of Nannobrachium achirus. NCBI lineage: Eukaryota > Metazoa > Chordata > Actinopteri > Myctophiformes > Myctophidae > Nannobrachium > Nannobrachium achirus. The sequence goes on from NC_137820.1 coordinate 17,296,786, forward strand.
GCAGCTGTGAGCTTGGAGGTCTGCTATTTTCGATATTTCCACCAAAAGGCCCTTTTAGAAATGTCAGCCCCTGCCTCTCTAACATTCTCTGCACGTCCCTGCAGCAGAAACCTGCACACGAGAACCATACAGACGCACGCACGCATGCTCACTCGCGCACACACACGCACGCACGCACGCACGCACGCACACACACACACACACACACACACACACACACACACACACACACACACACACACACACACACTCACTCACTCACCTCTTCTTCTGTGATTGTGATGGTTGAGGTGTTGAGTGTTGGTGGATGCATGTCCTCTCACATACAGCTGCTAAATTACCAGTGAAGAGCCCTGGAGAGCTGTGCTCTCAGGCTCCTGTTCCCTCATTCCCTCATCAGAATGAATTAACACTCATATGTCACCTCTGATTAAAAAAAAAGCCCTCATCTAGCAGAGATTTGTAATCATTTGTCTATAATGAATTCTTAAAACCCCCCCACTCCTCATTTAGTAGCTTTCATTATCATGTAATGTTGCCTGGATAGGAGAGGTGAGGCGCAGAGATGGAAATCTTTGGTGGAGAAATAAATACGTGCTAGATTTTCTCTCTGCGGTACAAGAAGGTGATTCTTATGGACACAATGTCTGACACAGTTTTATAATCGCACCTCGACAGAAGACAATAGAGTTCGGTTATCTGTAATGGATGATTGGAGAGATTAAACTGATTAATAGAGGAAATGATCACAAGCCCCATGTGGTTTAAGCGGTGCGTAAAAAGATGACCAGTGATTGCGGTGAAAGCTTCCCTCGCACATACCTTTTACTCCTCAAATCCCCAAACTTTCCTTTAACCTTAATCTATCACCTCAGTTATCCTGCGTGATTAATTGGAGGCCTTAAATAACTCCGGCAGGCTTGATAAATTGAAAGGGGTTGAGGTGTTGAGGTCTGGCCCTACGGTGAATGTGCAGAGCCAGCATGGGCCTCATACTGCTGTGGCCACTGCCATCTGTCTCCCTATGGGACATGCTCCTCCACAGCGCCTCTTGTGACCACATGGCCACATTGCCAACATTTCTTACATGTACACGAGGTAGAACTTCTGGTACAGAAAGGCACGCTAGAGAGCAGGGGCGTCAATTGGGTATGGCAGGGGTATGCAGCTGCCATACCCTGGGTCCAGGGGGGGAAATAAAAGTTACTTTTATATATAAATCCATGAATGTCTCTTTGTCTATCTGTGCTGGTTATTCTGTTGTTAAATTACAGTAAAATAACTACAAATGCAAAATTTAACAAAATGGTCACTTTTACAAGGTATAGGTATTATAATTATATTCTCCACAAAGATGGTATATTCCCAGGTTCCGCATGTCAGCTGCACTGGTGCAATGCATTATTGTTAATTGTGGCACGTTGACTAACATGCCAAGTTTAGCTGCACTTGAAAATCACACTCGTGTGAACTGAGCGGTGGAAGCTGCGTGAGTGTGTGTGTGTGTGTGTGTGTGTGTGTGTGTGTGTGTGTGTGTGTGTGTGTGTGTGTGCGTGCGTGCGTGTGTATGTGTGTGTGTGTGAATGTGAGTGTGAGTGTGCCTGGCCTGAGGCTGAAGAACAGCGCCCCTCCCTTAACATGTGTGGTCAGAAAAGGTACTGCAGACTTGAGGCTACATACAGACAGACACGCATACAGACAGACAGACAGACAGACAGACAGACAGACAGACAGACAGACCCACACACACGGCCACGTATAGGAGCGTTGTGACCACCGCTCAACAACCGTTCCAGGCTGCCATATCCAGCCCAAGAAACCGGGGAAAAATGTTTACTTCTTAAAATAAATGTATCATGCCTGTTGCAAGACACCAGTCATGTTGCCATACCTTAGCTCGGGGCCGGATCTAGGCATAGGCAAGGGGGGGCAATGCCCCCCTAAATGCCCTGTCTGCCCCACCAAACATGATGGCATGCAAAAATCTAAAATCGGCCGGTATGATATCAAACCGGCCGCATCGGTGACCGGACGGTCACTGACATGCTCTGGACTAATTTAAACATTAGCAAATAGCAGCCAGTCTACTTAGTGGCAGCCTACAGTACAACAGAATACAGATGATGCTGATTACCTTTGCAATGTAAGGATATATTCCATAATCCTGTGTCAATGTAGTCTCAAAGAAGAAGGAAAAAAAAAAAAAGCATCGCAAGGCTTTCCTGCCTCCAGTCCAGACGGTCCATGCAGAAGGAGTTTACTTTCACTTTCATTTAACAGAAAGCAACAGCATTGCAAAAGCTGTTGCAAGCGACAGAAAAAGCCATCCTATAAATGTCCCTTTATTTTAGCCAGTTTCAAAGGAAAACCACCTCCCGTTTCTCTGTTGTTGGAAAAAAAAAAAAGTCAGTTCACTTTGCGTGGTGTCTGTGTCTGTCCACACGCTGGATTAATTAATGCATGTCCAGGTGAAGCCTGTTAAAGGTCGTTATAGTCTCCTCCGATAGTTTCACAAAGTACATTAAGCAACAGAAATGTATTATGTAACATTTTAAGTCCCTTACAGAGGTTTTACAACCCAAAACAACAGGAACAGCCAGGGTCATGAGGTAATATTTTGCCCTTAAATATTTGAAAGGAAGGAATAGACTAGAGTCAGACTACTGTGACACAAGGTAAATTTCTCACCTTGAAGACAATGAATGCAACCTTATTTATTTTAGCTTTTAAGACAATCGTTTTGCTTGTTAAAAAATATTTATTCAATAATAATATTATTAATAATATTTGAAATAAATGATCTCAATATGTATAACAATAATTTTAAAATAAAGGTTTTGCCATAATCATGCAGCTCTAACAGTGACACAGACAGAAGCAATGGCACAGCAATTATACAATATATACAATAGTATGTATTTTTAACTTTAGGCCTTACAGTGAATGATCAGCTGGCATCAATATTATATCCATATCATATTAGACTGGATATTGTCTGTGATTTTGGATATTGTACTTTTGTGATTGATTTGGCATTAGTGTTCTTCTAGCTTATTGGTACTCAAATTGGAGTATGTCTTGTAGGCCTACTTGGCCTGAAAAAAGGGTATTGGAGCAACCCTATTTTCTAGTTCATAGCTAAAGAAATCGGTATCGGAAAATCAGTTTTGGCAGGTCAGACCTTCATAAAACCGGTGGATCGGTACCGGCCAAGAATTTTGCAATCAGTCCATCTCTACTAGAATATATAGAGACAGAGAGAGATAGGTGTAAGACCTGTTGTTTGTAATGTGTGTTATAGGTATAAGTGTGCCAAAATGCTTTGTTTTTTATGCATTTCGGGTGTTTTAGGGGGTTTGATCCCCCCATTTTTTTCCGCCCACGCCTAACGGCGTGGGCTGGAGGTGCCCCCCTATCATTTCTTGCTGCCCCACCTACTACTAAAGGCTAGATCCGGCCCTGCCTTAGCTTTTGAACTGACGCCACTGCTATAGCTTCACCCAAGAATAACAATGCTGAAATAGCAACCTAATACTACACAATTACAAAGATTTCTCGGATTGTTAAAATATCAGAGTAGCACTATATTAAATGTATTAACCACCTGTCATAGAATGTATAATGTTCTTAAATCATTACTAAGTGAGTCATGACCCTGCAAAAATGTTTTTGTTAATAGTTAATAGTTTTTATTTTTTCTTACAAAGTACAGAGGACCCAAAGGGCAAGGTTTCTCTGACCGCAAGTGTCCTGGAAGCCCAGTGCATGTTAACTGGCTTGCCCAGTGAGTGCTCAGCTAGAGGCAGAGAGGACCACTAATGTTCCCTCTCCTGGGCAGCGGCCCTGATGGCAGAGCCAGTAAGACAGGTGGCACACATTTGGCTGTGATAAATCTCTCCACACAGAGAGGCACGTGCTCGGAGCTACAGTAAATGTCAGCTAATATGCCTTTCACTCCATAGGTTAGGAGAGAAAGTACTCCCCTGAGAAGGCTGGCAGCAAGGGTGGGGCTTGCCACTTCATAAAGAGGAGCTGCCACAAAATATCTGCAGATGTGTTACACTGTATACAGGGTAGGATTACAACAGACAGGCACCAACAAACTGTTTGTGATGATGTGAATTCGCAAGTACTTGAGGTATCCCGAAGCCTGGGCTCAAAGATCAGGAAGATCACCGTGAGAGCCCTGAACAAGGACATGGACAATAAACTAAAGAATAAGAACAAATGGGAGCGTTTCTCTGTTACTAGGTGTCATCTTTTCGACACCTAACCCTTATCCTAAACCTAACCTCCGAGGGGTGAGTCGCTAACCCTCCTGACGCTCCTTTGTCGAAATGACGTCGTTCGAAAGAGCGAGATTTCCCCAGAACAAATAAGGGAAACTAAATAAAACAAACTGAATTCAAGCTGTAATTAATCCTGTACAGATTGCTCAAATCTCTGCTGTATATGCCTTATTGTACATTATTACAGAATGTCCAGACATACTGAGCTAACCACCCCATACCAACTTCTGTTCCAAAATATCCTCCGGTGCTAGTACCCTGCAGCATTTCTTTCTTGAGTGGTACTTCCGTATAGACTAGCTTAGGGTCCCTTCACTTTTCGGGGTTTGACCCCGTCGGGACTACACTTTGTCCGGAACTATCAAACCGGAAACGGTTTTAACCCCAAATATTCCCCTGCACTCAAGGACATACTTTTAGGGCCTACCTAATAAACCCCCTGATGTGGCCTAGTTTTGCTTTTGGAAAATTTGTTTGGTATATGCATCTTTTAGTCCAACTCGTAGCAACCGGCAAGACACAAGGCTACTCGAGCATTGGGGAAACAAACAGGGGGAAACAAAACAAAGTGACGCTGCTTATTCTGCTTGTGGTTTCCGCCTAGAGCGGATCAATGGCCTGTTGTAAACGAACACCAGGCTTTCCCCCGAGAAAGCCTGGTGACGCAAGGTTAGTATAGACTAGGGTTTCTCAACAGGGGCGGTACAGCCCCCCAGGGGGCGTACAGAGATGTTTGGGGGGGGCACTGGAACCAATATTCTTTAAGGGGGATACTGAGGTATTCAAATGCACATTTTCTTCAGTTCATAATCCTAGACTTATTTCCATCAATAACTCTGCAGTCAAATGAGGAAATTCAGAATTCAGAAGAGTATCATGGTCAGTATCATGTCATTATCATGGTCAGTATCATGACAGTATTATGTCAGTATCATGGTCAGTATCTCTCTAAGACATATTCTGAATGGGTTCCCAGATTGACCACAAACAGAATAGTGCAGCAATTATTAATGTATTATATCACGTTACAATTATGTGAATGACAATAAAACAGTTATTTAGGCCTACAGGTCTAGATGCTTATTGTTATGTTTGCTTTTCCGCTCTCCGTGTAGAGTCAAGGCTATGTCGGCCATGTTTGGGATAGAAGTCTATCGACAGACCTCCATAAAGGTAATCAGTAAAACCCCCAACCCTAACCCAAGCTACACATGAATATCATAAAGCAGTTAAGAATAGCATGTTCAGGTCTATAATGAAATCCCATGTCAATAACTGCTTCTCATCTCACACAAGAGATACATTTCACTGTATTAATTTGGTGGAATATTTTCCACCCATTCGATAATGACCCAGCATGCTGGTCTACTGCTGCTTATAGTGCCTATTAACATAAGAGAGCAGCATTCTCAGCCTGTCACATTAATTACACACTGATGAAATCAGGCACAGTTTCTAGTGGGTTGTATCGTAGCACATTAATGCACTCCCTACAGCGTTGTAAACACAGACAAACACAATGTGGTGCGAGCCTCGTTCTCTCTCAACGTCTGCAGGACCAGCCATGCAAGGTATGAGTTAAGCCTGATATATATATATATATATATAGGCTACTTCGTTGAGAACTCCGAAAATAGACGATCTACTGCAGCGTCCCGTGAGCTTGTAGATCTGCTCGGCACTCAATGGCGTCATACAGTGGAGTATAGATTATATGTTAGAGGTACCGTTGTCTTCCTCATAGTTTGGGACAGGGTCACCATTGTCTGCTGTCAAATATACATGCATTCAATGCCTCACTTTACAACTTGAGGCACATACCATTGAAAATAATCATTGGTGCCATACAGTCTAAAGTCTGGTTGGCAATAAGGCAGAAGTTAGTATCAAATAGCCTACATCTCTAACCCAGATTCACTTTGTTTTACGTTTCTATTGATATGAGACGTGATAAAGGACCTCTACCATCTCTTGTGTGTTGCTTTAATTATGGCATAGCCAGCACTGACTGTGCTAATAACTTCCCACCTGTGAATACTCCTTGGCAGGGAAGTAATGTGCTGTTAGAATGTTGCACATTATTACTACGCCCATGTTATGCTCTTGTTAAATATGCAGTATACCCACTTCTGCAATGATATGGAGAAACTTCACACAGCATTAGCGTCCATATCTTATTTTCTTCAGAAGAGGGATAGGAGAAGGAAGGCAGACGAACATTCAGTTAATTGGACACTGAGCGAGGGGAACAATAAGCCACGCATGGTGAGATCTGCCTCAGAGAGTTGGGGAAAGGATTTGGAAAGGGAGTAGGAGACTAGGAGTTATAATTGGCCGTGAGATGAGGAGCTCAAGCCAGCCCCGCATGCCTTCCGACTGTGACAGTGGACTCTTATTCCCCACTTCTCTGTGAAAATGAGCTCAAGATTCTGAGCCCCCGGAGACATAATACATGTCACAGCCTACAATGATGGTTAATTTGAAATCATGTAGCACCCTCCACACACACAAGCATATGCACGCACACACGCACACACGCACGCACACACACACACACACACACACACACACACACACACACACACACACACACACACACACACACACACACACACACACACACACACACACACACACACACACACACAACCACACACACGTGTGTACGCACACACGCACGCACTTATGCACACACACACATACGTGCATAAGCACACATGCACGCACACACTCAGACTCACACAATCACACACTCACACACTCCATCTCTGTCTCGCTCTCTCTTGCTATCTCTGCCCCTCTGCCCCACTCCCCCCACCACCACACATTCTCTCCCTGAAATATCCCATTCATCGTAAAAAATGTTTGCTTTTTTTTCTCTCCTCCACCCCAAACCCCATGCACCCCCATACACCATTAGTGCCATCCCTCCATGCTCTAACGACCAAATGCATTTCCTAGATTTTCTCTGTAACGGCCCCTTATTATCCCGGAGCTAATGTTTTAAATTCAATTGCAACAATCCATATCCAGGCCAATTTACTGTCTCCTTTTTTCCCTTTTTCCTTTAAGGCAGTCTTCCTATCGCAAGCTTTAGTGGGCGTCTGCAGAGTGGAGATAAAAGCAGCTGGCTCGCCACACATACAGTACACTACATGGACATTCCATCCAAATACAACATAGACATTTCAACAATACACACACACACGCACGCATGCACGCACGCACGCACGCACTCACGCGCGCACGCACGCCCACACATTTCTCATCTAAATGGGGGGTGTGGCGTACATAATTGCATGCTGCATACAGACACACACTGGCACACACAGGTGTATACAGGCATGCCAAACGCACCCAAACCTCACACAACCTGCATCACCCTTTCTCTGCCACCGTATGCAAAGCTGTAGCAGTGACTATTAATGTTTCACAGCATATTGTATCTGTGTCTGTTTATAGTTGTTTTCTTTCAAGGGCACAGTGCCAGAGGGAAAGCGTGGGCGGAGTTTGATGTTGTTGTTGGTGGCGGAGGGAGGAGGAGGGAGGAGGAGGTGGAGGAGGAGGAGGAGGAGAGCTTGGGTGTTCAGACACACACAATACACCCCCCACCCTCCAGCCTCCACACATCTCTCGTGCCTCAATGCTTCGCTGCTTGCCAGACTCAATCACATGTGCGGTGTGCTTTCATGAATTAATAACGGGCACTTTGGAGGAGGCCCTGGCAGGAACGCGGTGACCACACGCTGATGGAAGTTTAATGAGCAGCGCGGGGACCGTGCTGCCATGGCACCGGCGGGGCCTCTCGGGCACACCGGGCCATGTCCCCAGCCCTCCCTGCACGGCCGCAGTGTTTGGGCTCTCATTACCTAGATAAATATATCTGCCCCCTGGATCAGCCCACAGGCCCTGCTCCCTTGCCTCCTCCTCCCCCCAAGAGATGCTATCACAGCCCTGATTACTCCAGCCTGCCCTTGGGACAGGATGGCTGGGGGCCGGGGGGGTCGCTGGAAAACACAAACATCAGTCTCAATTCACTCTGCTGCTAAATATCAAGCCTAAGCACAAGGGGAGGGGTGGGTGGGAGGGCAGAGCACAGGCCAGAGTGTGACACAGGTTGAGCATTGTCCAGGCAGACAGCACACAACGGTGTTTCCAATAGGCAATTATCTCAATTGGATCGCATTGAGATTCAGGCTGTAGCACTGGGTAATTACGGAGGTCAGTAGCTAAAAGTGCCCCTCCTCTCCCTCCACTCACTCTCTCTCTCTCTCTCTCTCCCTCTCTCTCCCTCTCTCTCTCTCTCTGTCCCCCCCTCTCTCGGGGCTGTCCACTGATGAGTCTCTGAGATGCAACACGCTCATTGATTTAAGACCCGCCACAGGCATCGATTTGAAATGGCTGAGGTACCAGGCACAGAGCGCCCTGTCTCTCCTAATGACTAGATCAAATGCATCACACCTCCTCAAACTGGCTTCTTCAATACTGACTGCATTCCAGACCAAATACAATCATACAGCTAATTCCCTTTTAGACTCTTGAATTTATTCTTGGCTCCTTGTGGCCGCTTCGCATTTACCCGCAGGATATGATTTGATCACCACTGTGAGCTCTTTTTGAGAATTATCATGAATAAAACATCTGGCTGTAAACATATTTCCGACGGGCCGCTGGTCTGACCAGGTTGACATTCACCAGGTTAGCGTTGACCAGCATCGGCAGGTTAGCATTCACCAGCGTCGGCAGGTTAGCATTCACCAGCGTCGGCAGGTTAGCATTTCACCAGGTTAGCATTCACCAGTGTCAGCAGATTAGCATTTCACCAGGTTAGCATTCACCAGTGTCGGTAGGTTAGCATTTCACCAATAGCATTCACCAGCGTTATTTTTTTTTAGGTTAGGGTTAGGATTAGGTTTAGGTGGTCGGAACACCAGCCCGTCGCCGTCGGCATATTGACGAAGACCCGCTGCAAAATAGCCATGTAAAAAAAATATAGAAATGTATGATCCGAAACAATGTGACAGAATGGTTTGTGGTCACAATTTGTATGCAAACAGCAATGGATGGCCTTAGAAGCAGGTGTAATATGCACTTGTAATGAAATGGAAAGGCCTCTTCGAGTCCCCCCGGTGTGGAAGGTTCTCTCTTTGTTTTCTTCCCTCTCTCTTGTACCTTTCCTCTCATGTTTATATAACGGCACAGTCTCAATCATTCTCTCTGGCTGGTTGAAGGTTACCAGGGGCAAGAGGGGTAACAAATGGGCTCTGCGCACCATGTGAGAGCCAGCAGGCTGAAGGCTGGATAATGGCCTGTCATAATGGACAATATAGGCAGAGCCCTCCTGAGACCAGGAAACCAAAGAACAAGTAGGCTGAATTATTCATGGTTACCATGGCGGCCCGCACAGCTGCATTACATTAGGCTCTTCATTAGCTGCGCCGTATTCCACGAAAAGCTCGAAACTAAAATACGACCAATATTTCCCATTGAAGGGGGACATTATCATAAGCTCTCAAGGGGGTTTATTCCTGCTTAAATGTGCCTGAGTGCTGACCTTCATTGCCACCGTAATAATGTGGAGGGGATTAAAATGTGATTCCATCCACGACAAGAGCTTCTCATGCTTATTCTAATGATGACTGCGCTGTGACAGCTAGGCTCATCTGCCACTGCAGTCACTTCCTGCTAATAAGACACTTAACACTAGGCCTCTCTCTCTCTCCTCTCCTCTCCTCTCTCTCTCCTCTCCTCTCCTCTCTCTGAATGCTTAGGTGAGGCAGAGACACAAGCAACTGCGGCAAATTGCTGGTGGAGTGATATTTGCTTATTATGCTGGGAGTATGGCGTATTCATCCGTCATGCAGAGCATATTTAAAAGACAGGCTGCAAAGTAGTAACTGACATGTTAATGTAAATGCTATGGCTAAAGCATGACCACATACAACCTACACAACAAACTATCGTGTGAGTATCCTTCATTATGCATTAAGTGTCTCACACTTACGCCTGTCATAGCAATATAGTGTGTCACGTGATGTTGCAGACAGTCTCTCTACCTGTGAGTGTGACATATAGAGAGACAGAGATGAATACTGCGGTGTGTTACCAGCCCCTGCTATGCTAGATGTTGACCGCTGCACACACAGCCCATCATTTATTCATAGGGGGCAGTCAGTCTGAACAGCGTAGCTAGTGTAGGCCACTGTACCTCTAAAGCTGTGGCTCAGTACCAGCTCAGAGCCCTGGCAGACAGCATGGGGGGGTCATATGACCCGGACGGTCACAATGCCCTATCAGTGAGGCTCTCAGTAACCAGAACTGTCTCGTGTTACAGCCGCAAAGAGTCTGGGCCTGTTTTAATACCAGCCGTCAGTGGGATATTTGACAGAGAGGCCGTGGCAATTAGCCATCTCATCTTCAGCTTAATCCTATAAATGGGCATAAAATATCCTCACACAGGAAGGAATGCACGCACGCACGCACGCACGCACACACACACACACACACACACACACACACACACACACACACACACACACACACACACACACACCATCAACCACCTACCCATCCAGCAAAGACACGTGCAGACACAGAGTTACGGATCCATTTTCAGGGGAAGCAAAATGATTAGCGCTGCTGAAACATGAGCGGTTATTAAAAAGTCAATACATTGTCATTATAAGTGAAGATTGTTCCCTCAGAGTGAAGATATTGATCCATTCATGTGCTTACTGGTCATCGACCCGGCCAGTAATTTGCTTCCAAACAGATGCGAGCTATGAGGTTTCTATTTCACATGTAGGCTCTTTGTCTCCGTTCAAGGCTCACTCTCCAGCTGAGGAGAGTGCAGGCTTTGCCACTGAAGATTCAGGGAATGGGCTGAATACTGTGCCCAAGTTCATGCCCCAACATCAAAGTCAATAAACAACGAATGATATAATAATTGAATACATATTGTGGTCAGGTAAGACCATTTAAACCTTAATTAATCTCAAAGTTTATTTGGGCCTTTGCTTTTTAAGTTATTCTTCCCTGGGCCCCATATACCCTCTCGCATACCCCCATATATTCTAATAATTCTTAGAATGCACGCACAGTCCCATAAGGCCAAGAAAGAAATGTCTCCCTATAATTTTTAAAATCAGCCTCATGGTGGCACTATAACTATCTATGGCACCAATTCACATTTTCAAGCGATGTTTTTATAGTCCATACCGTTCGTCCGTAACAGGCTTCCAAAGTTAGCGGGAGGGGCCCGTTTTGCAAAATATAGCCATAAATCACGAACGAAACATCCAGTCAACACCACATTTTAACCACTAGTCGGGGGTGGTATACTCAACAAATCCCCCAAAGCATTTCCATTTCGACCCATAGGGGGCGCCACAATCGCGCAAAACATAACCGTTCCGTGCCAAAATGCGTTTTTCGGGGGGAACGGCCCTCTCAAAACGAAACACAAACGATATCGGGAGCAACGTAACAACGTAATCGCCTGGCGAAAGTCATGGGAGGAGCCTATTCTTAAAAACAAGAAACCATATCCTTACATCAAGAACGCAGGATCCCACTGGTACCTTTTCGAAGTCCTCTCCCTCGGGCCCCGGCGTTTTCCTCGGGGTCCCGGTGGCGCATCCCCGCTGCTCGCGCCGGGGCGGGCAACCACACTCGCAATTTCCCAAATTGCAAATTTTCTAGTCTATCATACATAGCAGTCAGACTAAGTTCTCCTCAAAAACTTTGGCACCTTTCTACTCCTACATACTTAGACAGAAAATGAAAATAAAAACATCAATGTGTTCAGCTTACAGTGACGTGTGCTATTACTTTTTACAGCAATCGGCCAAATGGTGGCGCTGTAGGAAGCCTTTGAAAGTGCAAACTTTGAACAGGTATAGCTCATGCTCTGTTTGAGGTACAGCCATGAAACCTGTATACACGTATGCGTCTCCTCATGCCGAAAAAACGTTTACGCTCTGACTTTTGACCTCTGACCTTTAGATCCCCCAACATTTTGAATTATAATAAAAACAGTAAAAATCTATCTCCTCCTGGGTTTTTTGCGTTACGCGCACGAAACCTTTTACACATGAAATTTGAACCTATATCTACACAGGCTATTTGGTGAGAAGTTTATACGTTAAATAATTATTTTTTAATAATTCAATTATTATTGCGGTTTTATGCAAATTATTCTTCGGCCTCTAAATCATACATGCAAAGTGACACGTTCATGACATTTGGCAAAGATGTAGAGGGTTAGTCCAAATATCACTGAAACCAATTTTATTCCAATTGGCCAAAGGGGGGTTGTTGCGAAGGCTCTCAATTGCTCTCACGTCATACCGGCAGTTAACAGATGACATGATTGCGCCTTGAAGTTGAATCTCCATATATGGAAATGACTGACGTACCTCACCTCACCTCACATTCGATATCTCCATATATGGAGATATCTAGCTGCTGACTTCATCAGGGTGATATCACATCGTACACAAAGGAGCGGCCCATATATGGAGATGTTTAGTTAGTGACCTCATCAGGATGACATCATGCTGATGTCACCCATCACGCTGATATCACATCGTACACAAAGGAGCGGCCCATATATAGAGATGTCTAGTTAGTGACCTCATCAGGATGACATCATGCTGATGTCACCTTCATAAACAAACAAGCCCTATAAATAGGAGCCTTTGACACCGGAGAAGGCAGAAGCATTCTTCGACTCCGACCTTATCGCCAGGATCACCTAAGCTTATGGCTTGTCATCGCCTCCAACCATCTCAAGATACTCAGTTAGTTCTCCCAGCAAGACTTCAGAGCCTCTCATACGATTCAAGGCATCTCGGTTAAGTTCTTACCGGACACCACTGCGGCGGGTCCTAACCCTAGAAACCAGTTCCTTTTTGAGTAGCAATTTTACATGGTGCCGAAACCCGGGAATGGGGCCTACCGCAGTAACAAGATGCCAAAATCGGAGAGATGGCGTGAGTCATGCCGGGACCGGCTTTGGTAGGAGGAAGTTCGTGCGATACTTCCCTTGGCTTGGTAAAAGGGCCTAAAAGGGGCCGAGCAACAAATCTGCCCAGATAAGGATGGTCAGAAGCAAGACAAAGACCGGATCATCAGTGATCTACAACATCAGGTAGGTGAGTATGTGGAGACGATTCGTCAGATGAATCTCCATTCTCAGGTTCGTATTTTGCCTCCGGAGCCCGAGGGCTCTGGAGGTCAGGGGTGTCTGCAACCCAGACACCCAGGTCCCGAAGATGTGGGACTTAAGGTTCATCGTTTGCCGACCAGAGCTCGAGGGCTCTGGAGGCGGGGTGTCTGCTCCACAGACACCCAGGTCCCGAAGATGTGGGACTTAAGGTTCATCGTTTGCCGACCAGAGCTCGAGGGCTCTGGAGGCGGGGTGTCTGCTCCACAGACACCCAGGTCCCGAAGATGTGGGACTTAAGGTTCATCGTTTTCCGACCAGAGCTCGAGGGCTCTGGAGGCGGGGTGTCTGCTCCACAGACACCCAGGTCCCGAAGATGTGGGACTTAAGTTCATCGTTTGCCGACCAGAGCTCGAGGGCTCTGGAGGCGGGGGTGTCTGCTCCACAGACACCCAGGTCCCGAAGATGTGGGACTTAAGGTTCATCGTTTGCCGACCAGAGCTCGAGGGCTCTGGAGGTGGGGGTGTCTGCTCCACAGACACCCAGGTCCCGAAGATGTGGGACTTAAGGTTCATCTTTTGCCTCCGGAGCCCGAGGGCTCTGGAGGTCAGGGGTGTCTGCAACCCAGACACCCAGGTCCCGAAGATGTGGGACTTAAGGTTCATCGTTTGCCCTCAGACACCCAGGTCCCGAAGATGTGGGACTTAAGGTTCATCGTATGCCTCCGGAGCCCGAGGGCTCTGGAGGTCAGGGGCATTCACAATCCAGACACCCAGGTACCGAAGATGCGGGACATCAGTTCACTTATTCCCGGAGCCCAAGGGCCCTGGAGGTCAGAGCATACAGGGCCATCAGGACTACTACCTATCAACGGGGCGGCGTCATGAGACTGTGACCTCAGCTCATCCAAACCCATCAGGGCATCACTATCCTACCGACTGTCCCAGAGATGATCAGTCATCGAGATCCAGGGGGCGGTCCCGATCCCCAGCAAGATCAGAGCATGATAGGCAGAGGACCACTTATCATCAAGAAGACAGCCACCAGGCGAACCGTCCCTTGTCTCAACCCAAGGAGCACCAACACCATCCTAACATGCACTGGAGCATGAGTCAGATATATCTGGGGCCATCACCCATCATTCCTATCGATCGAAGATCAGACAGGCCGCGGCAGACCACCACAACATATACAGCAGAGACGGGACTAGTAAAGGAGCACCAAGAGGACCAGTTCGAGCCTTCTTAATATTTTATCGATTTCCACGGGAAATCTGGGGCGGCTGTTGCGAAGGCTCTCAATTGCTCTCACGTCATACCGGCAGTTAACAGTTGACATGATTGCGCCTTGAAGTTGAATCTCCATATATGGAAATGACTGACGTACCTCACCTCACCTCACATTCGATATCTCCATATATGGAGATATCTAGCTGCTGACTTCATCAGGGTGATATCACATCGTACACAAAGGAGCGGCCCATATATGGAGATGTTTAGTTAGTGACCTCATCAGGATGACATCATGCTGATGTCACCCATCACGCTGATATCACATCGTACACAAAGGAGCGGCCCATATATAGAGATGTCTAGTTAGTGACCTCATCAGGATGACATCATGCTGATGTCACCTTCATAAACAAACAAGCCCTATAAATAGGAGCCTTTGACACCGGAGAAGGCAGAAGCATTCTTCGACTCCGACCTTATCGCCAGGATCACCTAAGCTTATGGCTTGTCATCGCCTCCAACCATCTCAAGATACTCAGTTAGTTCTCCCAGCAAGACTTCAGAGCCTCTCATACGATTCAAGGCATCTCGGTTAAGTTCTTACCGGACACCACTGCGGCGGGTCCTAACCCTAGAAACCAGTTCCTTCTGAGTAGCAATTTTACAGGGGTGCTATACGAAGCGTTTGAAAATTCAAACTTTAAACGGGCATAAGTCATGCCTTGTTTAAAGACATGCAAGTTGCTTACACGAATGCCTTCACTCAAGCGGAAGCCATCTGTGTCTTTGTTAAGAAAGCTCCGCCCTTAGATTTTCCACCATTTTGAGAGGTTTGTAAACCGCTTAAACCCGCTTTTATTCTGGAATTTTCGCGTCGCGTGCACAGAACTTTTTTTACGTGAACTTTGGACCGATATCTAAAGATCTGTCAGATTGGATTTTTTTTTAAATTAAAACGTTCTTTTTTAATAATTCAATGAATATTGCTGTTTTATGCAAATTATTCTTCTGCCTCTAAAACATACACGCAAAGTCAATTTTTCATTACGAAATAGTGTAGAGCAGGGATGTCAAACATACGGCCCGCGGGCCGAGTTATGATTGTTTTAAGAATTAACCTAACTAATGTCTGTACACTGCAGGCTAGGTTTCTCCCACCTGGCAGTGATTGAGTTGATTGATTGGAATGTTAAGTGACCAGCTCTCTCTCTCTCTTTGAAGATGACAGCATTGCTAGGAATAGGGTGGTTGGTCTGGCTATGAATAATACCTGAACATACCTACAATATTCGAACTGTACTCAAAGATTACACATATTAGACATGGAAATTAATGTTGTTAAAAAAAATAACTTATTTAAAAAATATAAAAATAATAAAAATGTAAAAGTTTTATTATTCCGATATTTTCTGAATATGCCATTATTGTTCATTACTTTTATTTTTTTTTATTATAAAATACAATAAAAATAATTATTGTCCTGCATCAATAATATTTTTTTTAGCCATTTACAAATTATAGCGTACTGGAGACTATCAGGAATTGAATTATTCTATTATCAAATGGTTTATTCTTATTGGCACTTCTTAAAGGAGTAGTTCACCCCCAAAATGCCATGGAGCCAATGTAGACTCATTCCTAAAACAGAAATTTGATTACAATAAATGCATGCCTATTGATTCCGGATGGGGACCCAAATGCATTTGGGTCCCCATCCGGAATCAATGGGGGGAAGTGTACTATTATCACATTTTTGTCTTAGTAATGCGACAAATAAAATAAAAATATATTATTGAACTCAATTCTCCATGGCGTGGAGAATTGAGTTCTCCAACTTTGATTACTCCATGGAGTAATCAAAGAAAAAAAAGTCATTTTGGGGATGAACTACTCCTTTAAACAAATAGCATCTCTCGTACCTAACTGCAACTGTAATACCAATAATGAAAGTAGCTATTTTACTTAATAATGAACACAATTTGTAAAATGATATACTGCTATACTGCTAGCTACAGCAGTGGCTGAGACGACAGGAAGAAAAACAGAGCGAACATGTGCGCGCATGTGCGCGAGTGTGCATGCCATCCGATCCGCGACTGGTTCGGCCCTCATCAAGTCGCCTTTCATCCAATGCGGCCCTCACCCCAAGATGAGTTCGACACCCCTGGTGTAGAGGGTTAGTTCAAATATCACTGAAACCAATCTTACCCCAATTGGCCAAAGGGGGGCGCTATATAATTTTTAGCAGTTTGTGAAACGCTTAGACCCGTTTTTAGCCTGGGATTTTTGAGCAATTTGCATGAAACATTCCACACGCAATCTAAGGACCTTTATCTAACATGTCTATGAATTCCACTATTTTTTTAAATAATCTATCTATAAATGCGACAAATCTCTGTCCGCATATCTCGAGAACCGTTCGTCCCACCGGCTTCAGATTCGGCACGCGCGTTCCCCGCCGCGGCGCGGAGTGCAGTGCTGGGCCTCGACCCGACCCGATGCGCGGTTTTCCGAAACCGGCGCAAAACGTTCGGAATCTCCTTATGCGGTGGAGCTGATTGTTGACATCTGGCTGTCCCGGAGGAAATCGGCGCAAGCGCTGACTCATTGTGAGTTGTGACATCACTTCATAAAAGGCTCTGACATCACGTACGCTACATGAGTCAACAAAAAATTTGTAGCAGGGAGTGCAGTGCCTGGCCTCGACCCCACCCAATACGCGATTTTCCGAAACCGGCGCGAAAGGTTTGGATTCTCCATATTCGCTGATGTCCGCTAGGCAATAACCGAACAACGGGTATGATGGGTTTGATTGATTGATTGATTGAAGACTTTATTAGAAGTTTGCATAGGAAAAGGTACAGTTTCATAACGGTACAGTTCACTGGTACAAGGTCTACTAAAAGGAGATCCATGAAAAGACTAAGCTTATTTCCACTGGAAACCATTGAAATATCTCATATAACATTGAATGACAGACAAATAGAACACAGTACTATGCAGTAGATATGTAAAGAAAAACAAAAAAGAAAACAGTAAGTCTAAACAAACAGTATATACAAAGAAGGGGCAGGGGAGGGTATAGGGTTGGGCTAGGTTAGTTTTTTACCAGTTGCGAACGGCTGCTGCCTGTAAGTGATTTTTCAGGGCAATTTTAAAGGATGCTAGTGATCCACACTCCTTTATGACCTTCGGTAAGGCTTTCCACATTTTGGTGGTATAGCAGAAAAAAGAGTTTGACCCTTTGTTGGTCAAACTTAGGTATTACCTAACAACCAGAGGGGCATCATTCCCCACGGGTGGCAAAGCAAGCAGGCTGCGTATTATTGCAGGGTCCTCCTTAGACAGACAGATACAGAAATATCCATATATGGGCATAAAATGGACACAGACAGAAATATATCTCCATATATGGGCATAAATGGACACAGGCAAACAGATAAATGGGGTTTGCGTT
This sequence comes from Nannobrachium achirus, assembly GCF_963921795.1. Taxonomy (NCBI): domain Eukaryota; kingdom Metazoa; phylum Chordata; class Actinopteri; order Myctophiformes; family Myctophidae; genus Nannobrachium; species Nannobrachium achirus. Next base: position 17,314,930 of record NC_137820.1, read on the forward strand.
AAAGGGTGGGGCATTCATTCCTATTTACATTGTTCTCGAGTAGGCCGGTCCCCGACTAGACGATTTGCTGCCCGAAGGGCAGAGATCTCCATATATGGGCATTAAAGGGACTCAGACAGACAGATACAGAGATCTCCATATATGGGCATAAAATGGACGCAGACAGACAGATATCTCCATATATGGGCATGATATCTCCATATATGGGCATAAATGGACACAGGCAAACAGATGGTCAAAACGGGTCCTATGACAACAGGTATAATGGGGTTTGCATTAAAGGGTGGGACATTCATTCCCTATTTACATCGTTCCCGAGTTGGCCAGGTCGCCGACTAGACGCTCGGCTGCCCGAAGTATTTACATCGTTCCCGAGTCGGCCGGTCTTCGACTAGATGCTCGGCCGCCCGTCAGGCAAATACAGGGATATCCATATATGAGCATAAAATGGACGCAGACAGACAGATATCTCCATATATGGGCATAAATGGACAATCCAAGCTATTATTATTATTATTATTACAAGCAAACAGATGGTCAAAACGGGTCCTATGACAACAGGTATAATGGGGTTTGCATTAAAGGGCGGGCATTCATTCCCTATTTACATCGTTCCCGATTTGACCAGGTCGCCGACTAGACGCTCGGCCGCGGCCGAGCTTCTAGTTCCTTAAATTGTCACTTTTATCTGGGGACCCCCCACCCCCTCTCATCTGGGGTCCCCCTACAAAGTTGATGTGTCACAAATATGGAGTTCCAGATCAGTTGTGCCCAAATATGGGCACAACTATCCATGATGTCAGGCCAAGGCCCTATTTAACATCTTACTCTAGCTAACAGTATGTCACTCTCAATGTGTTTAATACACAAATAGATATTTAACCAGGTGCTCTGTCGTTACCACACATTCTGCGAAGGATTATGGGTTTGAGAATCAAGCTGCCGAGCCTTAACCAGACATTAAAACTCAACCTTAAAATTCTAGTGTTGCTTAATTTTGCACAGTGTCTGTTAGTGTTTTATATGCAAGCAGCTACACCCCCACCCCCACCAGCCCCGCACCCTGCACCAGGGGCGTGCAGAGAATGTTAGAGAGGCAAGGGCTGGAATTTCTAAATGGGCTTTTTGGTGAAAATATCGAAGATAGCAGATCTCTAACTTAAAGCAGTGTTTCTCAACCACTGTGCCTGGGGACCTTTGGTGTGCACCTGAGAAGGGTCAAGTGTGCCGCTTGAAACTGCTTGAATGCCAGTATTGTGTTTATAATTTAAAAAATGAACCCACTCACTAAACTAGTGAGGCGTTGTGTGCTTGTAGATCTGCTGTTTTCACTACTGTTGTGCGACAGCCTTGTATGATGAAGCAGGGCTTTACTTTGCGAAGAAACGTACAAATTTGAAACTTGGAGATGCAAGGTTTCTTTCCAACAGTGACGATATTTACACCCCCGTATTATGTTGGTGTGCCCATGGATTCTTGGGACATGAAAAGTGTGCCCATGCAGAAAAAAGGTTGAGAAACACTGACTTAGAGCACACCGGGCATATGCCCGGTCGGCCAACTATACAAGTGGGTCTGTGGGCCTGTGCCCCGCCCCCCCCCCCCCCCCCCCTTTTTTTGGCCAGCATTTTAGGATAGTTACAGTATTTTTTTTTGGCTGGGCGGCCATAGCAGAGAGACATCACATGCATAATTGGCCCACTGGCTTGTCTATCATCTGAATACTGGCCAATCACAGACTACTGTGGCCCAGGTGTCCCACCCGAACATATATGCCCACAACGCTTCGCTGCCTCGACGCGTTGTGGGCTTGTAGCCTACTAATAATAATAAATATAGCTGCAAGCAGCGTTAGTGGCCAAAAACAACTCAAATCATGAACACAGCCTGCGATGTGCGTGACATTTTGCAAGCACATTCCCACTAGGTCAAGGAACAGATGCCACCCTTCTCACATTGGCCTGTTATAGCGCCACCAGCGGGTCAACTTTTGCATAACACATTTTTGGAACAAAATGCCTCAAATCACCCATGCAGCGTCCGATTGCGTCAGTAACGTCAAAGAGAGCACTGCCTGCGATCTTGATATTTTGTACTTTTATAGCCATTGTTTTTTGGCTTGAAGCGAGCCCACAATTGTTTCGAAGGAACAATATTTTCTAGTTTAATTGGATGTTACTCAGAGGCAATGCAAGTGCAGTCCCGCTCATGGGAGAGAGGCCTTGAAGATTTGACAAATCCTTTGAATTTATGTAATGTTACTTTGCTTCACACAAGAGCAAAACCCAATGATTTGAACACAAAAACAAAAAACGAACTCTTTTATAGGCCTATTTATAATCCCCTTTGAACTGTAAACTCCATCTGTAGTTTAAAGTGATGACTCATTCAGAGCCCTAATCTTAATCCATTTTTATGCGGCTTAGTTCTTAAGGGAACCAGGGGAATTGAAAGCTGCCATCAACGCAATAAAAAACGGAATCTAATACACATACAGAGCAGGATGTAAATCTCCTACAAGGGCACTAATGGTGTTCATGTGGGTCCCTTAGATATGCAAAGCAATATATTTTTACATGGGCTGAAAAATAATTCTCGGTTCTGTGCACTTCAACACCATCAAATTCACACAATTATTCAATTGCTCTTCTTTTTCACTTGTGTCAGCTGTAAAACCGACCAAGTAAAAAAATATTGTCACCTAGAAATATTTAAATGTCTATGCTTATCGTATTCAGAAAGCTAGCATCACAACAAATCACTGAATCAGTTAAATTACAATCAATTACAATTATTTATTGCCAAATCCAAGATGGCGCTCCAAGGTGATGTCCTGTTCTACCAAATGTTTTGACGCCCTTTTTCCCCAATTTAATTGTCATTCCTATTGATTCCTCCTCTTTGTGTTGTCACTGCACTGCTGTGATCTTACTGACTCACCTACCAGTGAGGAACCCCAACCAGGAGAACATAGAGCCTTCGTCCTATTAATCCTCCCGCACAACACTCCCTGCAGCCTGTAGGATTTTGTGCAGTGATAATTATCACCCTTCCCAATTGTGTTTGTGTAGATTGCACCAGGGTGGATTCAAACCTACTGTACAACCTCCGCGGTGGTGGGCAGGCACTTGAACACTGCGCCAACCGGGCGCCAAAAGAACAACACATTAACCTTTTATTAATTGTAACACAATAACTGTCACAGGTGTCAGGTGGCAATCGATTCATCTCACTTACAGTATGTCAACAATGAATGCTTCTTCAGATATTCTCTTGAAGGTCATTCATTGTGACTATTCCTCTGACTGCAAGACTCTCCACTGCTCTTTTAAAAAATATGGACTACTACATCACCGTGTCAACTTGAGGAATGTGACAATTCGACAAGTTTTTCTTCCCGAGGAGTCAGAAGATGACAATAAATAGCGACTAACTAAAGATAGTATTTCTCAACAGGGACGGTATGTATTGAATTGTATTGTATTGTATTTATTGCGGCCGTAGGTTACAGTTAACTATGAAAACGTCACATCTTGTCCGTACGTCCGTGAGTAACGCCTCAATGTCTATAGCTGCTGACCTGTTGTGACATCACATTGTTGTCACATCACATTGTGACATCACATTCCGTCCTTGTCCCTTGTATGCCCATATATGGAGATCCCTGACCTATGACATCACATAGTTGTGACATCACATTCCGTCCTTGTCGGGCATATGATGTCATCAATATTAAGCCCATAGCTTTGAATGCCCATATATGGATATATTGTGTGATGTCTATGATGTCAAACGTCAGTCATATCCATATTTGGGAAAATATTATGGGTAGCAATAATGACCTGTTATAAATCATTTATAAACATTTATAAGCAGTTTATAGATGAGTAATAAACATGAACAAACTGTTCATTGACATTTATAAATGTTTAACTAAACATTTATAACTGTTTTAAACATAATTTACATGTTATTAGTAAGGTATTAGTAAGTAGTAAACTAATCATGAATAAACCATTTATATACATTTGTAAATGCTTACTAAATCATTTATAACCAATGCTAAAATTCACATAATGTGTAGGTAGGAATGCATTTACAAATGTCTGTTAAGGTGACCTCCATGTGTTGTTCATGTTTAATATACGCTTTGTAGATGTTATCAAGAGCCCTAATGTAAAGTGAAGACTATTCATTGCGACCATCAGGTTGCAAGTTACTATGAAAACCTCCCCCGGCTGTCTGTCAGTCCCTCCGTCAGTCTGTCCGTCACATCACATCACGTCACGTCACACTTTTGGCCCTACTCTTATCTCCGGCACCGTTTCCCCTATCCTTGCCAAACTTGCCAAACTGCTAAACATGAACAAACATGGAGGCCACATTAACAGACAGTTGTAAATAATGAATAGTCTTCACTTTACATTAGGGCTCTTGATAACATCTACTAATGATTTATAGATATTTAAGGAATGTTTTACAAAGCATAACCATGAACAAACAAGGAGGCCACATTAACAGACAGATATAAATAACCAGTAAGGAGATAAGCAACCTCATGGTGGCGCTAGAAGAGGGGCATGTGAGAAATCAGGGGTGGAGGTTGTGGTTTGGCAGCCAAGGAGTGTGTGCAAAGTTTGGCATGGATAGGGGCAACGGTGCCAGAGATAAGAGTAGGGCCAAAAGTGTGGCGTGACGTGACGTGACGTGACGTGACGGACATTCGGTGGAGGTTATAGTAACTTGCGACCTCACGGTCGCAATGAATAGTCTTCACTTTACATTAGGGCTCTTGATAACATCTACAAAGCGTATATTAAATATGAACAACACATGGAGGTCACCTTAACAGACATTTGTAAATGCATTCCTACCTACACATTATGTGAATTTTAGCATTGGTTATAAATGATTTAGTAAGCATTTACAAATGTATATAAATGGTTTATTCATGATTAGTTTACTACTTACTAATACCTTAGTAATAACATGATAATGATGTTTAAAACAGTTATAAATGTTTAGGTAAACATTTACAAATGTCAATAAACAGTTTGTTCATGTTTATTACTCATCTATAAACTGCTTATAAATGTTTATAAATGATTTATAACAGGTCATTATTGTAAAGTGCTACCATATTAGGTCCACATTTTGTCCAACTTAAACAACCAACCGCAACTCGAATTCGCCTTTCGCCCTTAGGCGTCTTACTGGTATTATGTTCAAGATCCAGAACACTCCTTGCCTGACTCCAGACCAAAGACCTGCCCACTCTCTGAGCGGCTGCTTGTGCTGAATCTGAAATCAGGCTAGAACACTCCCCTTGGAATGGTGCTCATCAGTTACAGCTGAGTATTAAAGGCTGTCATCTGAACACCACCACACCCTGGGCAAGATATAACTTCCGCTTGGTTCCAAGATTTCTAGCGGAAGTGCTGTGTTTAACGGACGTTACGTCATGCGCTGCGGGTCTGTTTACATCCCCAGCGAAAAAACAAAAATAGATTTGTCTGAATCAATGTTTTTGTTTGCATATTGTTTTTTGCGAGCGCAACCGACGGAGCAGGAGACGTAGACCAGAGTTTTTCCAGCGGGGAATACGTTTGCAGGAACACCGCACTGTACAACTTCCGGGAAGATTCAGCTCCACCTCCTAGAACGGTCTCTGCCTCATATCTTGACCAGGCTTTTCTCTTCGCAGATGAGTAAGCCTGGCAACGCGAGGCTAACACCACCATGCTAGGGGTGCTGGAGGCATGATAGCGAAAGGGAACCGCTTTCTCCCTGGTCCTGGAAAAGACGCACTGTGATTGGGCGTCGCTTTGAATGACAACCGCACGAGGCTCCTCCCCTACGCGAGGCTTTTAAGTTTTCCTCCCTTACTAATGCAGACCGAATGCCCCCTCCCTCCCTGGCCTCAGTGGCTTAGTGGATTAGTCACAGTGCTCCCAATCCATGCACCCTGGGTTCGCATCAGGTGCTTGTGCCACTTTTTTATCGCCACAGCGAACAACTTTTTTTGTGCCGATAAAGTATTATTATTATCCATACGGTGGCCCGCTGTCTCAGGCGACCTTGAGCCCTGTGAGGCCCCGCCGAGCAAGTGGTAGCGTGCGAATCGCTGGGCCGAGCGGTGCATAGGTCGCATGAGCCGTCTCAGCGCCGTTACCGAGTTACGTGCCTTTATGGACTGAATACTAAATATTCACCAGGGGACTGCTTCTGCGTTATGCGTCCGAGGAATGCGGCTCAAAGGGACTTGAGCCAATCACACGCTAGCAGGGTGGGGTTTTGGAGAATGCCTGCCTCAAGTTCTCTGTCCAACTTCCAATCGGGCACTCTGACAGTAAATAATAGATACATGCTTCCAAAAATGCTTTCTTTAATTTTTTGGATACTTCTTTTGTGTAATTTATAGTAGAACAGGAGATCACCATGGGACTCAGCTCAGATTTAGCAATAAATAATTAACTAATGGTAATTATTAAACACACACACAATCACACAGACACAGGTGTCTGAGTATTTGAGTCCTCGATGCACAAGAAATATGGCAGTGATCGGTTCAGCACTAAAACCTATAGGCACAAAAAGCACCTTTCTAGGTTGAAACACACACACACACACACACACACACACACACACACACACACACACACACACACACACACACACACACACGATTGCAAACCATGGAAATGATCTACAGCTTGACAGATTGCCGCACACAGCATTGTTGGTGGTCAACACTTGGTCCCAAACAAGATATCTCCAAAACGACTGGTTTGATTTTCCATGGAATTTACTGTGCACCTTCAAGCCCCCTGGAGGATGACACACAGTGGTTTTGGTGACCCCATGGCCTTTACCCGAGCAACCCTCAGGCCAAAATGTTCAACTTTCCACACAAGATATGTATCTCATAATCTAAGGTTACAGGATGAACCCTATAAATTATGGTGACACAACAGCGTCTCGCATACTGTAGCACCAGCCTTGAGCCATACGTTCCAGATAATTGGCTGTCAATTATCGTGTAATTATTTAGTAATTACGGGGTACTTATAAAATACAGGGTGCAGCAGTGTGGTTACAGGGAACAAAACAAGACAACTTTTTAGATTTAGTAGCCCGCTTCTTTTCTTTTGATTGGCTACAACATGGTTACGGGTGCTTCCCCTCTTGTTCCCTATAGTTAAGGATTAAGCACACGGTATGCAAGCTGTAAAATGGAGCTGTGCTTGTTCCTGTCCTGTTCACAGTAATTATTGGGTAAGTACAAGGCTGCAAGAAGATTGTTCATGACCGAAGGGGGTGGAGGGTGTAATGGTCTAACCCCAAGAAAATCGGAGTTCATGAGAGCATAATGACTATTATGATCTATTGATCAAATTCACAGGGATATTTAGTAGAACAGCAAATGACAACCGTGTAAGAAACCAAACACTAACCCCTGAACCCTAAAACACACACACTTTCCAAGAACAAACTCAGGTAATAGTGCAGTCTGTTCTAATTATCCATACTACCAGTAATATGCCCAACGTGCGAGAAGCGAGGTTGCGCTGAAACAACAGACTGTCACAATATGTCCATATATGGGCATAATTAATATTGATGATATCAGTGATCTTGGCCATATGGAGCGTGACATGAGGTGTGACACACGTACACGCACATGATCTGCAGGATTTCATACTAAATGCGACCTATGGTCGCAAAAATAATGTGTAAACAAAATGTATACAGCAGCTAGCACAGGTTAAGAACCTCTGAACTAGACGTCTGTTGTTCTTTTCAAGCCAAATTCCAACACTAGCATTTCTGCCTCCTCTGTCCTCCTGTGTTATGGAGAAATTGGTGAGCTGACAAAATACGTGCCCATCTTGTGGATCACTGCTGTTTGTTTATTAACAGAGCAACTCTGTTAATAAACTAACGGTTGTTATTTACACTTTGGACATTGTTGTTATGTGAAGTCCACGAGATGGGTCACATGTTTTTTAAAGTCACCCATTTCACTCATTCATTTTGTGACCAGCCCAAATGATTATGATGATTGGCATGCATGTCCACATTGTAAACATTTGGATTTTTGTCATGTCTGAACAGCAAAACAATCATGGAAACTGTGTTCTTTTTTTTTTTTTTTGTAAATCATATTTGAATCTCATTCCTGAGCCTTGTTCAGACAGCATAAAACCAATTCCACTTTGGTTACATAATCATATTTGGGCTGCTAGTGTGAACATGGCCAATCCAACGATTCATCACCAAAGACTCCGCCAAACCCTGGTTTTCAGTCAATAAGCTAGTGGGCCCTCTTTGGCAAGGTATGAATGGTGCTAGGTTGCTAGGAGACAGATACAACCGGAAATGACGTCATCTCAAAACTTTTAGCCCCATTCATTTCCAGGTTATTGGATTTGGAAAAATCCATTTATCTCAGATTCTTTTCCCAGATTGCGTTTTTGTTCAAAACAACGAACAAGACCCTAAAAAAGGAACACTTAATCACAGATACAATTTATTTTTTTATTTTTTAAAGAAAAGACAACAGTCCGCTTGGCCATGTGCTTTTTGTTTACATCCTGGCCACATGGTGCGTTCCTGTTGCCGGGCGAACATAAGATAAAAACGCTGAAAAACCCTGGCAGTGGTGGATGAATGAATTGATAAGAGTGACATCAGACTTGACAGATCCTCGAACAAGTATACTGTATATAACCACTATAGACTGATCCATGACAGGTCGAAGCTGAGTAAAACACCGGTCTATAGTGTACTGATCCACGACAGATAGAGACAGAGTGAAACACGCCCGCATAGTAGGCTGGAATGAAATATTGACTGGGCCTTTTAGAATCTCGGATCTGATCTACTGTCTGAGCCTACTACTGAAGCTACAGAAAACAAGCGTGAGAGGGCATCCATTAGGTTTAGACTTTAGAGGGACACTTTTTCTTTCATGAATGTTTTTGGTTGGAGGCCCTTTGAGGGTGATGCCCATGGCAACTGAGACGGGTGTTAATGAATATGTGCTTCTGGAAGCCTTTTCTTTCTGCATGGCCAATCTTTGTGAGTGTTTGAGCAGACTGTGTTTTAGGGCCAACTGAGACCTTTTCCAACTCGCTGACGAGCACTGACAGATTTGCACTTGTTAGGTATGATCCACATACTGTACGTTGGTGTTTTGGCAGAGCTGGGAGAATTTAGTTTTGGTCTAGACTCATTTATACTTCAGCGACTAACTGTACGTGCCATATGGCTATGTACTCTCAACTGAAAAATGTATTGACATTCATCATGAATACCAGAACACTCGCCCCAATTCACAGTCACAGTCTGTCTGGTGGAACGGTAGAACAGTCTCTGCCTGGTGGTATTCCTAAATGTAACACTAACAACTATGCCTCAATGGTGAAATCTTATGTATAAACTTATTTCTAACCTCATCCTCAGTAAAACAAATACAAGAATACAAGAACCGCCCCACCGAGCGGTTGGCAGGAAAAATGAGGGTGAGTGTGAATTTGGGCGAGCGATCTGGTTACCCCCAACATTGACACTTTTTTCTGTTGAAAATATACATCATCTTTGTCGTGTGAACAGGTCAGCCGATGAGGTGCAAATTAGACTTTAGTTTAGTTTTAAATTAGCAGTCATAGACATGTTGCAGAGACAGGCTTGCTATTTTCTCCACAACCAAATCTAACTGCACCAGGCTAAATCTAACCATGATGTATGAATAGTTTCCACCCAGCTATAGCTCATTCATTGAATGTATATATAATATACCAGGAGCAAGAGTTAGAAAACACATTATTATTCTGAACAACTATACTGTACCACCCACCACTCATAACAGTCATAGTTGTAATATATATACAGTATATATGTATCTAATTATTATTCTTTTAAGGAGTGGTCACACCACTCCTTAGCGTGGATGTGTGTAGGTTACTACAGTATGTGTGTATGCGTGTGGGTATGAGCATGAACTGCAATACCACTGGTGACCAAGGGGCGCTGTTGCATGACACTCACACACACACACACACACACCACCGCTCACTTCAAACTTGGTTTGATTTTTTTTTAAAGATATGTTTTGGGGCTTTTATGCCTTTATTGAGAGGACAGTGACTGACAGGAAATGGGGAGAGAGATGGGGAGTGACACGCAGCAAAGGTAGTCGGGGTCGGGAATCGAACCAGCAACACGCTGTCAGGCTACACTGAGCCTAAGTGGTATGTGCCTGGACCGGTAGGCCAGCAGGTGCCCTATACAGTAGTATATTTTAAACCAAGAACCAGCCTGGTTCTCCACAGGGATGTGCTGTTTTCTCCAAGTTCCCTTGGCTTTGCCCAGCAGAGTTCATCACCGACATGCTGTGTCTTTGTGACACAGTCAGCACCGGTATAGTCTTTGGCCCTGGGAAGATATTGCATGATTGTCTACATTAAAGTGCTCCTGCTGGGTTGTTCATTGTGGTGGCTGTCATGCTGCCTGAGAGCTGGGCAGGCTTGTGTGTGTGTGTGTGTGCAGTGTGTGTGCAGTGTGTGTGTGTGTGTGTGTGTGTGTGTGTGTGTGTGTGTGTGTCACTGAGAAGACGAGGGAAACCTTGGGTGTCTCAAGCCCAATTCATGCCCCATCGTATGACTGGGTCGCTTGCCTAAAATAGACAATCTACAAGCTCACAACATGTTGTGGATGAGACTTGTAGATCTGCTATTTTTGGCATGTGGCACCATCGTACTGTGGGCATGTCGAACTCTCTCACCACCCCTTGAGCCTTGACTCCACACGTTCCACGGTTCTCACTAACTTGTAATTGGATTATGAATACATGTCATTGAGCAGCCAAACAGATTAGCCTGAGTCAACACAAGGCTTGGCCAAGTTACTGGTTCACATTGAAAATAGAGTGACAGGCTGGCCCCAAAATTTTAAGATTGTAAATATTTCCAAACAAACTTAATTTGTGAATTTCTAGCACTACGGCGAAACTATAATTTGACATATAGGCTAGTTACAAGATATGTTTAACACGCTCCCTTTAACTGGAGCAAACATCACAGTGACTCACACCCTTGTTTTGAAACCCCCCCATTTGATTTGTGGGAACTGATCTAATGGAAAACACTTGCAGGGTCATTGCTGAGACATTGAGCCTGGCAAAAACATTTAGTCTCGTACTTATCTATTTTCAATTAGCTGTGTGTGATGATGAATGGAGCGCTGGGAGTTATGGATGGGTTAATTAGCACGGAGCGCTCATGTCATTAGACAGAGAATGGCATCAGAACGTGGTGTACAATGTACCATCAGAGCTCTGATGGTACATTCCTCTGCACGCCTGCTTCACTACATCATTGTGTGTGTTACTGTCTATTGTTCGCTGACCCGCATCGCTGTCACATGACCACAGTGTGTGTTTTTTTCAACACACACTCATGCATGCACAGATCCACACACACACGTATGCAACACCATACAAAATATAAACAGAAATACTTGCACACATGTGCGATGTACAAACACACATAACATAACAATGGAAACGAAAGATGCATGTCTTTCCCAATTTCTGTTTCTACACGATCAGATTGGTTTACCATTTATGTCAGTATTAAGTTGTTTCTTTCTTATATATCAAAATAAAATGAAATGACAGATTACCTTTCCAAAGTAATGTTTTACATTCTAATATCTGTACAAAATGTAAAATTGATGCAAGGGTCAGTAGGCTTCTAGAAAGTGCAGGGGAGCACGGTTGCTGAAATGACCCTCATAGATCAAGAAGAGGATGAACTATTGTTCAAATGCCTATGCCAACATTAAAACTGTGCTGGAACAAGTCCTGCATTTTTCATCAAAAGCAGCTTTATGTGTTCTTTCTGTCCTTTCGTTTTTTTCTTGTGTGTGTTATTTTCTTCCAAATGATACATCCATGCCTGTCTGGCTCGATATCAGATTTAAAGATCCTGCAATCTGGACTGTAATTAAGCCTGATCTAATTGAGTCATGGAACAGGTGTGAATCCCTAGCCTTCTATGCTATCTGTCTACTCTGACAGGAAAAACAAGTCAGCACCACATCACATGCATTCTCACAGCGCCTCATTAACCATGTGTAAATTGGTGAATTTCTTAGTAATTGACTTATGGCAATTGGTTATTAGATTTCTTTATTTCCTAATCAGAAGCCCCATAGGGTTGTGGGGGGAGTTTCTCACATGTTGGTGAATGACAGATGATTTGACAAATCACCCCCCATCCGCTGGAAAGCTTAATGTGTTGTGCATATTCATAGCTTTTTTTTTTCCTCCTCCAGATTTCCAATCAAAGTTGCTGGCAGGTCCCCGGCATGAGCTGTGCCTCTCACTCCTCTATAAATGATTCATGCTGTTTAGCTCACAGTAGTTTGGGTGCATCTGGCTCAGGGAGGTATGGGGCCGGCCAAATGGAGGAGCCACATGGCAGCTCCAGATGTTCTGCTTTTGTATATGCACAGCTCATCAAAAACAACAAGCGATGCCACCCCGGAGTCTCTGCCATCTGGGGGAGAGCAGACAACAGCTTCCAGTCCTCGCTGGTGCATCATGGGAGAGCTCTTTTGAAAAGGCTGAGTGGCACCAGTTAGTGATATTAGTCTCGGGCACCTTCCAGCACCATGTTCAACACTACAGTCAACATGTATTTGTATTCATCGCATCCTAAGACAAAAAAAAAAAAAAGATTATAGTAAACCCAAATGCATTTGGGTCAGAATCAATGGGGGTAAATTTAGGGTCAAGGGTCAAGTAAATTTACCCCCATTGATTCTGACACAAATGCATTTGGGTTCCCATCCAGGCCCATGCATTTGGGTCCCCATCCAGAATCAATGGGGGTACATTTACTTTTTGTCCTAGGAATGCAACAAATACAAAAAAATATTATTGAACTCAAGTCTCCAATGGAAAAAAGTCATTTTGGGGTGAACTACTACTGTAAGGGTCAATTTAGACCCCCATAAAGGAACCTAGAGTCCCTGAAATCCACTTCTATAACAACTGTTTTAAGGGTACACATCATTATTAGAATTGTAAACGTGTTCCAGCCATTACCAAAATCTTTGTCAAAATTGTCAATATGTTTTCTAACTGCATTGCATTATTATGGAAATGTGTAGAAAAGGGGACTTGTGAAAAACTGATGCCCGCTTTTGGTACAAAGTTTGGTGAATTCCAGTCAGGTCAGATTCTTCTGAATGAGTTGCACAGTGTTCTGTAGGCTACAAGGCTCTTTGTGGCCATCCCTCGGCATGCATCACATCTACCCCAAGATCCCCGCCACACTCTCTGTAAAAATCATTATTTAGTCCTTTTGTAAGCAAGCAGTGTCCCTGATCACAAATTAATCTTTCATATGTTTCCAAGATCTAGCCTTCTGTAATCCCATCTGTATGAGACACAACAAAGCACAGCAAAAGAGAGCTCCTATGAATTATTCATTCATTTCTCATGAAAGGCTTTCGTTATGTCTGTCATGTTTCACTCTTGCAGGGGAAAATCCATTGATCCTTGCCTTTTTACTCTGACGAGAACAAACAAGCAACATCTCATGGCTGTGCATTATCTCACACCCCAATGAACAGATCTGAGAAAATGCAGAGGGAAATCAGCGGGTGTACAATATGCATGTGTGCATAATGAGCACACACACATTATAAATGTTCACTCAAACGTACTGCACTGTATGCACACACACCACATTAAACATATAGTACATGCTCTCGTCTAATAGCCGCGAGTGCAACCTCAGGGAAAAATGCATGAAACGGAACACGGTGAGGCACAGTGGATTAAGTTGCATGCTCCTTGCCCGTAATCATTTATCTCCAGCGGTATTGTAATCTAATGGGCACCCGTCTTCTTTTAGACAAGTCGCCCCCATAATTCTGCGCAACGGAATGGAGAAAACAGCATTGTTAACAAGAAAAGGCTTTAAATCACAAGCGCGGAGTACATTTCCAGTGAAATATTAATGTGGAAAGTGTGTTTGTGTACAGGGAACAAAGGCCAGAGTGTTGTACATCAATGGGCTGACAGTGCTGCAGGCTCCACAGACCAGGCTCTGCTTACTCCAACCAATGGGAGAGCGTGCACGTGTGTGTATGTCTGTGCGTGTGTGTGTGTGTGTGACTGGAGCGTGAGTGGGGGCTGGGGTGGTCATTTATAATGTATGGGCCTACTGGAGCGTGAGGTGTTGGGTCTGTTCGGGCCTCCGTGCATACCTCACTGTGTGTGGCTGGGTTTCACCTAGCTCTGAACACTTGCTTTATTTACTTTAAAAGCTTCCCTCTGGAGGAGCCTTGTTTGGAAACTTGGGGCCTGGATGGCCAAGACAGATCCAATTCACTAATACACCCCCCCCCCCCCTTGCTTTCCCAATCATGAGCCTATCGCCTTACAGGATTGGGAGCAGGCACAACTCTCCCTTTGAAAGTCAGAGAGGCTTGTAAGGCCACATTAGTGTCTTGTTACCTGGAATGTAATGAGGTTAGTCAGGGGTTTGTCTGAAGGGGTGCACTGGTAATACTCTTGGCTCCAAGGTCAGTAGAATCTAACTGGATCCTATTATGAGCCACAAAGAGGCTTCATCTCCATTCACAATTATGGAAGGCCAGGCTAGAGCTAAACATGAGTTTGATCAATGAAAATGTAACAGCAGAAAGTATTACACACATAAAAGTTATTTCAATTGTTTACATTTGTATTTGCCATTATGGTTCTGCTCCTGTGATGCTCCTCAACAAATGTGCATAAGCATCGTGTGTCCGGATATAGCTGAGTCGGTAGAGCTGTCGCCCCGGCCCAGGCACTTCCGTCTCATCGTATGAGTGGCACGGCTTGGGTGCGGCAAGCCGTGCAAATACTGCGAGCTGATGGTAGGTTGTTGCGCTGTCCTCCTCAGCAATCCATCTCCCAGAGTTCTAGAGCGTTTTTGGCTGATACCAACAAAAAGCCTCTTCGTCCTACTTACTTACTTATTTACTTAAGACATAAGTAAATTGAATTCGTAGTGACTTGACCTGACCACGAACACTCCCCCTTTGGCCAGAGCCTAAATATACTACTACAAAATATAGTAGGCTACACATGAGCCCACATAATGAACATAAAATGGAGTACTTACACTAGATACTGGAGGAGGCTGGGAGTTCGATCGTGGTGTTATCAGGCAATTGTTTAATCTTTTTGACTGAATACTTTATACTTTATAAACTTCTTGTACAATTCATACAATACATTACATATTGTAACAACAGCAATAGCAGCAACATATATATTTACAGAGAAAAGAAGGATGGGGCAGGGGATGCCACTCACTATAAAATAATCTGATGCACACACTATACAAGATATGAATGGGGAATCCCACACTACAGGATTGCATTATGATTATCAGGTTGTTGTTTTTTTTACTTTATTTTGTTGTTTTTATATTGTAATATATTTTTTCACTTGCTTATTTGTCACTTATAAAAAGTGTTGTCTTACCTGCATAAAACAATAAAGAGATTTGAAATAAAAAATAATAGAGAGATGATCAGATGCCAACATAACACATCTAAATGTGCAGTGATCACATACAGAAGCAGATGTAAACAACTCTCCTCCCACTCCAACTCACCTGTACTGCAGAATGAATACTCCCATCACACAATGATGGTGTGACTCAACTCTAGTTATAATAATAATCATAATTGTGGGCTCGCCTGAAAGGCGAGAACACTGTCATTATTTATTTACCAAGTTCCTGCCGCAGACAGTACAAAGGCAGGGCCCTTAGCCAATGAGGTGCAATTGGCGGAAAAACATCTGGGAGTGGTGTTAGCTGGAGTATTGGTTGAGCTTCACATGACAGTTAGCACGCTGCAGAATATAGTCACGTTGGCAACCAATTTTTTAAATGATTTCTTTACGAGCGAGCCCACACTGTTTCATAGGAACAGTATTTCTAGTTAATATTATTATTGTTGTTGTTACTGTTGTCGTTGTGTGATACTTGACTATGTAGAGATAACAGAGAAGCTAGCAGGGTAAGAAGACTGCTGTTGCTGTCTACTCCCTGCCTGTCAGCACAAAGTGTGGATGAGCTTGTGGCCCATTTTCTCTGCTGTTAATCCTGCCTGTTCTGCTTTGTCAAAGCTGCTGTTTGAACAATGGAGCTGTCTTCTTGTCTGCTAATTTAGGAACAAACATTTGCCCGCGTAGCAAACAAGCTCTCCCAGGAAGTGCTATTAATAGGATAATTAAGCAGACGGTAATGAGCAGGATTACTGCTAATTATGACAAGATTTGTTTTGGCATTTGCCTGAGAGGCAGCCGAGTGTTAAAGTCTGCACAGGAGTTCATCACTACACAGAATGAGCAGGCACCTGAGTAAACAGACTGGGACTCACTGGGGGTATGGGTGTGCGTGAGTGTGCGTGTGTGTGTGTGTGTGTGTGTGTGTGTGTGTGTGTGTGTGTGTGTGTGTGTGTGTGTCTATTTGTATACGAGGCAGAGAGAGGCAGAGGGGAGATAACAGAAAATCTACAACAGGCCCAGAGGTGCTGCCATAGCAGAGCTATCACTTTGCAACAAGGTCAGTCCAACCTGACCTCTCCCACTGTTGGATGAGTCTACAGAAAGCAGCCATCTTGGGAGAGACATGGTCATATGAGGGTTGGTGCTGCAGTTTGTTAGAAGAAAAATTAAATAGTGCTGCTCATTCATATTGCAACAAGGTCATTCATTTCAAAATGAAGCAAGCTGCAATTAAGCAGTTTGACATTGGATAAAAATGTTGGTCCAGTTCATTTCCGTTATTTATATTCCAGGGTGTTGTTGACATTCTCTCAGGGGAATAGAGAGTAAATTAGACAAGTTTCCAAGGAATTATCTGGCAGATGACGGGCAAAAGTATTAAAGCTTTGGATTCATTCGTCAAAGGTGAAGCCACAATTCACAAGATTCAATCAAAAAGAGACAACAAACAAGCGCAGTTGAGGTGAAGGCGAATCTTAATGCGATTGCAGCTAAAGCCCAGACAGTGAGCCGCCTCCATTAAAGCATGCCACAGGGCCCAGCAGCTCTAGATAAGACAGCTGAGTCTGGGATTTAGAGCTTTGGCTTATCGTCATCTTCACACCACTGTCTCACCCAGCGCATGGACCGTGGCCTCAAATCCTCTCAGACTGAGGAACAAATTTGTGTCCTTGGGTTGTAAGAAGGCGGCCAGGGTGCGAACAGGTGGGTTAATGGGGCCTGGACCCCAACACTCCGTCATTTAGAACCCCTCGCCTCTCAGCCTCCCTCCAAATATTCACACCGGCTTTGGCACATCGAAGACTTTCATTTACTGGCAGAAGCTGGGATGAGATTATGGTGCGAGCTGTGCAAAGTACTGTTTCAGAAGTAAAATTGCTTTTATTCCACCCAACATGTGTTCAGTGAGATTAAGGCGTAATCTTACGATGTTTAATAAGAGCCCGTTTGTGGCCTGCTGGCTGAGACTGAAAAGTGGAGCATGCCTGCTCTACTGCAAATCCTGTTTATTGAATTATAAAGAACCTTAAAGGCTGAGGAGTGTGACTCAATGTAGCATATTTTGTGGTATATGTCAAAGCAGAAAATCAAGGAGCGTACCAAGTGTTCAAAGACGTTTTCATAAAACTGTCTTATGACTGCATCAGCAACAGTATATGAATCTAAAATATTTTTAGTGAAAGAATAATTTCAATTCTGATTGAATCATCATTGAATTAGAAAATAAGAACATTAAAAGAAGAAAACAAACAGTTTACCACCAAATGCGGGGCTACTGTCACATAGCCTACTATCTAGGTGCAACATGAATAACGGATACTACATATCATGATTCATATCTCAATATGTGCGAATTTCATTAAGGTTCACCATAAAGTGATATTATGATAGAATACATAACATTGCTCCACTGCTACAAATCCAACCCTGCTTTAGTCCCAGACATAAGGCCATATTGGAAATCCCTAACCTCAATTTATGTAATCCAAAGCCCTTGCATGAACTTCAGCTTGAGCTGTGGCTTTCAAGAGGTATTTGGAAGTTTAAGTCTCAGATCAGATTTGGACAGATTAGAATTAGGAGTTGGAAGTCTGGGAGGGGTGGATATGAGGATTTGCAGTGTTCCACGAGACAGCCTTGTCAGTGATAAGTTATACTGAGCTATGGGTAAGAGGATTGCCTAGACTAATCCGAATCAAAAGACATACCATGTGAATTACATCCCGAAACAGGTTCGCTTACACAGATTAGGAGCCTGCATGTAAATCCTGTCATACTCTACTTCGCGCAGGAAGGATGGGTCTGAAAGAGCAAACAACATCTGCTTTGTGCCCTCACTGCAAACAGTGGCACAGGGCTGGTTACCCAAACTGTCGTTTGCCGTGATTAAATACGCCTTTCCCCTGTTCCTCAGATGATTAGATAACCATTGATGAGGCAATCTGGGCCAGGCAGGCACACTAATTATTCACAACACATCTAAGAAAGTGCTTATACATTCCATGTGAGCTGACACCCTGACACAGCCTGCCTGCTCCCTCCCGCCCTCTCTCCTTCTAAAAGCCTCCCTCCCACCCAGAACCTCTCCCTCCCACCAGCACTAAACTAAGCTCTAGTTCAATGAAGCATTTATTCCTCTTCCTGTTTGACACGAGTGATTCTATCAAGGCATCTGGCAGCAAGTGCTGTAATACAAGGCTTTCTGTTGAGACGTCAAAGAATGTTACACTCTCACCGTGGTGAGAGAAAAAAATTGCTTACATTTTTCTCTCTGCGTTTCTTTTTTTTTTTTTTTTTGAACAAACAAGACTTGTATCCCTGGCCCAGAAATGCTTCAAAGAGCACATGTCTGCTGGGACTGGCTCAGAAATTTAGAGCAGTGTTGGCTGCTTAGCTTTGCATTTCAGCCAGAGCTCGCTCATAAGAGGGCTGGAGAAATCTGGGCAGATCTGTAAACCAAGGGGATTCGAGTGTGAGGTTCAACCGCCCTCCTCACTGCAACAGCTCAGAGTGACTGTGGGCAGAGGCACGTTGCCGCAATAAAAACTGCAATTTATCCGCCACTGCCCATTGGTCGCCTATTTCATAGACTCTGAATCGTGGGTGCTCATTGATGTGGGTAATTAGACACGGTGAACCTAGAAGTCAGTGCGTTACTCAGATCCGCAAGTGTATTCTACTGATAAAAACTGATGAATAATAACTTTACTGATAAATAGAATTTTAAGCCCCCACAAATCTGTTGGTCCTCCATGTGTAAAAGGCAGGTATGCCATGGTTATTACCCTACACATCAGGCCATTGTGTAGAATACAGCAAGAAAAAAAGGTATTTGGTCTCGGATTGAATGGATGTAAATGCTTCAGGGCACGGCACAAATGGAAAGCATGGAGAGGAAAGCGCCAGAGCCCCAAATAAGAAAAACCATCAAGCAGTGGTGCACAAACTGTCTGCAGCGCTATGAAGCATGCCGAATAGAGGTTTCTCTCGCTGCAGTATAACGGCTCATAAAGCCGCAAATGGTATTTCCGCTCCATTCAGTCTCGGGGCCAGGTTCCAAGCAGCTCCTCAATGACGGAATTGAACCCATTAGCAATCGATTAAAGAACCAGCAGGCAGTCACCACTCCGCCTGCGGGGAGGGAATGGGGGGGGGACGTCTGGTGAGGGAAAGGGTGGGGGCCTGTTGGCCAGCCAGACTCCTGGGGATTGAGGTTCAAATCTTTGTTTATGTAGAAGAAGTAGTGGTGAGCACTTTAACCTCAGATTCCACCCCCGTGGAGCAGATTAAGACAGTCAGCTGGTGAGTAGGGGGGCATACCAACCCTTGACTGACACATCAGTCAAGGTTTGGTATGCCCCACTGCACTCTGCACAGCCTGATATAAGACAGGACCCACAGGACGCACCCACAACCACCCCAAGAGGTCATGGGTTACCAATATGATAGGCATATTCATAAGTCCTATCGAGTGGTCTAGCCATGGGTGTTTACCCAGGCCCATGCGATATGAATGATGAACACTTTGACCTTTGGAAACAGATTAGAATTTCAATCAAGTGACCACCAACTGATCCATAAAACCATAACAAGTATGTCATTGTCTAAGGCGCAATTATTATAATTATTTTACATTGCACTGCCTAGATAATTACGAATACTTGTGGCATGGAGTGAACATATCCGTATTGAGATTTGGATAAGTCCATAATCACTTTATTTATCTGATCCCACTTTCCTTATTCCTAAATTATATATGCACTACACATGGCAGCCTGTCAGCTTCTACTCTTGGCGCCGACCTTTATCTACGGGAGCCTCATAACTGACATTTTCAATTACACTGCAAACAACTTATCAATATGCATGGATTTCCCAGCCAATATCAAGGCAAACAGAGTCGTTTGGAGAGCCGAGTCTGTCAGGGGAGAGAAATAGGGCAGACATGTCAAGGTCAGGATTTTGTTAATGAGGGACGGGCCGCTGAATAATTGAATGGGCTGAGCGGTATCGACTGCTCAAGCAGAAGCGTTTAAAGCGCTGGCGATCGTTAAGGAAAATCCTCCCAGCACTTTATGTTCCGTGGCAGTAATTTATGCACGGGCATCCAAGCGGGTGCCCTATGGTTCACAGCGCCGAATGCACAAAGCAATGAGTGGATTAGTCGAGCACACTTTAGAAACAGCAGCCAAGCGTGCAAGTCATTCCTGTGGATGAAGTGATGGCTCTGGCAGTGCAATTATTCAGCTGTGCATTTTAAACACACAGACAAATGGTAAAGAGAGAAAATCCTTAAAAATCTACGCGGTGTGGCTGCCAAGAACACACAGAAAAGCACTGAGGAACATGCACATGGCGTTGTAATAAGCTGAAGCTGTTTGAAATGCTAACAATTGTTGTACACTTGAATAATGTAATGGTCGCAGCGTTGGTAGAAGCAGGTCTGCCAGTGCATGTGCACTCTGTAAATGAGTTCCAAGAGAAAACTAATCTGAGGGCCCAGTCCTGCTAAACTGATGACATCAGCTGGTGTGTCAGATTCCCTGGCAAACGCAATTGTTGCCAACTATTCCTCTGTGGTGTGATATTTGGCTACAGAAAAAGAGATACTGAGGATAGTAGTCAGTCGAAATCACAAGCTGTAAATGCATGTACATAAGCTAAGTAATACCACTGTAGCCCACCCACACCCCCTGTTCTTGTTTTTAGCACAATCTCAGCCATTTATAATCTGCACAGAGGGCTGCTCAAGCTGTTATTGCAACAACATACTAGACCAATTCTCAGCCCTAAAGCATCCACCCCGCCTCTCTCTCTGCAGGGTGGGAACTTTGTGTGTGCGTGCGCAAGCGTGTGCGTACGTGCATGTTTGCAGCAGGGGGGACGGGGATGGGGAGGGGGTTGCTGCTACTAATCCCTCTATGTAATTACTGCTCCCTGCAACAGCCAGACCATCTCTCTGTAAATCAGATTAGCTGACCTAAATCGCTCTCGTTCCCCTCCACCCCATCAAACAATTCCTTATCTCCACCCAGAAAGCTAAACAACACTGAGACACCACTCCTCCAGCCTCCAGCCTTCCCCAGAAGACATGGCCTGTTTATTTGATCAACGCCGGAAAGCAAACAGTTTCTCCATGATACACAAACAGGCCCGGCCCGGGTCCGGGCTGGGCCAGGCTGGGCTGGGCTGGGCCTGATGGGTGGCCACAGAGCATGGGGCTGGGGACATGCAGATAACCACCCCTGTCACGTCCACCATGTCCATTAAGGGGGGAGGGTAGTCGGGAGGCAGAGACACAATGTGAATAATGATATTGCTCAACGCACAGTAAATAAAGGTCACCCAGCATCATAGAGATGTATTACGCCTCTCTGTGCTCCCGCCTTCCCATCCAATTTAGTTCTCAGGTCATACATTTACAAGTCGGGAGAGAGAGAGCAGGAGGAGGAGGAGTTACAGAGAGGAAACGCTGCTCTTCACCGGGAATAGAGACAGGCTAAAGTAAAGAGCAAGGAAGTTATTTAAGAAGGAAGGGAAACACGTGACCACATGGGCATGCGTATGGAGCTCAGCATGGGTGCCAAACTGCAGCCGGAAGTTCGGCAGAATGCACAAGGCAGCCTGGGACGGCTGGGAGCAGCTCATGAATAAATACTATTTCTGAACAATTGAGACCTTTATAACATACTCAGCTCAGGAAAATAAAAGAAGGCATGTCACACATTTTTTTGTGCTGTGTGGATTTTCGATGTGTGCACTGTGTCATTTTATAGCAGTAGGCCTATCTAAAGAGCAAAAAGTATGTTTCTAAACGAGCCAAGTATCGCGAGACTATCCACCGTTTCCTGTCTGGGAACCAAATCTCGCGATACTTCGGGGACAGAAACGATTATTATTTACAGTTATTATTATTATTTCATTATGTACTGTGCACATCGAAAAGCAAGTGATTGTAAAAATACCTTTGGTATGTCTTCTTTTATATTCCTGAACAGATTAGATGACAAAGGTCTCAGTAGTTAATAAATAGTTTTTGTTCCAGGTTTGTTCATGAGCTGATCAAGCCGGCTCCATTCACTGACGCGACCATGGTTTTCCCAACGGCCCTGAGCGCAATGGTGGGGGCGCGGGAGTGTGGGAAGCCTATTGCCCATCGGCCCCCACCTTTGCGCTCAGGGTCACTGGGAAAACTGCGGTCGCTTCACTGACATGTATTTTATCGTACTTCCGGTGCGAGTTCTGGCACCCATGCTGAGCTCCATACGAATGCCCATGTGGTCACGTGTTTCCCTTCCTTCTTAAATAACTTCCTTGGTAAAGAGGGGGAACAAATGAGGTCTGTGATCCTGCCTCCCCCTCCCCCTCCAGCCCCAATCAGGCTGAACCGCTGCTCTCAGTGCGACAGCCAGGCCTTTGTTGCCATCTGAATGGAGGTTAAATATCCCTCGAAATCAGAGCTCTTTGGCTTTCTGGATGCATAGTCAGAGCCCTGGTGCCTTTCACATGCTAATGCTCGTGTTTTTTTTATTTCCTTTGTAACCATGGTTAGACAGCGGTATCACGCTGAAGGGCGATGAATAAAGCTGGTGAATTTGGGTTTTTCTCAGCTTATATTGCTCCCGCTTTCTCTCTGCTCTTTCTCCCATCCCTCCCTCCCTCCCTCTCTCCCTCTTTTCTCTCTCCCTTTTATCGCCGTCTCTTCGAGCCAGGCCACATTCCATCCCCCCTCCTGCAGGGTTTTTAAGAAAGCACAGATGGTCTCTGCTGACCCGCTATTCATCATTGTGTCAAAAGCTTTGTCAGAGTGATGCTTCTCAACAACAAGCCGAACTATTTTTATTTGTTTCTATTGACGGGGCCTGTTAATTCCGCAGACGTCTCATTAGGCTTAAACCGCAATTAATTTCTTTTGTTCTCATTAAATGGCTAATTCTACACATGAAACCCGTGCTGACAATGAGTGCCGCTCAGAAGAAATGTCGATCGGGGCCAGACAGTGCCGCTCTCGCCACAGCCACTGGAGCGTGAAGCAGACAGGTAGGGAGAAAATTGAAGAGCAGGAGAGGGGGAGGAAAAAGGACAAGGAGATAGGAGGGGGGAGGAGGGGTTGAGTGAGGGGAGAGAGGAGGGGAGCCATGACAAAAGCCTCTGTTAATTTGTAGATGCCCTTAACACTAGGCATGGATGGCAACTCATTAACTGCTTGCTTTTTTTTTCAGTCGGTGGATCAAGTGGCCCTCAGGAGTAAAGGTTGCAATCATCTGTTGGTGGCAGCAGCCAGTACTCATCTCTGAATAACAACGAAAATAAAAATGATAGCGGAATAAATCAAAATACAAATGGGAGCATGGGGGTGGGGTGGAAAACATAAAGGAAAGGAAAGGAAAGCGCAGTCTGGAGAACCGAGGCAGTAATATTTCTATTGGAAGCGCGTTCACAAAAACTATCTTGCGCCTGCACTCCATTATGGCAGTGCAAGCTGTCATTACGGCTGAGGATATACGGGAGCCTCGTAATATCCAGAGATTGGTAGTTTGTTAGACAGGACTGTACAATTTGCTGCAGCCTTGAAGCATCCTTGAGCCTCTCTTGACGATTTACCGAGGGAATTGCCGGAGCGTTGCCTTTTGTCTGCTGGAGACACAGGGGCAATTATCCAGCCTCCTGTAATGTTTCCCTGACTTTAATCTCCTGGCTGAGAGCGGAAAGCAGAATGGGCTAAGGTTTCAGAGTGCCTCTGGGTTCTATTAACACACAACTGCTGTTCCTGCTCAGGCCAGGCAGCCGAGAGAAGGCTGCAATCTGACAGGCAGGCCTCTCCAGGGCCTTTAGGGGAGAAAACATGATTATGTCATAATATATTTTCGAAAAGAGATCCATTTGAGAGATTACTCCTCTGTCTTTTCAATCTAACATGGCTCTGCTTTTGTCAGGCACAGTGGGAGTACTGTGAATGACAGATGCTTCAATGAACCAAGTAGGACTGGAAATGCGGTTTTCTTTTGTGTCTTAGCCAGAAAACATACAAAAAGCTGGAGATGGGAAATGGGTGTAAAAAAAAAAGAAATCCTATTTCATGCAATTTGCAGTGTCCTGTATGTCCTTTGGACTAGTAATGAACATACTACCCATGACATTAATGGTCCAAATAATATTTTAGATCAAAGGTATGAGCTTGTTCCAAGTGCATATATTTCAGTTTCAAGGATGGCACTTTAGTTTTCTCAGTGTATTTGCACAGCTCTCTAGGACAGACATCACACACCCACTCCATCCACCTCTGGGTTCAAGAGCTCCCCTAAAAAAGCCAAGCGACGAGGGTGGGCAATTTTGTGATCAAAGTGCACCCCTCTCAGCAATGCACTTTCCACCATACTCCAGTCATGAAACTACATCATAAAAATAAAAATAAATCTCACAGAGAGCAAAGAGAAGGGTCCACTGTTGCCTTAAATAAAAAGCAAGAGACACTGAGCCAACTAGGGTTAATTGAGTAATAATGATCTCTCAGGAGTTTAGTCATATTGTCCCACTTAGCAATCGACTGTATGGCAATTGGCAACACAGAAAAATGAAGTAACCTGTGAAAATTCTTGGCCCAGATCCACTTAAGGAAGCTTATTTATAGTAAAATTGTAAAAAATATAAATAAATCAGTGTAAACACAGGCAGAGGAAGGGGCCAAGGGGAGATTCCAGCTCCAACCACTTGAGCACAATACCACCATTTCCTTTCGTAATTAGTCGTGTATCTTTTACACCTCCAGCTGTGCCTAAATCAAAGAACTTGTGTGGAAATATAATTAACATGTTAGCATAATGCATATAATAAGGGTTCTTGTATAGTTGTCTTGATCTTGACATCAAAGAGAACACTGCTTCTTTCTCAGGACGCAAGTACCACAATAATCTAATTACTGTTGATATTGAATTACTGGATTCTTCTGTAGATATTTAGAAATGGACACAAAGGAAGGTCCTGACAGCGAGTTGACTTTCTAAATTTATCTATGGAAGACAGGCAATACCGAAAAGGCATACACAGGAAGCACGGCTAAACAACATCCTGATAATGTGCGGGACAGATCTGGAGGAATGGCGCTTTGTCAGCCTTCAAGCACCTCCCCGTTTGTGGAGACAGTTCCTGGACCTCAATATCTAAAATGGCAGCCACTCTATTACCGTACCTGTGTCCTCTGACTAAGCTCAGAGACTCGACAAGGGTGAACTGCGACATCAAGCTCTAATGTAAAAGGTCTTGTGGACATCAGTAGTCTGAGCACAATAGCAACAGCAGCAGCAGCAGCAACGAAGGCCGAGTCAGAAGCTGCAATCCAGCCTAATCCAAATGAATCCAGGACTCCCAGGTTTGTTCATCCTGGTTGGAGGGTGATGACTGCTCTGCTGGGGTGCTTATCTGCCGGCGGTGGTCGGCGGGTGTACAGGCCCCCGTGTTATCGGGGGCTCAGCTTGCTTGGGGATTGGAGGGCCCGTGGAAAGTAAACATAGAACCTGTCCTCTGCTTATCTCTCCCAGGAGAGAGAGAGAGAGAGCGAGCGTGTGTGCATGAGAGAGAAAGAGAAAGGGAGAGGAAAAACTCGTTTCCATGGCAACCTCCTCCCTTAACCCGCACCACCCCACTCCTCCCCTCCCCTCCGGAGGAGAGCCCTGGTGGTCTTTGTGTAATGCGATTCCACTAGAATGCACTGTGGATTAGAGCAGCACTGCCTTCAGGCCCTAGGCAGGGCAACAGTAAAGACATTATTACCCAGATCAAACGCTGTAATCACTCGGCACTGGGGGCTTTCACATCCATTGCAGATAAAACCCAGCACTGGCAATGCTCAGGTGATTAGGGGATTATTATTCTGCATTTCAGCATGGTGCCAGTCCCTTCGCTGTAAAAAAAAAAAAGGAGAAAAAGCCCTGATTCTCCATTTGATGGATGGGGGAGTGAAACACACTATACCAGCCAAAATGAACCAGCCAGACTTCTGGTGGACTGAGATCAATGCCTGGCAGCTAAAACTAAGAAAGCCTATTCAGTCATGGGGGTGGATGTGCTCACCCCTACATTTTGGCATTATGGAAGCCCTGATCCTCTGTAATGTCTTTTGAGTCTTGCTCAAGCAGTCTAAGCAGAATTAGAGGACAGGTTTTAGGTTCTTATGTTCAGAGCTGCTGTAAAACACTTAGGCCACTCTAGCATCTTATGCTGGCGCGGTGGCCACCCCTAAATAGAGCCAGGGCAGCGCCAGGCCTTTCACATGAGAACCTGCTGAAAGCTCTCCACTGAGAGGTGGATGAGCGGAAGGCGAGACAATGACCCCTCAAGTGTTCAGCGACAGACCGCGAGAGCCACAAACTTTCATCTCCAGATATTCCAGTGTTTGATTAAGTGAGGAGGGAAAAAAAATCAGACTTGAGCAAGGAGCTCGGCCTTACAAACGCTCTCAGGAAGTGCACACTTCAGGGATGTGGGAAAAGAAAGACTATAGCCTGTAACAAATGAGCCCGTGAGAGCGGAGCACCGTGGTTGGCTCCACGCTGAAAGCATCCGGCCTTGCTTTTATAATCCAACAACAACATCTCTGAAGTGGTGGCCCGGGCCGTGTGAGGGGCTCGCAGCTTCAGGGACAGAGTCCTAAGAGCCTCAGACTTTGGAGTGGAGGGACAGGGCCATTCATCTCAACCCAACCCAAAAGCACTCAACTGCCAAAAGACCACTCAAGAGGGCCTGGAGAGCAAAGGGTTTGCGTCACGCACCTGAAGTGGCACAGCATACAGCCCGGCTTATTGTATCACTGTTCAACTTCAATATGACCACACAACATACAGACGGAATAAAAATAGTAACAGAAGCAACCACAAGGGCACAGGTCTGCCGCCCACTGATCCTGAAGTTCATACGTCAAATATTAATGGGATGCTCTGTAATTTAATAGGAAAAGCCATTGCTACCGGTGTCCCCTTACTGCTTCCAAAATAAGGACTTCCTCCAGAATTACGTCCTGGGTCCTCAGAGCATTCATCAAGTTCTATCTGGACGTACTTTCATCCATTTACCGTTGCAGTTCCATTTAATGTACATCTGTACAGAGAGCATGAGGAGTGCAAGGCAGAGCCCTCCCTGGTTGCGTTTTTCAGAAGAGCAAAGTAAGAATGAACACATTCATTCAGTGGACAACCCCCACACAGACATGGCTTGCCTTTACAGTCATTACATGCACCCCACAGCTTTGTTTCCACATGTCCCATCCCTCACTCGGAGAAGAGAACACACCAACTTTAATCTGTCAGTCTACAGACAAAATGTCAGCCTTTCCAAGCCACATAGTTCAGCAGTACACCTGTGCTGCACCACAGAAATTCAGTCAAAAAGATGGTTCTTTTTTAATATAAAAACAGTTTATTGAAATATCAACAACTGTACAATCCTTGATGATGACATGTGTTTTGCTACATGGTCTGAAGTGTGTTGGAGAAGAGTCCATTTCAGTCTATGACAGCAGAGAACAGTGATCGGATATCAATGTAAGTACGGAAGAAAATTAGAGCATACCCAAACACATAGAATGTGGTCACGACTTTGACTGCCACCAGTGTGAGTAACCGTGAAATAGCCTTTGCATATCAGTCACAGATAGTCAAAAGAGAAGGGCAATGATTAACTCTTACAGATCGATGGCTAACGGTGAACACTTTTGTTGAGGAGCATACACATATTCATAAATCCTTAAGAGCCAACAGTGATAGAAACCGAGGCGCCATCTGCTTGTCCACCAAGTCCAAACCCACCCTCCTCCAGATGAGCTGCCATTTGATCCATCTTTGCTGTCATTAAAAGCAGCCAAGGTTCTGGGATAAACCCTGCATTTCAGAGACAAATTAAAAAGGTCCGATTTTAGGGGAGGGAAAGGGGCTCCGACGGCTGTGACTCCTCTCCCTTCCCTCGTACTCCCGTGTAGTCTGAGGAAATTGACATCTCCCAGAATGCTCCACTGCTAAAATCCCAAACGGAGAAATAGAGTCCTAGCAAATTGTGAAGGAGGAGAAAAAGCCATTTTCAGGGAGAGGAGGGGAGGGGGAAATCGCCTCCGAATTAGATTTCCGAAAAGGTCATCCTGGACAACGAACATGAAAAAAGGCAGAGGGAGAAAAAACTGAAATAGAATATCCTCTTACAAAGTCCTAATCTAATTTCCATCCCCCAGTGGGGACAGAAAATCAAGGAGAACAAGAAAGAACCATCACAAGCGTAACTGGACACCAAAATATAAATCTATAAAAGGCCTTTTATTACTCCATTATGTACACTTTACACAGGACCTCCAGGGAGAAGCTCCAGAGTGAAGCGCCGCTTCTACTTGCGTCACGGAACCTTCATCTCCACGTTAAAAAGACAAAAAAAAAAATATCCGACAAAACAGAGAAAAAGGAAAAAAAAAACAGCAAGACAATATTTTCTTCTCTGAGTATGTGGAAAACCACACTCACTGTACAAGTGTTAGTTGTATGAATGAAGGTTGAGGGCCGGAACCGGAGGAACGCGGCACCCAGTAGACACAACAGTACCGACATGTGGTACAGTCTGGCGCAGCCCAGTCCAGTCCAGCCCCGAACTGCGAAAATCCAGCCGGGTGGGTAACATCCATGCTGTCGTTGTGTGAGGAAGGGTAGATGAAGTTCTGTCGTGTTCCTAAGCACCGAGCGATGCTCCCCGAGTTCAACGACCAGTGTGAGTTCTAATAGATCACTTCATACACGGTGGCCTTCTTGTCACCGGAGCCCGTCACAATATACTTGTCATCTGCGGAGATGTCACAGCTCAGGACGGACGAGGATTCCTTGGACTGTTTTAAAGAGAGAGAGAGACACAAACATATGTTATGTAAGGCTGGCTGAGGACAGAGTGCAAGAAGGGGAAAGCAGTTACAGGCTACAGTATACAGTATATCGTCGTTGTCGGGTGAAAACCTTGTATGTCCATAACCGTTTGTTTTGCAATTATCATTTTAAAATGATTTAACTAGTGAAAACAGCCGATCTACAAGCACACAACGCCTCGCACCGCGAGGCGTTGTGTGCTTGTAGATCTGCTGTTTTCACTACTTTTGTGCGACGGCCTTGTATAATGAAGCAGAGCTTTACTTTGCGATAGAACGTACAAATTTGAAACTTGGAGATACGAGGGTTCCACCCGACAACGACGATATGCTGCATATATCTTTATGGCAAAAGGCTACATTACAGTCACGTGACCTTTCTCAGGAATGGCTAGGGAAGAGACGGCGTGTAGTTTTTATGAGAAAAAGAAAAACGACAGTTCAGTCACGGTGGCAGGCAGCGTGATGAACTACATTTGAGGTTAAGTGGCGCAGAACAGCTGACTACAGGGCTAGATGAGATTCTAATGACATCAAATTCTGGCCCGGTGCCCCTCAGAAGAAAAGAAAAAAAGAGTGTTCTTTGTCAGGTCAATATTTCAGGTTCGGTTTTCACTGATAGGAGAGCCCTGTCAGACAGCGGTCGCTGTGTCCTTCCTCTCAGAGAGACTAGCTGTGCATACGTTTGGACCGGCTGCAGACGAAGCGTATTGATCAGCATACCTGGAATATGCTGGCGCCATAAGGAGTCCTCCAAGCATTCAACAGATTGTCCTTCCCAGTGCTTACGAACCATTTACCTGCGGAGCAAAAGAGCAATAGAATCAGCCTACCTTGAATGAGGCCGGCAATGGAAATAGAAAAAAAGGCCCTTCAAATAATGACCTTGCCGAGACACACAAAGCAAGCACTCGGGTTATGAAAAGGGCACTGCAGTATTACCGTCAAATCAGCTTATGAAAGGGTAAAGTCAGCGATGTGTGTGTATTTGTGCGTGTGTATTAGGGATGGGACGATAAGCGATATTATCGTTTATCGTGATATAAAACACGCACGATAATCGTATCGTGGAGATCTAATTTATCGTGAAATCGTCCTCCGTCATGCACTGGGATCAATTCACCTTTTATTTGCCGAGCTGCACATCCAGTACCACTTAAACCCTGGTAAAAGGTACTTATAATATACATACTTGATACATACTTGATACAGTCTTTTTTTCCCACTATCCATCAAAAGTCTATTCCAAAAAATAGCCGATCTACAAGCTCACAACACGTCACGTCGCGACACGTTGTGAGCTTGTAGATCGGCTATTTTTTGGCAAAAGTTCTGCCCCAGGATAATGGATTTTGATTACTGCGAAATTGTAAATCGCGATTTCTTTTGTCACAATAATCGTGAGGTGAAATTCCCATATCGTCCCATTCCTAGTGTGTATATGTGTGCGACTGAAATCATACCGCAGTAGGCGAACTTGAGGGAGAGGACACAGCTTTCGTGCAAGTGGAGCTGATATTTGTCAGGCTTAGTGTGGTGGAGCACCTCCACGTTGCTGCTCTCCATGCCCACAGCCAGCCATTCACCAGTCGGGCAGTAGCCCAGAGAGAAGATCTGTGAAAGGGTGACACGTACAGTAAGCGACTGCATGACATAAATCCAATTGACCCTTTGCAGGGTTCCCACACATCTTTACCAATTAATTTCCAAAACTTTTCCAAAACTTTTCCAGAATATTTAACCCGATTTCCAGGACTATATAACAATAATTCAGCTCAATAACGAGTCGCTTACTCCTATGCGCAATGCCCAAAGACAAGTAGTGTATGCCAGTGGTTCTCAACCTTTTCAGGCCGTGATCCCCAAAATAATCATATTTGAACTGGGGACCCGGCACCCTGACGAGCACTAAGAATTTTATTGTGAAAATAGCCGATCTACATGCTCACAACGCCTCGCAGCGCTCGATGGACAATTTAGCCAATGTTTAATTTGTCATTTCAGAGGTATTAACAAAATCAATAACCAAAGACAATGCATAGCAATATTTTCTCTTCGCACCCATTTGTTGGCGTTTCTTGGTTGGACAAAAATCCTTCCTCTCACATACCATTGAAATAACGTTTTTCAGTTGCTACGTATTGATATTCAGTGTATACAATTAGCCCTTCGATATGCACCTCCCCAAAAGCTTTTGTCCAATGCTAGCTTAGCAACCGTTACTAACTGGCAGCATGCCAAGGCAAGCTTCCGTGAGCAGTCATAGCCGTCAAAGCTATTTCGCCAGCTCACACACAGTTAGCAACATGCTAGCAAGAATAGGAATACCACGATAACGCAGCGGTGACTATAAGAACCAGCAACAGATTCCTCATACCCAGAAAAGAGTTTAAGGGTGCATTTTTCCACCCCTTTTCCCATGCTGAAATCTGCACTTGTTGGCTATGTTGTTGTGTCGTTGAACTCATTCACAGCTTAACGTCGGGAAAGTTACACGACTCACCCACACAGGTGATAGCAATAATACTAATCGCCGTAATCGTAACAAAGGTGCAAATCATATAAAACAAACAAATGTACAAATCTGCAGTGATCTGATGTGTTGACAGCTGCTGCTGGGCTGGCATGTTTCAGATTCAGATATCTCACGCCGTCAAGGGTCCACCTCAACCAGCTGTTGAGCAGTTTAGCCGCACTTTAAGACGTCTACACAAACGTCCAGATTTAAAACAATAAAGTGCTTACTGAAGGCTCACAGATGTCTCAATATGGTAGGCTCAAGCAGAATTACCCCATCTTCTATATTATTTAATAAGAAGCATTTTCATCCGATCGGTCGTCATTTTCTAAAAAGGTTTTAATCTATCAGAGTGCAATACACCTCACAACCGATGGGGTCTTGTAGTGAGAAAAATGCGAGAACATGGCCGCCGATCGGATTAAAATGCTTTTTATTAAACAATAGGAAGATACAGGTAATTCTGCTTGAGCATACCATATTGTGACATCCGTGACCGTGAGCCTTCGCTAAGCACTTTATTTTTGAAATCTGAACGTTTGTGTAGACATACGTAGCAAATTGGATAAACAGGTCAACACCAGGTTGAGGTGGACAGATGACAGTCGTGAGATTCGACCGAATTGTTTCAAGGCTATTTCTCCCTCTAACATTTACCTGTGTTTTTAGTTAATTGAAATAATGTCATGCAGATTTAGGAGACATTTTGAAGCTTTTCCTCCTGAAACGATCGATTATTTACATGTGAAAGAGGCAATTAATGTCATATAACATGCAAGGTCTATGGGTGAGAAGCAGAGTGGCTCAAGGACGGGTTCCTCCTGAAATGATCGATTATTTACATGTGAAAGAGGCAAGATATGTCATATAACATGCAAGGTCTATGGGTGAGAAGCAGAGTGTCTCAAGGACGGGTTGGGGAGGGGCATAGGTAAGGGCTAATTGTTATTAGTGTGCTTTAGCTATCGGCAACACACTATTGTATTCAGTCCGAGAAGTTCTTGCCATCAAAGTGAACCTGCTTTTCAAATGTGAAGCTTTTGGTCATTCTTTTGGTCATTCTTCACACACTGTTGTCACTGTCGCTTCATATGACATCACAATATATAATATATAAGTGGTAAGACAGAATTCAGTTCCCAGTGGATCCCTTGGGACTCGCGTCAGTGCAACCACACTTGCAGTTTCCCGTACCTTTCTAGTTTTAAACTGGTTCTCAGTAAAAAGGTGCAGTATAGTGACTGGGCATAAATTATGTTTTTGTAATTCCAAATAAACAACCATAAGGTGGGCGGAACAAGGCACTGACAGTTTTCCTTCAATTCATGCATTTGTTCAATCTATGGTAGCGGGTTGTACCTGTGAGGTGAAGTCATGCTGCTGCAGCTGTCGACCCTCTCTCAGATCCCAGGAGCGGACGGTGTTGTCCAGACCGCCCGTCCACAGTTTGGTGCCGTCGTGGGAGATATCAATGCAGCTCGCACCATCCGTATGGCCCTGGAATTGCCTGCAATACAGATTATAGAAAGGAGCCGTGAACCAGGGTTCCCACACATTTTTACCAATGAATTTCCAAAACCTTTCCAGAATATTTAACCCAATTTCCAATTCCAAGACTATATTATAACAATAATTCAGCTCACTGACAAGTTGCTTACTCCTATTACGCAATGCCTAAAGACAGGTAGTGTATGCCAGTGGTTCTCAACCTTTTCAGGCCGTGACCTCAGAAATAATCATATTTTAACTGGGGACCCCGGCACCCTGATGAGCACTAAGTTGAGGAATTTTGTATAACACGGTTCTATTGTGAAAATAGCCCATCTACATGCTCACAACGCCTCGCAACTGCTATTTTCACAATTTCTGCCTCTAATATTTGACAATTTGGCCAATGTTTAAGTTGTCATTTCAGAGGTATTAATAAAATCAATAACCAAAGACAATGCATAGCAATTTTTTCCAGGACCTTCCAGGACCCTTTTGATCAATTCCAAAACTTTTCCAGTACTGGAAAAAATATTTTTCTAATTTCAAAATATTTCCAGGAATTTCATGACCGTGGGAACCCTGGTGAACATTCCTGAATCGAACATCCCTGGAAAAATCGGTAGACTTAATCGGCTCGCTGAGGCAATTCGGCTGTGGGGCCACAAGTCACAAAATGTGCCCAGAGGCGCTGTTATCTTACCTAACAAGAGTCTGGTTGTGGAGGTCCCATACAGCGATGTTGCCGTCACTGCAGCAGGAGAAGCAGACCTTGGCGTCGGGGCTGATGGCCAGGGCGTAGCAGGCCGGGGCAGAGGAGGTGAGCTCGGCCTTGATGCGGGGCGTCTGCGAGGCCAGGTCCCAGATGGTCAGCGTGCTGGCCTCGCCTCCCACAATCAATGTGCGGCCATCGGGTAGCAGCTTACACGAACGGATGTAGTTATCCCTGTTCTGTTGCGCGCACACACACACACACGCGCGCACAAACGCAGGACAGAGCAAATCAATAGACCAGTTCAGAGCAACAGTAGGTTGACAACCTAGCATTTAGTACAACTAGTGAGTTAATAGGGATGAGGTGGGAAGGTTGTAGGCGGCGGAGACAGTGTCCTGACACTCTAATGCAGGGGTTTTCAAAGTGGGTGACGCGGCACCCTGGCGTGCCGTGACGGCAGTCCAGGGGTACCGCGAGATAATTTGATAATATTTGGAATTTATTTGGACACTTGAAAAAATATTTAGTATCATTTTAAACTTGAAGTACAAAGTTATTTTCAGTCAGTTCTAACCAAAAATGTCTATTATCTAAACGTTTTCCTCGCAACATAATCACTAAAATATCGTCACTGTCGGGCAGAAATCTCGTATCTCCAAGTTTCAAATGTGTATGTCTTTTGGTAAAGCAATGCCCTGCTTCATCATACAAGACTGTCGCACAAAACTAGTGAAAACAGCAGATCTGCAAGCACACAACGCCTCGCATCTGTTTTCACTAGTTTAGTAAATTTTTTAGATGATAAATACAAAACGAACGGTTTTGGACATACCGTACAAGGTTGGGACTTGGGAGTGAACATTGTAATGCCTCGGATTAAAAATATATTTATGGGGTGCCCCGAGCCAAAAAGGTTTGGGAATCCCTGCTCTAATGAACCAATCAACAGTTAGCGATGAGTGAGAGTGGTGGTGGGTGTGTGGGGGAGGTCCTCACCAGGCAGTCCAGCTGGGACACAGGGCTCTTGCTTCCTGGTTGGCTGATGTCCCAGATCTTCACACAGCCCTTGCCACCCGTGTACACATGGCGCGTGGGGTTGCTGATGGTGACCGCGCACACCACCTCGCCGTGACTCAACGTGTTGATCTGCCGTGCGTGGCGGGGAATGCCGGGCCCAATCAGCGCATCGGGAGGAAAGGGCACGGGCTGCATCTGACCGTCTGCGCTCACGTGAAAGGAGTAGGCTCTGGAACGTTTGGTAGAGCTTGCGTTGGCATTTCTGATCATCATTACAAATAGATAGACTTGCAGAGTGTTTGACCAAGATTCAGTATGAGAATGAGTTTACTCACGGCTTGCCACCAGAAATGGACGTCAGGCTGGTTGGGAGACCTGGAGCTCTCATATGGGTGTGAGGGTCAAAGCCCTGGAAGAGGAGGAGACAGAAGCCGTTGAACACTTTTGTTTGGCCCTGCACTGTTAAGTAGTATTAGTACTTGTGTTTGATATAACGGTGAGATACGTATGTAGCACTGACTAGCACTGACTGTTATGGACACTTTATTTGGTTACGGTCACTTTTTCTGTTTGGCACTGCATTGATAAGTTGTACTATAATTATTACATACATACATATATATATATCGATGGCCAAAACGCTAAACCTCCTATCTGCAAATTTCATGATTTTTGGATTTCACTTGCTATGCTGGCTATGCTGCACATGGTCAGTCTGTCTGCAAGATCGTTCTACCCCTTATTTTGCAAAAAATATCATGTGACTAGAAATAGTAGATTTTAATGTTTTTAATGTTGAACAAACATTTTCTTTTTCCTTTTCCCAAAAGTGAATTTTTCAGATGGAAGGTTTAGCGTTTTGGCCATCGATATTATATACACGCACGCGCGCGCGCGCACACACACACACACACACACGCACGCACGCACGCACGCACGCACACATTCTTTGGGCAGGGGGTTTTACCCAAGTTTATGACTGCTCTGTATTGTTGATTCAAATTTTTGCTTAGTTTTTTCGCTGTACACAACAGTACTTTTTTTTTTTTTTTTACTTCACTGTAACTTTGTAAACGTAACTGCTGTGCCACCTCTGGGCGACTGATTTTCCCCCTTGTGATAATAAAAGTATCCATCCATCCATCCATCCATCCATCTATCTATCTATCTATCTATCTATCTATCTATCTATCTATCCATCCATCTATCTGAACAACTGAAAAGTAAACTGAATTGGTGAATTCTGATCACAAAGTTACACTTCTAGTAAAGCTACAATAGCCACAGATGTTATCATTACCATTACCATTGGAGAACGTCCATAGGCTGCAGCGGCTGCCGCGCTCATCTGAGGGGAGATGTGCAGGCCAGCATACACTCCAGGACTGGTCAGGCCTCCATTCATCTCATGGTGGCCCATCATGGCAAACGGAGTAGGGTATGAGCCTGCGATGGACAGAGGGGTACGCAGAGCTGGGGCTGCTGCAGACAACGTGGGACAGAAAGTAGGATTAGGATTATTGTTAACACTGGAGACAAGAGGAAAGGAGCAAATTGTTCGTTTTGCAATTTTCATTTAAAAAATGATTTAAACTAGTGAAAACAGCCGATCTACAAGCACTCGCACCGCGAGGCGTTGTGTGCTTGTAGATCTGCTGTTTTCACTACTTTTGTGCGACGGCCTTGTACGATAAATGGTACTTTTATCCAAGGCGCTTTACATAGATTGTGCATTACATTCACCCATTCACACACACATTCATACACCAGTGGCGGAGGAAACCATGCAAGGCACCAACCTACTCACCAGGAGCAATTAGGGGTTCAGAGTCTGTCTCAAGAACCTTTCGACATTAACTCAGGGGGAGCCCGGATTCGAACTGGGAACCCTTCGGGAACACTTTGTGCTTTAATAACGGTTTCTCTACCCCTGAGCTATGCCGCCCCTGACACTACGATGAAGCAGGAC
The DNA here is from genome assembly GCF_963921795.1 of Nannobrachium achirus. NCBI lineage: Eukaryota > Metazoa > Chordata > Actinopteri > Myctophiformes > Myctophidae > Nannobrachium > Nannobrachium achirus. The sequence goes on from NC_137820.1 coordinate 17,352,108, forward strand.
TTTACTTTGCAAAAAGAACATACAAATTTGAAACTTGCGAGATACGAGGTTTCCACCCGACAACGACGATAAAATGCTTCATGAGACCAATGGAAGGAAAAAGTGGAACTAACCCAGAGCCTCCATGCCTGGTGGCTTGCCCAGGATGGGCCTTAGCCCGGGAGTGGAGCTGGTGCCAGGGGTCGGGGCATCGCTGCGGGGCGTGGGGGTGTTGGACTTGAGGCCTGGCGTGGAGGATTTGTCATTCTGTTGAGGGAAGAGAGAGAGAGAGAAAGCGGGCGCATGTTCACAATCTCTGAAGAGCAGACACTGTGCAGACTGACAATGTGAGAGCAAACTGAACATAATCCAATCTAATTCTGACAACCCCTATAGTCACTGCCGAAGCTATAAACTGCTATTTATTCCAAAACCTATTACAACCACAATGACGACGGGGGTCGTTTTTTATCCCTTCACTGCCATGGCTTTAATCTTTCCCTGAGTGAGGGGAGGGGGCTGTGGTGGGGTGGCGGCTCGAGGATAAAAAATCCTGAAATAGTTGAATACATTGAGCTATTACCGAGAAGACCTGACTGATCCCTACGCAGGACAACATTATCCCTGACATTTAGTCGTGCACTTAAAGCACCGACAACCACTCGTAATCCACTGCATAGACGGCCTAGATTTATTTGCACATATCCCTCCCTCCCTCTCTCTCACTGTCCCAGTGTCCCTCTCTCTCTCAGTGTCTTACGTGACTGAGCTCCTTGGCCTTGGAGGACGGAGTGCTGCCAGACGAGGCGACAGATGCGGGGCTGTTGGGAGTGTCCTTCTTAGGAGGGCGGGGCTTGTCGATGCCGTTTTCAGGTGGGGAGTGTGCGGGGCTCGCCCGTGGGGTGGCGGGGTCCTGGGTGAAACGCAAAAACACGATTTTAGTTTTTTACTGTCAACAAGAATAGGTGCAGGAGCACGGTCCAGTAGAATGTATAAAACAATCTAGTACTGAGTACTGCTTATGTAACTTGAAACTCCCTCAAGGTAAAAGTCAATGTAGTGCATACATCTCTTTTGCACCAGCGAATTTCACAAACCACGCCCCATCGCTGTAATTTTAACATCACTTGACAGGAAGGCAGGCATGCCAACAGCTAGCTGAGCGAGTGCCCGCACAGAGCAGATGGCGTCGCGTGTTGTCCGAGTTGGTGGAGGATGGAACAGGTTATCACCCGTTTCCAAATGTCACATGGTACTGTACTTGACAATGACATGCCTGTAGGCTAGCTAATGTTAGCAGGATACATAATAATGTAAACAGACTGGCTGTAACCTGGAGGACAGCGTAGCCAATGGAAGTGATGAGGCTACATTTAGCTGGGGCTGTACGCATGCTCACCTCATTTGACACGTCCACAACCAGGTCATCACTTTTCTCTCCGTCGCTGTCCTGCAAGGCAAGAAATTAAATACAATCAGCTTAATCCAATGGTTCTCAGCCTGGGGGTCCCCAAATTATTTTGGGGGGTCCCCAGATGATTAACTAAACAGTATACATTACAAACCAACATAAAATGTATAGAGGGTATCTGCACATTTCTAAAGTGACAATTTAAGGACTTTTTAATACCTCTAAAATGACAAATTAAACATTGGTCAAATTGTCAAATATTAGAGGCAATAGCCGATCTACATGCTCACAACGCCTCACAACGTAGATCTGCTATTTTCATAATAGAATTGTGTTATACAAAATGTAATGCCTCAACTCTTAGTGTTTGTCAGGGTGGGGGGGCGGGGGGTCCCCAGTTAAAATATGATTATTTTGGGGGTTGCGGCCTGAATAGGATGAGAACCACTGGCTTAATCAACCAGGATCCTAAATCTTCATCATCAAATCTTGGCCGTTGTTGTGGGAGTGCACAGTGACGTACATATCTGCTCATGCTGTCCTTCTCCTCCACTTTGCGTTTCTTAGAGTCGAGACTATAGTCGGAGGAGCTGCGGTGTTTCTCACTGGCCGTGCGCAGGCTATCTGATGGGGATATGGAGTTATTCTGTAAAGAAAAGGAATAAAAGTAAGAAATAAAACAAACACAGGCTTCATTGCCGGGAGGTCTTCATTCACAGATAGTAAATGCAGACACCACTGCCAATCCGAGCACTAAAAGAAATGTCTCATTCACAACCACTGTGGATGTGACAGACTGCTGGAAGGCCAGTTCCACATAGTACCATGACACCAGCCAAAGCCCTGTCTCTCACACACACAAGCCTGTCCCCTGGCCACGGTGACAGAAAGGGCCGTTATCTGCACTAAAGGGGGGCTTGTTTTCCAAGCCGGGCTCCCTCCTCCTCCACATAACCGGACAACAAACAGGCTCACAGGGACATGAGCAGTGTGTTGAGGCCTGAACAGAGGCCCTTTTCTCTGGAGTCAGCCAGGCTGAGCGTGAGAGAGGGAGGGAGGGAGACACAGACAGACAGACAGACAGACAGACAGTAAGAGAGAGGAGGGGGGAGTGTGTGTGTGTGTGTGTGTGTGTGTGTGTGTGTGTGTGTGTGTGTGTGTGTGTGTGTGTGTGTGTGTGTGTGTGTGTGTGTGTGTGGTGGGCATTGATTGCCGCGGTGCCTGGGCACCATGTCAGTTCCACTCGGCTTTTAACGGCAGGCTTTGAGCGCTGAGATAAAGAAAGGGGGGGTGAGATCTATATCCTGCCAGTGGGCACAACAGCGTGGGACTGACTGGTGCTTCAGCTTCTTTACGGAGCCGTGCCCACACAGGCTGGGACAGCTCACTTCCAAAAAAACGCCAATAGAACGGGGAGGAACTAGGCAGGTGTCCAGCAGGCCTTCACAAGAGCTCGCGATTGGCTTGCAAATGGCCTGCAAACCGCCAAGCTTTCCACGATTCCCTCCCCGTCCCCTCTACTGAGGGCCGAGGGGAGCGACATGGGCTAAGTCAGCGGCAGCCCCGGAGAGGAGAACAAAAGGCCGATGGACTAGCAGTCTGGGCAAAGGGCCACCGTCTGCATAATGGCTGACCTTTAAAGAGATGCTTAGCGTGACTCATTAACCAAAGTCACCACTCTGCTATCAGATGACCTAGGACAAGAGCACAGCAACAAAACAGGGCCTACTAATCGCCCCAGGAGTTCCATTCCTTCAGACATGACTGCACCCATTCAGACAGCCTGGGCCGGCAGAAATACAATCTCACAGGCCCATCACAAGCCATCAGACATTGCAGACATTCAAATAAAATGCTCTAGCAGTTTCCGGACCAGGCAGGGTGGAGGGAAAAAAATCTACAATTTCATCGAGAAGAGGGCAGAGAGAGAGGAAGAGAGAAAGAGACAGGGAGGGAGAGAGAGATTAATAATGGGACGGGTAAACAGGGAGTTGAAGGATCAAAGAAATCCTTTAAGAGGGGTCCAATGTCCAAGTCTTCCTTCCTAATAGTGATGAAAATACACTGCCAATTCCCCCGGCATGATACGCGGCAACCCCCCTCCCCCCCACACACACATCTGGATTAAAATGCACAGGGGCTTATTATTACAGATCATTACTCATCCCCCATTACAATGTGACATATTACAACACACACACACACACACACAGTGTACCATGTCCTCATTCAAAGCAAAGTTATGGACACTCACCGTGCTCTCTTCAGTCACAGGAATCACAATGGTCGAGTTCGAGGAAGATGACAGCAGTTCCGATGCAACAAAGAGAAGAGAGTCAGTCACAGTAAAATCCTTATCCATCGTAACACTCTTACAAATGTAAACAAAACCAAACGGACCAATTTGGTTACATTTGTACACTCTCAGGGTTAAATGAACACAAAGGGTTTTATTGTGCAGTTAGTGCATTGCAACAGATGCTGGTGGCTGAAGTTAAGAGATTTGGCTAGAAGGCACAAAGCTCCTCTTATCAGTGTGATGAGGACCTGTTGAATAGCTTGTGCTGTCGTGGGCTGAGAATGTACCAGCTCATTACCCAGAGAGAATGTGAGCAGACAGGATGCACTCACCTTCCTAGGGGCCCCCAAGTAGTGAATTCGGGACATTCAGGAAGTCACACGCTACACTAAATGAGTCCTTTCCCCCTTTTTTATGCCATTTTGCTACGGCGCTAACCGCTAACGTTAGAAACATGCCACCATACCGCTTCCTCAAGTGTAAACTAGTAAAGCAGCTGATGTCTCTAAAAGGCAGTGGTTCCCAAACTCTTTAGCCCGTGACCCATAAATTAGACATTCGTCCGGGACCCAAACTAGTGAAAATAGCAGACCTACAAGCTCACAACGTGACGCTTCGTACCACGTTGAGAGCTTGTAGATCGGCTATTTTCACTACTTCTTAATTATTAATGTCTTAGATGTGTTTGTTTGAAAATGTATAACATTCAAATTTTGTTTTATTTTTTCAAAAAAATAAAATGTGTTTTTGGGGAGGGGAAAATCTTTTTATCAAATCACTGTTTGTGGGTCCGTGACCCACAAACAGTGACCCACTGTTTGAGAAAGAGTGCTTTAAGATACATATACTATGGTAGGTATTAGGGCATTCACGAATAGTGATTTTTAGTATTCGAATTATTCAACCTCAAAGTATTCGAATAGTCGAATATTCGACAGGACTGGCCAAACTGTCAAATATTAAGTAAGCAAGAGGCGAACATTGTGAAAATAGCCGATCTACATGCTCACAACGCCTCACGTTGCGAGGCGTTGTGAGCATGTAGATCTGCTATTTTCACAATATTTATCTGCGGAACTGAGTCATATTAAATGTAATACCTACAATTCCAAGTGCTTGTCAGGGTGGGGGTCCCCAGTTCAAATATGTTTATTTTGGGGGTCACGGCCTAAAAAGGTTTGAGAACCCCTGGTATAGAGCGTTAACAAATTCATCCACCAGGGGCATTGACAACTCATTCTTATGACTTCCTATTAAACTATATATTTTTTTTTAAGAGAAAACAATAAAAAAATAAAAACAAGCGAATATTCGACTTCAGTGAACAACGTCGAATAGTGACTTTGATATTCGAATTTTTGAATATTCGAATATTTGGTGAATGCCCTAGTAGGTATCAGTACTCACCTCTGTGTTCCAGATCGTGGTGGTTCTTCTCGTCCTTGACAGGGAGGTGGGCCTGGCTTCCCAGGGCCCCCAGCGCCAGCAGGCCCGAACCGGCGCCCGTCACGGGTGGGATGCCGGGGGGCTGCAGGCCCGAGGGATGCGGGGGCAGCTGGACGGGAGGCCCATGGGCCGCGTGCGAAAGGTGCTGTGCCTGGAGTTGCTGCTGCTGCACACAGACACGGTGGGAGATAGAGAGACAGACGGCAAGTGGGTCGGAGGGTAAAAGGCAAAAGACACACCACACACTGAACATGATGCTGCTCAGTTGCTATTGCGCAGGCTGGGATCAGATATTAGTGCAATCACACGCCTATTACTGTTAGGATCAGGGATCAATCCTTTTTTTTTTTTCAACAAGAGGACAGGGTCACGTAAGCACCTCCTCCCCCCACCAGACCTGTGCTGAGGAAAGAAGTTGTGACTAATGTTTGAAGGGGGAAGATGGATACAGTGCACAGCAGAGTTAGTCCACACTGGAGTGCGACACGCAATGACGGCAATATACGTTGTGAATTTGAAGCAAATTAATGATAACCACAGGTTAAGGTCTTAGCCAGCCATGCAACTAAAAACCCAGATGATTCTGAATCAGCGTTCAATTCATCATTCCATTCAGTGTAAACTAGCACTTTTCACAGAGCAGCAACCCTGCCCCTCCTCACCAAGCCCTCTTTCTAAGCTGTCATGACTCTGGGTCACCTCTCTTTACAGAAGGAGAGAGTCCCTGAGCGGGTGGAGCAATCTGTCAGGTCTGGTCTAAATTACCTGCTTTTATACACACTTCAAAAACACAGCCTGCCTTTATTTACTCCTCTCACATTCACATCATCCCGGGATTAACAACACATGAGTCATCCACACACCCAAACTTTGAGATCGACCGAACAGCAAGTGTCAGCAGCTGTCTCACTGTGTGTACACGCGTGTGAGATAAAGACTGTGTGTCTGGAAGCTTGCTCCAGCAGCCAAGACCAGGGGTCCCATGCTGGCACTCAGTCAAGCCTCCAATATTGCCATCAATATTTGAAAGGCACGGGGAAATGGATGGGAGTTAAAAGGCACTCAGAATGGACATAAGCAGTTTAGAGCATGGTTAAATAATACTTAGCCAAGTCACCAATAAAGACTTTGGCAATTTATTACCAGTCTACAAGCCCAGCTGAATAATTCAGGTGCTGCAATGGCAAGCACCTCCCCTCTTTCTTTTACAAAGCTCAATCAGTGACCACCCTACTATAAATGCACAACATTTCTGTCTGTACAGTAGTTCGTGTATCACTTGAACGTCCGTCTGACTGGCCTCGAGTCGGTCATCCAGAAGCGCTGATCGGACCGATACGCCCATATATAGCCAGGCATATGTAGAGATCTGGTAGTCAATAACCTCTGATCCGACCACTACGCCCATATATGGGCATGGCCATATAAGGGCCCAGCCGACTTCAAACTCGGTGTGCCCATCACAGAGGACTTGAGGGAGTTAAAATGGAAGTCTGTCGGATCAGAGGATCTCCAAAAACCACAGATCCCCATATGGAGTACCCTGATGTCATCAATATGACGTCATAGTACTGATGTCATAGACTGGCCTGGATATGCCTTGATACAAATCACCATATATGGGCATAAAAGGGACAGACAGACAGACAGACAGACAGACAGACAGACGGTTAAGCGTCATTCCCAACGGCATGATAAAGATAACTATTATGATATGTCGGCTTTCACATCAATTATGTTGGCATTATCATTGTGGTGTGCACAACGCTACCATCCACTTGGGTTGAGATTTTTAAAACAATATCTTTATGGAATTACGTTTTACAATGGGTACTCTGATGCGTCGTGGGTACAGTGGGTATTGCATAACCGGGTGGGGCATGCATTTCCAACTGGTATCATTTCATACTTGCATTGTTCCAGAGTCTAGTCTTACAACTAGAAAGGTGTAATCCTGGGAAATTGCAAGTGTGGTTGTCTATTGATAGTTTTTGGATAGGCAAAATGTCAAGTGAAGCTTGACCAATCCTCTGGAGTTTACGAAGTTACATTTTTCTCGGAACGAGAACAATAGTGTGTCGCCCTTCAGACAACCACACTAATAAATGCGCAACGTCTCTGTAAGTCTGACTGTACGTCTGTGTAGAATCTTGAGCAGTTATCTCGATAGCTGTCCGGCCATCTAACTTCAAACTCGGCACACATCGACAAAGGCTTGGGGAGTGCGGTGTCCGACGTTGATACTCCATGTATACCCATATAAAGGCATTATGGAGATCCAGTTGTCCAGAACCGCCAATCCAACCGATGGGCATGCCCATATGTGGCCATAATCATATATGGTCATATACTGATGACATCAGGCATCTCCAAATATGGGCATAAACGGGACACAGACAGACAGGTACAACGGGTTCACTGGCAACAGGTATTGCATAGCTGGATGTGGCATGCATTCCCAACCTGCGTTGTTCCCAATTTGCATTGTTTCCAGAGTAGACTGGTGCCTGTTATGGTCATTAACATAACAGTAGGTACATCTTAATCGCTTGGGATGTGGTCATGGTACAGTACACTATGCTGTGTATCTCAGTGTACTGGTATGTCTATGCCCATCACATGGTATGAACAGCCTGAACATTCAGTCATTTAAGCACAAGTGCAGCTATTATGAGGGTACATATTACTTCAATATGTCCATAAAAATCATATCTGGAGGGGTGTTTTAATTGCTTATGTCCTTACTTATTATCTACACAGCATGTGGTGTGGAATGGCTTGCAACATGGCAGTTACAGGTCACTGGGGATGTGGACTTGCAACCTTGCCCCCTACTCCACAGAAGGGCTGTCAATCCAATTAGAAAAAGTGCATCAGAGACAGGAAAGCAGAGAGGGTGGGAGAGAGAGAGCAGGTGAGATAGAACGAGACAGAAAGAGAGTGTGTGTATGTGTGTGTGCATGAGTGTGTGAGGGAGAGTTATGATATTATGTCCATGAGGGAAATTAAGGAGCCAGTTCATTGGCAGGGGAGAGTCATCCTTGCTCATTGTGCTTAATGAGGCACTGATGGCTAATATGCATGGCTGATCAGCCAGAGCCCTCATTAGAGGGCCATAAATGAAGACAATAATAAATAAAGAACGCAGGCTGCCCTATTCACTCTAATTTAATATTCCTAGATAAAGACCTACTCTTTTTGCTCCCGTTTTCCCCCTGCAGTGAATATATGTACCTACAGAGCCAGCTCAAAATCTTAGGCTCACAAGCAAAACTGGCCTAATCCCATCCTCTAAGCATAGCAAATAAACAACACAATCAACATACTGGTGGCACTGGCAGCTAGGCAGGACTAACGTCATGCAACATGCACAAGCCCCTCAAGCTCCTTGTCTGTGGACAAACACACCAATTCCATAAACTTCAGCATGGCACACACAGACATCTCAGGATGCCACTGACCATGAGAGCTGGGTAGGCAGCTTGCTGCTGCTGAGGGAGGAAGGAGGAAAGAGGCTGGTCAGGGATAAACACTATTATTAACTTGGTGCAAAGTCCTGCGTATGTTTGGTTTATCCTCCGGTTTTATATCATCTGTCCTGGAGGCAGCATCCAGGAGGGTGAGGAAATGTGCTTAGCTGAATTTTGCTTTTTAAAGGGGAGGGGTTTTTAATCAAGCAGAGTTTGCTACCAGTCAGCAGGTTCATCTCGGACACCAGCAGCTTGTCCTAGATGCATCCTATTAATGGCCTTCGGGCCCATCAATAACACATGCGGCTGGCTCCTGGTTGCTGCCCCTGTCTGTCTGCTTGCCTGGCACACGCTCTTTCACCCCACCTTGCCTTACAATATGCATGAGGCTCTTGGCGTGCCTACACTGCTGCTTCTCTCAATGAATAACTAATAAGAGAGGTATTCGTAAACATTGCTACATTTCCACCCTCACAGACATGTACGTGCAAGATGACCTGGGCATGAGTGAGAGGAGGCCCGGTGGCTTTGCCCTGGTGAAATGCCACATTGAAACTAATGTTTGTAAATCATGTATGGATTACTACAATATTTAAACATTTTCTCAAACTTCTGCAAGCATGTGTGTCCAGATAGCAAGAGCTTAAGTGAGCATGGCGCCTAATCCAAAGCTAGAGCATTGATAGTACAGAAATAATCATCATGATCGTACAATCAAACCTTAGAATTAACAACAGCGCAAATTGCTTTAACACTACTACTTCGGTCCACCAAACAAACAAAAAAGACAGAAAGCAAAACAAATGGCTCTCCATCACCTGGAGACACCTAGTCAGAGAAATTCCAGGGAGCAATTATCTTGGAATGAAAGGTCACCAAGGGGGCATTAATTGAATTCCGATATGTGCCTCCAGTCATCCAGTCAGCCATCCGGGCAGGGCCTCTTGTGCATGTTAAAGACCCTGACTCCACTAATAAGATCACTGATAGTGTGAGCTCTTGGATTGGGAGGTGAAACCAATCAGTTGTGTGGTAGGAGGACAGGCCTGCTGCTGTTGATCAATGAGGAGCAGATGGCCAGGCCAGAGCCGTGATGAAAACCATACATTATAGCGCCGCGTTGCTGCGGCCAGCAGACTGCGGACTGCGGGCTGTGATGGCTGACTGCTGTGCTTTGTGTGTTGTGCTGTCTCGGTCTAGCTTAGCAGTGCTGGCACTCGTGTTGTGCTCAGCCCCTCAGACTTTTAATTCCCACAGCTATCCAGGTCAGCAGTGAGGGATGAGCCTCCTCGTTAAAACCTTAGCCAATTAAAGCAATACAGGCTGGCGAGGCAGGATCTCAAGAGCTCCCAGGCTCACATTTATAAACACACAACAAGGCAGTGAAGATACCACTGAGACCCAGTATGGAACAACAGGCCGCCTCCCTGGCCGACCCACTCAATGTGTATACGGCTCAGATTCATTACTCAGAAACCAAACATTCGATTGGAACAGAACAATATTAAAGAAATTAGATAAAAGAATCAATGGCTGAGGCAAATCTGCACTTTATTGCTTCAGTGCGCTCGACTTAATTTGACCGCACTCTGTACTCAAGTCTAAACAATTTTGTTCCACTTGGCACAACAAGGCGGTATGGTAGATTAGGATAGAAGAGGACTATTTATGAGCCAGTGATTGAACATATGTGCAGGTTTGCCTCTAGCCCTTAAGGTCAAATAAAGGAATAAAAGAAGGAATACACACGGTGAGAGGCAGATTGGGAAGTCCACGTACCCCGATGATGGCATTCAGCTCAGTCATAGTCACCTGCTTTGCCCGCTCTACTGCCTGAGCCACCTGCTGTTGGTGCTGGGGGGGAAAAAAGGCATGCTTAATACGACATGCCAGCATTGACCAACCATACTTTCACACATTGTTAACCATACATTTACTATTCACGGCTTTGATGCCATTATATAAAAGAGGCATGAGTCACACACAATTATTTTTGAAGTGTCTAACCTTACGTGTTTTTAAAAGCTGTAACTTTAGAGCAGAATGTGTGGCTCCTGAATAAAGACCATAACAGCCAATTGCTCTTTTATACTTGTACAGTGTTTACAAGGTACAGTAGGCACATAAAAAAGACTCACCTCTTGTGACAGGAAAGGCATAATTTGAGCTAAAATGGCGTTGAGACGTTTGGCGATCTCCGTCTGGAAAAAACAAAAGAGTAGCAGAACGTAAATGAGTATGAAACAGTGGCTTCACATAGTCTCTACCCCCCCTCCTCCTCCCTTTAATGTTTACACCGATTAAGTCAATTACTGCGGCAATCAGAACTGCTTGACTCAACATCCTCTAAACAGCATGATATTGACATTTGAAATATTTAAAACATTAGGAGAGCCCAGGGGGATGGAGCACAGCTGTGCTGAGAGTGCACTCCACGCTAAACGGATATGAGCAGGCGGAGTGCGGCTGACTTAAGAGCATCCTCTCTCTTCTCTTCTACTCTGCCCTCTTCCCCTCTATCTAGCACTCTGCTGTCCTGCAGTTAACCTCAGAGATCAACCGCGCCCAGGAAGTAAGCCCTACTGACCACACTTCCCCGTTTATTTACATATGACTCTGGTGCAGACTAATTACACTATGGCTGCCCTATGGCTGATGGTTGAGTAAAGTGTACGGGACCATAATGACCTTTAGTACAACACGTTCACCTCAAAAGTCTATGATCAATACCATTAGAACACAACAGCTGGCCACTGAATATTGAGAATGTGGTTTTTCCACAGGCTGGTCTTCCTGAGAGCAATGTGGAGGTTGTTTCTCACTGCAGTCGACTGCTCCCCGGCCCCCTCCCCCAGCCCACCCATCCATCCATCCACTCGGCCCGGCCTCCATTCTTCTGCCTGTCTACCCACTACCATGGCAACAGCTGCAGCCCTATCTGGCTAGGATCATTATGCAAATGGCACCTCTGCCTGACCGTAACAGGGTTTAAAATCATATTACGTGCTTGGAGGCAGGTCATTAAATTGAATTTTCAGCCTGTCGATCAGATGAACAGGGCAAATGAATGGTGGATAAAAGGAGCAGTGGGAGGAGGAGGTGTAAAGGAGGGGTGCATGCATGATCCGCCAACCCTCCCCCACCGCTGTAAAAACACTGCATGGCGAGGCTCTCCCCTGCCTCCCTTGTCCAGGGAGGGCAGAGCATGAGAGCAGACAACAGTAGATTCTGAGGTTGGTGGGGATTTCTGCACTGGGCGCAGAGAAAATGCCAGCACCAAAGCTACATCATCTATGGAATTTATGAGCTGCAGTTCAACCCAGGGCCACTGCAGAACACAAACACATCAGACGGATTTTCTCCAATTTTTCATTCGGAGCAACACACACAATGTACTTTGCAGCCTGCCAGCTTTATTTATTACATATAGCACAAATGCCAGGCTGTTTTGGCAGCAGGACATATTGCCTCTGAACACCGCCAGGGAAATTGGAGAGTAATGTTAGCCCAACCAAGGCCTGCTGACCCAACCTACAATCGCATAGATACTCTGCCCAGAAGGCCAGTGGCACAAACTCTAAGCTCAATATTTAAGTTCAGATGCACAACAGGCAGTAATCTGAATTACACACATGGAGTCATGTGATAAAGTACAACATGCATAAAGCTAGCCCTTTCATTACATATGCCACACAACCTGAGTAACTCTATCACACCCAAAACAGACATATAAAGCCGAAGAGATAGACCTCCACACAACCTGGCTGTAATCTATATCTAATAAAAAATGATTAAAGAGGTTAACTTGGAATATATATAGGTTGCATGGGCATTAGCATTAGAGCTATAAAGTAAGTGCTTTAGAAAGCTGCTGCGCTTGAATAATCTTTGTTTGTTGAGATGAGCCATGTCAATAGCAGTTGAACATTTGACAGGATTTGTGGAAAGGCCCCGAGCACATAGTCCATTCCTCTGAAGCTTAGTGTCATGGTGACAGCTGGCTGAGAGGTCAGGAGGTGGACAACCCTAGCACGACCAAAACAATCGCCTGCTCTACACTCTCACACAGTACAAGATGCAAATACATGGAAATAACTAACGACTCAGCGGGCAAACACTGTCAAAATAGATACAGTGCAGAGGCACAGGTTTTTAGCTCTGTCGGCAGATATGGGGGGGAGAACAGAAAGGGGCTGTTGTCGCTTTAAGCAGATGACAGCCTAGCCCTCGAGGGGCCAGCTTTGCGCTCGACTACACAATTACAGGTACTCGGACCTGTCTAGCACCACTTTAAGAGCACTCTCAGGCCAGCCTGTCAGCAGCACGCAGAAAGCTATTTGTCTGTGTTGCTATCAGCAATGGGAGAATGGAGTGAGACACTGATGAGCATTAAATACACAGCCACAACAACTGGTAGTGTTGGTCACGTGATCTGTGCATAAACATCACTTGACCCAGTCAGTTGTAGAGGGCCTCCAATTTCTCCAAGATGACAAGCATTCTCTCTCCCAGTCATGAGAAAATTGCGGCTGTTCTTCCAATACGATCTCATCTAAGGTGAGGCCTGATGGATGTTTCCGCCAGCCAGATTGAGGTGTTGTGCTGGACCTCCAAGCCTTGTTTAAAGAGTGGCGAGTTTAGGCCAAATTGTTAATTGACATCTGAATTTACCTGTATTGATCTGTACCGACTGAGGCCAGGGGCCTGGCCTCTAAATGAGCTGCATGGATTGTTACAGCGATTTAACCTCACTATCATCAACAGGCAGAAGAGGCTATCAAGTAAATGAATACAACAACCATCAACGGTTAGAACAAAAACAAGAAAGATACAATTCTAGGAAATTGCAAGTGTTTTTTCACTGACGCATGGTCACGTTGAATCCACTGGGAACAAAGCCACACAAGACAGAGGGAATTAATCAACGCTCCTAGAGGAGGTTCAACAACCACCAGGTGCATCGGTGTGCCACAGCCACCAGACTTCAGGTCCAAGCACAACACATCATACTCAACATTTGCACACTTGCAATCCAGTTGCCTATAGGGCAACCCGCTATTGTTCTCTTACAACTTTATGGAGTAACTTCCAGCCAATGAGGAAGCAGCATTCTTGGTGACGACACCTTTATGCTGCTTCCTCATTGGCTAAAAGTTACTCTATAAAGTAACCCCACTGGCTTGAATGGGAAAATGCAAAAATGGCAACCACACTCGCAATTTCCCTAAAATGCATCTTTCTAATTCTGTCTTGTATTTATATTACATATTATGATGTCACTTCTTCTTATGATGTCACTCCTGTCTTGTAAACTTTTTGAGTGATGTTATCCGGGTTATAAGGCTGGATATCTTCAAAAACCTGCATCTAATTGCACGCTGCTACTGCTTACTTGCGCAAGCAGTAAGCAAGTACTGCGATCGGCTGGGTGGGTGGGTGGGATGTGTGTATGTGTGTGTGTATGTACAGTATGTATGTCGGTGTCTCCTCTTGTTGAAGACCGTAGCCCAATCAGGGACCAGCATCTCTGGCAACGTCACTATTAACAGGCAATGAGGGACCAGTATTCCTGGTGATGCCAGTGGTCATGGTCATATGTCATTGATCATAATATATCAGTTTTCTTTGGAAGCGGTGATGGCAGTGGTGAACGCACCTCATGGCACGCTCTGCTTGCGCACAAGTGGGCCATATGCGGCGCAAGTTGGCACCTCGAGCGAGTGCATTTCTAGTTATATATTGTGATGTCATGCGAAGCATGACCAATCCTGTCCGTTGGACACTATATGTTATGTTATGTTTTATTTATTTGTCATCGACATCATAATTACATTGGACGAACCAGATGTATTGATATAAGTGATTATAGCACACGTGCTATAATCTAATTAGAGCTATAATTGTCCAAGGTATCCAGCCTTGCAACCCAGATAACATCAGTCAAAGCGTTAACAAAACACAGGTTCACTTTGCCGGCAAAAGATTATCTGACCGAATACAATAGTGTGTTGCCTATAGCAACCACACTAACAAGAACAATCGTCTTGTAAATGCAAATTTAATATTCTAAAATAGCATTACATGTCTATCTAGCTGTGCAGCCCTGACTGCCCTCAACAATTACACAGCTCCGCTCCAGCAGGCAGAAACAGATGACTGATGGGAGATGGCTGGAAGGGAGGGCTAGCGACGTTTCCCCAGCCGCTCGTCATCAGTACGCTTCTCTTTTGGAAGAACACTGTTAACTCACTCCACGGACCGACCAAGTTTGTTTTGGCCTCCCAATATGCCAGATAGTTAGCTCCTTCGCAAATAATTCCTTAAGGCCCCTGAATATAAATCATTCGTCTCTCAACACTGCTCCCTGCCCTCCTGTTAACCCCCCTCCCTCCCCACACACACAGACATAATGCATTACTTGGATGTATGTGGCCTCAAGTGAGCTCTGTGACTATGTTGGAACAGGTAAAGCCCTGAAACTGTTGGAGGCCTAATGACACCCAGGCCTCCGACCCCCTCCACCCCAGGGCAGCTCCCGGAAACAAGTGGCAGACATGGAAATTACAGGCTGACAGCACAGGCCAGAAATTAGCTGTATTTTTCTACATAGTGCTGTGCCTGACGGGACAGGATCAGACAGCACTACCACATCGGCCCATCTGTGATGTGCTGCTGTGTACTCTGAAATCCGCATTATGTCTCTGCACAGTAATGAAAAAGGCACCGTTAGGGGGAATGGATTTCCTCACAACAAAATAAATCCCCCCGGCAGGAAAATAATATGCCTATGTGCATCCAATAATCCGGCCCAACCCTGCCTGTTAACCACTCCCTGTGTCCCCCCCTAAACCCCACCCGGAAACTCTATGGCGGCGGTAGGTGGGGGGTAGTAGTATTGTGGGGGAGCAATGGGGTCGGGGGGCCCACACTGTTTGCTTACAAACACGCTGTTCAGCAGGTTAGGGCCCTGCCAATGAATTATTCAACGTCTTCCATCAGCTCTGTTGAGGCTCCTGATAAAAGTCAGGCGCTAAAATGGATCAGTCGATTAACCTGTTTACACAAAGCGCGGGGCCTGCCGCCCTTCCCCCCAGCGCTACTCTTCAACTGGCCTCCCCCATCCCCCCTCTCTTCTCTCCTGGTTGGAGATAAGTGCCTGACAGAAGCTATCAGAGAGGCCCCGGGCCTGACAGACATGTGGCAGTGTGACACCCAGCCCAGAGACACTGATGGATCACCCCACCACTCCAATCCACCATGTCCCCAGTGCTGTCATTAACCACGAGCCCCAACCCACTACTGGGGGATGCAGGGGAGGGACAGCCTTACTGGTTTCAAAGCAGCCTGGGAATCTAAAGGATTACCCATTCATGTGTTCCTTACCTCTCCAAGCATGTCAATGCAATTGATCCTAGTGATCAGTGGTGGGGTGACTTAATGGTGAGAAGTGCACGGTCAGTGAAGGCCCCAGTACACAGTATATTAATACAATAAAATAAAAGCCAGAGGAAAGGACTTTTGCCTGCCCTGCCTTAAAAGATAAAATTGCAGACCTATCAGCAGTCCTCTCTCTTTTATCATTCAGTCAAAGGCTGGCCTTGCCAAAGTCTGCCTTTAATCTTATCAAAGCGGTTTAACAAAACCTGCCTTTTACACAAATTCCAAAGGCGACAGCGGTGGTACAGAGTACACGCTAGTCTGAACGTGTGTGTGTTGCCTCCTTCACACCATGTGCAGTGACCCCTTCTGTTTACAGCCTACTATCATCAAAGTACATTTCAGCTCTCAGCCCCATGAGTGGCTCCTGTCACACTGTCTGCCCCCGCTACCATCACACACACACACACACACACACACACACACACACACACACACACACACACACACACACACACACACACACACACACACACACACACACACACACACACACACACACACACACACACACACACACACACACACACACACACACACACACACACACACACACACACACGGCAGTGAACTGTGAAAAAATAAATTGGGCTCAGACAGGATCCCAGTGGTACCTACCTGTTTGTGCATCTCTATGTTCAACCCGTAGGACATCTCGTAATACTAGAATGAAAAAAGAACCTTTTGTTTAGTAAATCATCTTGATGACTCCAAATCAATCAGTCGCTCTCACATGCAAGTGCTTTTCGCAGTAATTACTATTAGCATTTATAAAAACAGCCTTTCATTTGCAACTTGTTGCATAATTGTAATAGCCTTAATGTAACTTGCTTGCTGGCAATATGGTTACATATAATCTGATTAAATCAATTACGATCCATTACAGTGTGCTGTCAATTATGTCCTCATTCACAGGATTAAAGAGCAAGTTGCTTAAAGACCAAATGTCACCAGGCAAAACATTTTAAGGGACAGTACAGTGTTCAATATCTACTCTGACGTCTTGCAGTGTGGGCAGAGGGAAGAAAGGGTTAGATGTATTGATCGACGCCTTAAGCCCCCCCACTCCCCCCAGATTGCTGAGATGTCTTGTTTACTCAGCTTAACGCCCGTTGCTCAACGCTCCTGATATTCTCAAGCCAGGTCAGTCTGTCTGGCTGAAATGTAATCCACGGAGCCCGCGAGTGGTGGTCAGGGCTGAAATGGCTTTCCAGTCAGCGTCTATTTGATGAGGCCAATGCATTATTCAGTCCATTAGCTTCTTCGAAAATTACCCTCAAACAAGAGAGCCATTCTGTCTGAGATCAGAGCCCTCGCAACCCTCAACGTAACATGACACCGAGAGCCCACAGCGCTGGCTGTGGGATACTTCCTACATGTTTACCTAACCTCCTCCCTGTCAGCCTGACATGTTTTTTCCTGTGAAAAGAATGTTTAACTTAAGTCTCAGTGTATTGGTTTAAGTCATCCCCTGCGTGTTTACCTAGGATAAGAAGAATACACTGGCCATAGAAGACACACTGATTGCATCATGTCTGAGACAAAATGTCTGTTCCATGGGCACACCTTGGGTAATGGCTAACATTAAAACATGTAGGTTAAGAATGCTACTGTGCCCAAGAACAGGGTGCTGATATTTTGTAAAGAATAACCCGCTCGCGCCACCACGTCCTCCATCTTGTGTGCGGTGGTACATTTTCCCACACACTGCTCTGGCCCTCCTCCGTCAGCGCTCACCTAATTTATGGCCGTGCATATGTCTGAGCGCAGTGTCTCCTAGGAGAATAATCAGATCAGCACACACAGAGGGCAACGCTGTAGTCATTGACCCTTGGAGATCGGGGGCGCTCTAGAATGGAGCCTCAGCCCACTGCTGCCTCCCTGCTTGCCTGTCTGTCAGAAAAAGGGTTCTTCTGCAGCAACAGCCAGATACAGAGCCCCCCCCCCCCCCCCCAATCCCCTGGAGCAGTGGTTCACAAACTTTTCAGCTCGAGACCAAAAAGAGAAATTAGACGTTTGCCCGGGAGCCAAACTAGAGAAAACAGCAGATCTACAAGCTCACAACGCGTCGCTTCATTGTGAGATTGTGGATTGTCTATTTTCACTACTTCTTAAACATGTGTGTTCTAATTTATGGACTTTTTTTTTATTTTTCTTTGATTTCTTCATGACATTACTGGAAATAAATCTTTTTGTCTTTAATTTACAGAAACAAATAGCTTTTTTGGTAATATTTTTTGAAAATATTTTGAATAATAACATAAAAACAACATGTATTAAACAATAAACAAAAGGAAAAAGGAACCCATAAAAACTCTAGTCTGCGACCCACAAATGGTCCCGACCCGGTGTTTGGGGACCAATGCCCTGGAGGGACCTTCAAACAGGCCCATACCTGACACTCACCTACCCAAACCTACACACACACACACACACACACACACACACACACACACACACACACACACACACACACACACACACACAGGTAAACACAATGGCCCTGTCTCACCCCACCTCTAACTAGATCTCTTACAAGCCTCACAATTTGGAAACATAATTGCTTCCTATTGTAACATAATCTTACCATGACATAGTGGCGCTGCATCTCCGTCTTCTCATTGGCCAGCTTGTCGTACTCCACCTTAAGACTAAAATAGAAGACAAGGTGTCAATTTCCAGGCGTCTTCTGCTCTTCCTATAAATCACTCACTCTCAACCACTTGACTTCAGTCAGTGTGCAGAGAATGGAAACCATAGTCTGTTTTTTGTTTTGTTTCCTCCCCCATGAGGAAGTTGACAGCAAATATTTGCCCATAAATCTTTTATAATTGTACTATCAGCTTAAAAGTGTGAACATAGCTATTGGTTTCATGTTGAATTATTACCTGTGATACTGGGCTTGCAGGAACTGAAATTCATCTTTGATTCTGTCACAAGACTCTGCTACAGTGAATTTGAAGCCAGGCTGGCCTGGCTGATGGGGAGCCTGAAAGAAGGTTGTACACTCACATGAGACCATCAATACAAGAAAGACTACCCCTCCCAAATCTGCAGAACGGTGGCTCATGCTCAATTAGTGAATTTGATACACTTTATCATCCCTCTAGGGGGAAACTTACACATGTAATGTGTAAAAATACTGTTATGATCACATTTGAGGCAAACCTCCCCATTGCAGTAAATGAGCCATTACCAGAGCAATGGGGGTGGGTAACTATAGCCAAATATTGTTCCAAAAATACAAAACTTGGCTCAATTAATGCTGAGTATGTAAACAAACATGTCTGAATACTGAAAGCCTCCCATGTTGCCATAGGTTTACACAGCATTATAGCAATAATTGCAACGTTATTTCGGGGTGAACAGCAAATGTGTGGCAATATTAACAAATACAAAAGGCAACTGAGTTGTAGCAGTTGAAGGTTACGAAATGACAGGCTTCGACATAGTGGCCGTGCCGCCACCACCTCTGCAATGTTGTCAAGAAGATAAATATAAAGCTGTTATAATTTAGATGAGACAAGGTCTTACCGGATGCCGGCCTTGCGGATACATTTTGAAATGTATCCCTTTGTTTATCTATCCAATGCGCTGGTCCTTCCTTCGGCAAAATGGTTGAAATGTGTGTGTTATGGTATCACCGCTCAACACGCTGAGATCCGTGGTCGTGTGAACTCGTCAAATGTCTCTGATGCAAAAAATCCTCGAGGCTATAGCAAAACAAAGGAGGGTTTTAGCACACACGGTAAGGCAAGTTGCTGTGTTTACACGATTGCGGCTATTGTAGAGGAAAAGAATAATACCGTCGGTCGCGGAAAAACAACAACGCAAAAAAAAGCAGCAGCAGCAGTCAACAGCTTCTTTTCTTTGATGACCTTATTCAGTCAGTCAACACAGAGGAACCACGTCCTCCTGGTTCACAAAAGTGATGCGGTCTCACACTACCGAATCCGATGGCGTTAGATCATCTCCTGGACATGTTTGTGTCGCTTATGGCGAGAAATATCTCCCTTGGCGTTTTTCAAAAGACCGATATTTGGTGTGAAAAGCCTCCACTTTAGCTCTTGTTCGCTTTTACAACCAGGGTTCCCTCTGCCATACCACCTACTGTTTGGTGGAGCCGCGTCCGCTGTTACAATTCAAAACAGAGGCGTAATGTCAGAAATAAATCGTGGTTGTCCAAATAAAAAAGTGGTTACCGCTTAATAGCGAAAATAGTGGATCGACATGCTCTCTCAACGCGTCGCTTGATCCACAATTGTCACTATTTGTTTGAGGGGCGAAAAGAGAAAACGTTTCAAGATGTTCGCCTATAATTACATTCACACAATCGCGGATACCACGTTGAAAGTGCTTAATAAAGGAGTCGGGGGAACAATATGCATAAAAATAACCGAATTTGAGGTTAAATGTGCGACACTAGGGGGTGGCAATTGCCATCCCCTGATGCCCCAAATGACGCCCCTGATTTTTCAAAATCAAAACCATTATAGAGAAATACGTACCCGTATAAGTAAATCCGTAACGTTTGCGGAAGCTTTTAAGTTGAGAGTAGGTTACAAATCATGCGTTGAATGTGTTTTAATCCTTCTCGATGTAACGTTACGCACGGTGCATCCTCTCCAAGCGCACCCAGTCCGATGAGTCGAGATGTAGGTCTACTACTCGGGAGAAATGTGGTGCGGACGGCCCGGGTCTCGATTAAACTTTCTTCTTCGAACCACGAACAATCCAAGGAATGTGCCTTTTGAGGGCGAGTTAATCCCAAAATACGTTTCCAAATCTTTCTTCCGATTCTTTCGATTTTCTTTCCTTCTTCTTAAAAGCGTAACATGGTACTCCACAATCTCACATTTCCCGTGCTTGTCCACTAGCTCTATCCCGTGTGCCACACACACACACAGGCAGGCAGTAGGGCTGAACCGCCGTGCACACAGCGCCTATCTGTCCAATCGGATCAGTCCAATCGGATTACTCCGAAGGAGCACGGCTCCGTCTGCCTATCGGAGGACGACGGCCCCACGTGGGGCTCAATGATACATGACATCATCTCGTGGATTTACAAGGCATCACATCCCTCTGATGTGCAACAACAGCACTAATGCGCCGACAACGATTTTAAAAACCAAAAGAGCCCACAGTCTTTATATCCGCAGTGCATTAACATTGTCTTTTTTTATTTCACCCGATAGTTATATATACGATATTATACTACGATTGGTGTGATGGGCAGGGAAGGGGGGTTAAACAACTATCTCTGAAATGTTGCATATTGTGGTTTTAGCCTAGTAGCTACTGTGTGTGGGACACTTTATTTCACTGCACCACATTAATATCAACTGGTATTTCGTTTTAAAATGTTTCAAGCAGCCGCAAAAAAAAAGGAGGATTCGTGTTAACAGACCCCAAGGACACAATAACGTCCAATCGATCGACGACACCGACCAAATTGCCTAGGCAACCCAACATAAATTGTGTGTTAAATCGCAGCTGATTATTTTTCTTTCGTTTTTTATTTGTATTTTTTTACAAAACATAATGTGTCACTACCTATCGACGATAGTGTGGTGCACTGTAGGGACCGAGATTATTGCTTTTGTCTGATAGACTGATATGAACATCAGCCATGTCTGAGCAGTGCGAGAGCACAACCTATCGCTTGTTTTGAAGGTTCACTCTTCCCCACGTGGGACTTCTCTGTGGCTTTAAGGTTTTCCGTCCAATGGCAGCGCGGTACACTTACTCGCTGCCTCGCGATTGGCCAGGACATGTCAAGCCTGTCATTCAAGGAGCGGTGTTGTCAATCAATACCACGCGGGGTCAAGCGCTGACAAATGCCTGTGCTCCTCGGTCCTCTGCCTGTGAATAGTGCCTGGAATGGCTGCTTAATTAGCTTCGAATGGCTTTTCTCTCCAGTTCAAACAATCTGTTACCACCACGTGGTAATGAGAGCCTACATTAAACAAAGGAAGAAAGGAAGCATGCAAACAGTTGTAACATCACAACCTAGTTTTCCTTTACATATAGGCCTATATAACGAGCAGACAATGGAATCTTGTTTGACATTATTATAAAGGCAATCCGCCTGTAATAACTTAAAACACAGGTGAAAGCATAACCAAGGTCTGGGCTATCCTATAGATATAGTGCCATTACATTTCAAGGTCTGGTGAAATTATTTGTATTTTGAAATTAATATTCAAATGAATAAATAAACACCATCATTTAGTTTTGTATTGTTTAGTTTTTTCACTTTGCACGAAGCAGGTAGGATTTTTACAATCTCTTCTGTCTGTCTGAAAGTATTTGTTTTTTATGTATATAAGGCTATCTACATCAGTTATAGTATATATGGTATCATTTTGTAAATGTCTGACCTGAAGAAGAAAATGGCTGTATGAGTTTAAATTTGACATCCGAGTCCTTTCCATGAGTCATGACTCATGTGCACACGAGCTTCCGAGAAGAGGCAAGCTGGCATGTTAAGTCTTTATGCTGTTCGACAGGTAGGCTAATGATCAGCAGCATCATTGTACACTACTAGGGTGATTAATTTCCTCCTTGTTCCCTGCTGACTTCTCGAAATGCACCAAACACAACTGGATGAATCAGTTTATTTTTTATTTATATGATTTCTTTATTTTGTATTTATCAGGCACAATCACAGGATTGCCCAACAAGTCTAGTTAGTTGCCATTCTTGTCAGCCACCACAAGGATGTGGGATAAGCATGTTATTTCCCAAAGCATAGAAGCAGTCTGTGAGAAAACTCAGGCACACACAAGAGCCAGCGGGCTAATCTCACCCAGGCACCACCCCCATGCTTTTCAATAGAGAGTGCTTGGATTAAAGGCAACAAAAGGCTGGGCCCAGCCCCGGGAGGGGAGGTGGTGGTGGTGGTGGTGGTGGGGGTGGGGGTGCCTCCACCCACTGAGACCTCCTCACTGTTTATTTACACGGAAACCCCAGCCTCAGTGAAACTCCCACCCTCAGGCATTACACACTGGCCTATTTGCAGAGGTGGTGCTAATTCTTCACAGAACAGGGATTGTCCTTCTCGCTCCCTGCCACTTTGAACTGAGTATAGCGGCTCACTTTCCACACAGCTCAGATGTAGGTGGCTGGTAAACAAATGGTTTGGCTACTTCTGGAGAACAATACAGATGTAGGGGTCATGCTGTCCTTCTCAATTATGCACAACATCCAACCAAGGTGGCTATAGTGATTGTACACGGCATGCATTTGAAATAAATGGTCTCATTCCACTGTTTGAATGCACAGTTCTGCACTACAAGAACAAGGCAGAGATCAATGATATGGTGGAACTATTTATCATCGCCCTATATTGGTTATATTTGCAGATTACACAGTATTGGCTCATTAATATGACTTGCCGTTAACAAATGACTTGGGAGTTTCTTTTCTCTGCACATTCAGGCTTAGTTTCCTGTTCAAGAAGCAGAAAATGAGGGCCCCATTTCTGCAAAAGGCCTGGTTTGTATTGCAATGGTTCTCACTTGAGGTTATTGGCATGCCTTTTGTATGGAGATGTGCAGATTACTACACTCACACATGAATATACATATTACAGGCATGTGTCCTTACACACACACACACACACACACACACACGCGCGCGCGCGCACACACGCCCGCGCGCACACACACACACGGAAATGCACACAGACATTCCTTTGAACAAAGGGCCTAGTGTGTGGTGGCGAGATGAATTGCCTGTACTGTATCAGAGTGTAATCAATGCAAACAGGATGAAAGGCCTCATCAAAAGGGACGAATGCAGACATGAACAGTGACACAAAACAAAATGATGAGGCCTTTGGCAGGAACCTCTGGGCAGTATTCAGCCTTCTGCAACAGAGAGGACATGGAGCCAATTGCCACTCTGAATTGGATTTTCTATCTGCAGTCACTCACCGTTAACTGTATGAGCATGAGCAAGCAGTGCTACAATGGTAAACAAAATAGCTGGAGATACAATGCATTACTCAAAGAACTTCATGGCACAGCTATATGTAGCCCTAACTATGCAGCCCAACATTAGGTGTTTGTTGTAGATTAAAAATTGTGCTGTTGGAGGATTTTGTCCTTGTATGGAGATATTCCATCTGTGATTTTCATTTACAAGGCATTGTCTTTACGATCAATAATTGATGTAATTCAGTCAGTTACAATGAAGCAATAAAATGATGCCTGTAGACCCCAGTTAATGGCTATTGCATGTGGGTTTTTTGTTCATTGATGAAGTGCCTTGTGTGTTATGATTTACAAAGATGCTCCTCTTTTGTGATATGTGTGTGATGCTAGCTCCAGTTCTCAGTGATGAAGTCAGACACATTTAAAATGATTCAGAGCAAGCATAGCTGTGTCAGTTAAAGATAAAAAACCTCTTTGCACTAAATGAAACCAAAGCCAAGTGCTGTGGGTACATCTGTGATAACATAATTGTTAGGAAACTGGTTGATTAAACGAACAACATATGGTTGGTTGGTAACATCAAGCTTGGCCACATGACGATGAAAATATCTATCAGCGTAACTGTAAAACTGAGTTGGCTTCTATTGGCTGGCTGTGTGTGCATAGCAAGAGACTAAGAGAGCCTCATCTTTCAATTTAATCACTCATTGTGTAAAACCCACTTGTTTATAATTCAGATCAAAGGCCACATATGGTTCTGCTATGCACATTCACAGGCCAGGCCTATATACAAGGTACACATAAGCCCCCTTTCCACTGACATGGCCCAACACCACACCACTCCACACCGCCCACTTGTGCCAGGTTTTCCACAACAAGGACCTGGGTAGAGTGGTGTGAAAGTGGTACTAAACATGGTACTAAAAAGTATCCACTCCAGAGTATGTCTGAGCTAGGCCAAACAGGGCCAAACACTTCATAATGACTGATAACTGACTGACTTTTCATTTAGACCATACTAGTTGTAATACATGATAATATATTCTATTGTGTTATAATCACTGTTATAATCTATTATAGTGTATTATAATTATCATAGTAATATATTAATACTTTATAGTAGAGATGTTACCGATCAATCGGCAATGGATCGGATCGGGCCGATCAAAGCGTGATCGGCGATAATCGGTGGTTTAAATCAAAAGGTAAATTCACCGATCCGATCCGATCGGTGCATCCGATCAGCCAGCCGTTCAGTATGCCCACTTGAGGCCATTTTGGGGTATTGATTTCCACAGTGCTGAAGGAATAATTAGTTACTTCTATGATAATAAATACATTGTAATACTGGTAAATAACTATAAGGCAAATATATAAATGAATTCATGAGTGAGTGAATGAATTAAAGTTAAAACATTAACATTTAGAAAATATAAATAATAACTTGATCGGATCGGTGATTGATCGGTATCGGGTGATCAAACTTTTGTGATCGGTGCTCGCTGATCGGTTCCAAAAAACCTGATCGGACCATCCCTACTTTATAGTGTATTATATTCACAGTTATCCATTATAGTGCATTATCATTAGGATAGTTGTAATATTTGATATTGTATTATAATCACAGTTAAAAGGGTCAATTTGTTTCTTACCGACAGGGGTACTTTTGTGTAATGGAAAATGTAGATATTCTTATGTGGTGTGGTGTGGTGCGGTGTAGTGTGGTGTTAAAGCTGCAGTCGAAAAAGGGCTATACAGTACACTGATATACCATGTGCCCAGGACACAAAAGCAGTGTTTCGTGTTTGTTCCCTGTGTTCAATCAGTGACAGGTCCTAGTGCTGAACCAGCAGGACTCTTACAACAGCTGATACCCCAACACTTCCTGCTCTGCAACGTCATCCTCATACACAAAGCTGCTATCTCCATGTGTGATTGTTACATGTCTACCATTCACACCAGAGCTGGAGGGCGGCCAGTTGCCTTCTTATCCCCTCCATTTCAGCGACCCACTTCCGGAGGGCTGCATGGGGGCAGCACATGGTAACCCTTCACACACCCTTTACACTGGTGTAATCAGCAGTCACACAAGTGCCACGTCGAGAAACTCGGCTCGGTGGTTGCATGGCTGCATCACTCCTGCATCGCCCATGTGATGACGACAAACCATGCCAACACAGCTGGGCTGAGTTGCATCCTCCTGGATGTGTTCCATTAGTGAGGACACAAATAGCATGAAAACATTAAGCATTCAACAAATCAGTGATCAAGTGCTACTAATTGATTGAGGGGCTCTTGCGTTCCTCATCAAAGATTTTGTCACTCTAATCTAGTTTGCTAAATGGCTGATGTGATTAAAAGTTCTTTGGGACTAAATTCAGTTATGGTTCATGATTACATTCACATGATATGGGAATGGCTTCACATGACTGTCTGGCAGAAAGTACGTTGTCAAGGGAACACCAAGTCGACGAAACGCGACTGAGGACATAATAGCTGAACAGTTACGGTAAGTTGGTCTGATTTTAATTCTGATAATGGAATGAAGGGGGAAATAAACAGAGTACAGTCGAGGAGCTGTTGTAGAATTATAGTGGTGAAATTTAGTGTCATCCTGAATTTATCACAAATATACCATAACATTATCATTGGTACATTTATGAACACCAAGCTTAGACAATGGATCGGGTCCCATATCCCAGCAGAATTGTGTCTGTATGGATTAGAGATCTTGCATATGTCTGTCCACGTATACCACATTTCACCACTGCCATTCTGAGAAGCATTTCATATTCCCTGGCACACAGTAATATAGCCTTCCTCCTCCATGCCAAATTGACTCCACACAAGTGCTTCTATACCTGCTGACTGACACATGCTCGGTGAAAATGATTCCTCAGCCAGCAGCCGACGTTGCTGCTTGCTCAGGAGGGGTACTTGATTCCATTATTAAGTTGAAAAGGAGAGATGGAGAAAGGGAGGGAGGGGGCGAGAGAGCTTGGCCGGGAATGGGGGAAATAATAGAGAGCAGAGGAAGTTATCAGGGCCACAGAGAGAAAGCCAGCCTTTCTGACAGGAGATCAGAGAGTTCCTCCAGCTGGAACCCACTGCTCATGAGCCGAGCCCAGCACAGCTAGCCGACTGGGATGATGAGCTCTGCTGGACAGGGCAGGTCAGAATACTACCACCTATACACATCAATCCCATAACCACTGCACAGGCACCATGCTATTCTGCAGAACGGGGTATCTGATAAATAGGTAGGGAGTCTGTAGCAGTGTGTATAGTATGAACAGATTAATTGTTTTTAAGTTGTTTCACCCAAGTAAAGGGCAATCAGTGTAATGTTTTTTCCCCATGAATTCCGTCCCCGAATTATGCTCTATGAAAGGACACTAAGGGTTAAAGAATTATGGAAGCAGCGCCCCTGAGAGGGAGAGCGAGACCACATCAACAAATTAATGCCTCTCCTATGAGAGGCTAATCCTCTTATTTTTTTATTTCAAATGAGGATGGAAATTGACTTCCTTATTAAATCTAATTATTAGCCGGTGCCCTCCAAAAGTCTTCTAAAACCGCCTAGAGCGACCGGGTATTAGCATAAACACTACCACTGGCAAGCTTAAAACAAATGGTATATTTAGCCTGTGTTAATGGGATTAAAGTGTGCTGGATTCGGCGGTGGTTCTGCTAACAGCGAGCATCACATCTTCATTATGGTTGCCCTGACTTCTCCATTTCCAGCCCCTTTTGTTTGCATTTCATTCCACTACACTGCCTCCCTCTCTGCTCAGTTATTCAACAGATTGTGTTCAATCTTGATCCAAGAAAGAAAAAAGGAAAAAAGAAAAGAAAACCCAGACAATCATAAATAATAAAGGATTACACCAATCTCCACAAAAAGCTGGTGGCTCGCCAGCGGCAATGCGCACACAGAGAAATAATTGTTGGCCATCTGTGCAGCAGATTGGTAAGAGAAAGGGTAAACAAAGAGCACAGTGTACCTGCTACAGCTACACCCCCACTCCCATCTCCCCAGTCCTCTCCCCTCCTCTCCGCTCCCTCCAGCCAGGGAACATGAAAGGCTCTGATGACGTTCGCTCCTGCAGAATCCACTGGCTCGCTTCGAGAGATTTTTCGATTACGGGGGAAGGTTTCAAAACCACAGGCTGACAAGCCATGCCTGTCAGGAAATCTAACAAGGCTCGGGGTTATCTCTCTATCACCATCCAAACAGTGTTGAAACGCCACACGCTGTCAGCCCCGACCGAGCTAGGGATGGAGGGATAATTGACTATAGGGCCTAGGCAAATGATCACATTTACATGCGACGTACACAAGTCTCCAGAAAGGAAAGTGATGTCATGAAAGCTTACCCTCTGCAGGCTCATAAATCACTCCTTCTCGTGAGCCAAGATTGAATGTACTGGCACCGTGTTAATCATGCACTGCCAGATCTACCATGGGGGATGCATAAACCCGCGTCCGACCATCAGGAATCCTTATTAGGAAAATTGATCTTGTTGTTAAAGATTGTGCTGGGGTCAATCAATGTATTTTGATGCAAGCTGTAAAGTTAATTGTGATACGCTTTAGATTTATGGGTCAGAGAATAAATCAATGCGTGGGATGGATTTCACACGGGCCCCTTGTCGTCTATTCAACGGCATGATGGATTCCGAGTCATTGTCTCGTGATTAAGACTCATTTGATATCTACCACCACATCACCCGCGTGGATATAATGACCTCCAAATGTTGGATTCCTCAGTGTGAAA